>NC_086445.1:129048193-129351943 GCF_028390025.1 Pseudophryne corroboree
TTTTTGCCTATCTTGTCCCTTAGGATTTTTGATTCCTTGGTTGCTATTATGTCCTCCTCTGTTCGTCTCAATCTGTTTTTCGATACTGTTTCTAATTCTTGAAATTCTTTGTCCTCCTTATGTTCTTCTAGAGCTACTTGTAGTGACTCTATTTCTTTCTCTAATTCTTTGAGTTCATTATCGTGTGTATTGATAATTAACTGAATCAGTTGCATGGAGCAGTCTTGTAGTATGTTTTCCCATTTCTTTGTAAACTGTGGATTATCTTTATTATGTGTAGGGATTTTCTTGATTCTAAGACCCTTAGGTATCAATTTGTGTGATAAGTACCAATTAAGTGTTTTATTGTCCCACCATAGTTTGGATTCTTTAGTTGCTAGTCTTTCCAATTTCAAAAATAGATCACAGAATTTGTTTACACTATCGTGCGTGGCAGTAGTGTGTTCTATATTGTTGAAGATTTTGTCCGCCCTACTGGCTCTATCTTTTCTTAAGTCTAGTATACCCATATAAGGAGCTGCTGATGACCGGGTTTGTAGAATCTGTTTCTTTGTAAATGTGACCAACGCTCTACTTATATAAGTAATACTGGGGTGGCAGCAGTACGTGTGAGAGGTTAAACCCAGAAACCTCCAGTATTTAAAGTTCAAACAGGATTTACACAACTGCGCCTACTTGCAAAATAAATTGTCAGTATAAGTGAAAGAACCACGGAATAATATGTAGTATGAAAAATACTGACGTTTATTTGTATATAAATAATATAGGGTCAAAATTTGCTTTTACCCAAATGTATGAAAAAAATGATAGTGATAATCATGAAGTTGGGCAAAGAATGATGATAAAAAAAAAAAAAAAATATATATATATATATATATATATAAATAATATAAAAAAAGAAAATGAAAAATATAAAGTGGAAATGAAAAAATTAGAAAAAATATGTCTAAGTCCCAAAATGTCTGGTGTGAGCAGAGTGTGGCGTCCCACCTCTTTTCCACCTTATTGTCGTTTTTTACTATCCGGTATCACAGTATAGATTGATATTTCTGGATTAGCAGGAATGTTGAATTCCACAGTTAGTCACAGTATCGCTGTGGGGTACCCCAATCTGGACAGTGGTGGGATGAGGTGATCAGGGTGAAGGTAAAATTAAATATCCCCGGACTCCCCGCTAACCTCCTCCGTCCTGTGCAGCAGGAGACGTCCGCAAACACAGACGTCTGCCAGTGTTCAAAACCGGAGGGACGCGGTCATGCCTCTGGGGGGAAGGTATCGACGACTTCTGGACCCACAAGGGGACTGTCCGCCGTGAACCTTCCCTCCTACGGGGTGTATTACCTTTTCTCCTGCGCTCGATCCCGTCACACACTTCCACTCCTTTCTTCTGTCTTCTCTCAGCCTGACGATCGGTGCTCCGCTCTCAGGTCTGTGTCCTCTCGGCCGTGCGGCTCCGTTTCTCCTCCACAGTGTCTCTTGCGAATCAGTTTGTTCCGTCCAGATATATTTCAAAATACTGTTGTTTTCTATAGATGATATGGAGAGTGGTGATGCAATGCTCAGTTCCTTCTCCAACGCGTATCGACCCGTTTGGGTCTTCCTCAGGGAGTCCTTATTCACCATCTTAGTTGAGGGCTTTTTATACCCATACTTGATTGTATCATCCCAAAAAGGGGTGTGTCCATACTACCTCTGTATAAGCTAAATGGATACAATGTGTGTTTGGATTTGTCACATAGTTAAACAGGCTTGTATAAGAAAACGATGATTGCTATTTGTGGCTGTGTGCAAAACCAAAGAAAAACAACTAATAATGTATATAACAAAATAAAATAAAATAGAATAAAATAAACATCTTGTATAATCTTCTTATGTTGATTCTGCAAATAATAAGTTTTAATACTAGAAATAAAAAAACTCTTTTTCTTCGTTTGTTTTAGAAATGATTGATTTAGCCGTATGTATACAATCTAACACAATTCATTTTGTATTTTTATGTTGATATATATTATCAATTTATCTACGGGAATAAAATAAATGAAATACATTGTTTTTATTGACTTCCTTTGATAGTTATTGGTATAATAGAAGATACAGCTTATTGTGAGAAAAGCTATTTCCCAGTAGTTATACCCAATTGTTGTGTGTTATTTAGTGGTTATGCGTAATTGCTGGTTTTTTGAAATACGTGGATGAGCTGAGGTTATGCAGAAGACCTTCACATGATATAACAGGATGTATCTTCTTACATGTTGTTTGTGCACTGGAACATATTTATGATGGTATGAAATGTAATACTGACATTTTGTGATGTCATGCTAGCCATTAAATAAACTAGACGGAATATAGGCTCTGAATATTCATCAGTTCATCACTATTGACCTCACTTCATTGTCTAAGTTCAAACCCTGTGGTCTCAGTGTTTTTAGCGTGTACATCCATCTTAATTCCTCTTTGTTTATTTTTTTCAAAAAGTCTCCTCCTCTCCAATTTGGTGGTACTAACTTAATTCCCAGTATCTTCAAACCTGTCGAGTTGCTGTCGTGTGTTTCTTTGAAATGCTGTGACAAATTGTGTGTTTCTAAACCGTGTTTGATGTTTCTGACATGTTCAGCTATTCTCGTTTTAAGGGGTCTTGTTGTTCTCCCTACATACTGTAGTTTGCACGGGCATTCAGCTAGGTAGATCACCCCTTTGCTGTGGCATGAGATGTGTTCTTGTATATCAAAAACTTCTCCTGTTTTGTTGGAAATAAAGTTGGTGACCCTTTTGGTGCTCACTTTGTGTGTTCTACAGTAGTTGCAGGTGCCACAATGAAAAAAACCTTTATTGAGTTTCTGTCCTAACATGGTAGTCTGTATTTTTTCTACTTTTCTAAGGTGACTATGTGACAGCTGAACATGTCAGAAACATCAAACACGGTTTAGAAACACACAATTTGTCACAGCATTTCAAAGAAACACACGACAGCAACTCGACAGGTTTGAAGATACTGGGAATTAAGTTAGTACCACCAAATTGGAGAGGAGGAGACTTTTTGAAAAAAATAAACAAAGAGGAATTAAGATGGATGTACACGCTAAAAACACTGAGACCACAGGGTTTGAACTTAGACAATGAAGTGAGGTCAATAGTGATGAACTGATGAATATTCAGAGCCTATATTCCGTCTAGTTTATTTAATGGCTAGCATGACATCACAAAATGTCAGTATTACATTTCATACCATCATAAATATGTTCCAGTGCACAAACAACATGTAAGAAGATACATCCTGTTATATCATGTGAAGGTCTTCTGCATAACCTCAGCTCATCCACGTATTTCAAAAAACCAGCAATTACGCATAACCACTAAATAACACACAACAATTGGGTATAACTACTGGGAAATAGCTTTTCTCACAATAAGCTGTATCTTCTATTATACCAATAACTATCAAAGGAAGTCAATAAAAACAATGTATTTCATTTATTTTATTCCCGTAGATAAATTGATAATATATATCAACATAAAAATACAAAATGAATTGTGTTAGATTGTATACATACGGCTAAATCAATCATTTCTAAAACAAACGAAGAAAAAGAGTTTTTTTATTTCTAGTATTAAAACTTATTATTTGCAGAATCAACATAAGAAGATTATACAAGATGTTTATTTTATTCTATTTTATTTTATTTTGTTATATACATTATTAGTTGTTTTTCTTTGGTTTTGCACACAGCCACAAATAGCAATCATCGTTTTCTTATACAAGCCTGTTTAACTATGTGACAAATCCAAACACACATTGTATCCATTTAGCTTATACAGAGGTAGTATGGACACACCCCTTTTTGGGATGATACAATCAAGTATGGGTATAAAAAGCCCTCAACTAAGATGGTGAATAAGGACTCCCTGAGGAAGACCCAAACGGGTCGATACGCGTTGGAGAAGGAACTGAGCATTGCATCACCACTCTCCATATCATCTATAGAAAACAACAGTATTTTGAAATATATCTGGACGGAACAAACTGATTCGCAAGAGACACTGTGGAGGAGAAACGGAGCCGCACGGCCGAGAGGACACAGACCTGAGAGCGGAGCACCGATCGTCAGGCTGAGAGAAGACAGAAGAAAGGAGTGGAAGTGTGTGACGGGATCGAGCGCAGGAGAAAAGGTAATACACCCCGTAGGAGGGAAGGTTCACGGCGGACAGTCCCCTTGTGGGTCCAGAAGTCGTCGATACCTTCCCCCCAGAGGCATGACCGCGTCCCTCCGGTTTTGAACACTGGCAGACGTCTGTGTTTGCGGACGTCTCCTGCTGCACAGGACGGAGGAGGTTAGCGGGGAGTCCGGGGATATTTAATTTTACCTTCACCCTGATCACCTCATCCCACCACTGTCCAGATTGGGGTACCCCACAGCGATACTGTGACTAACTGTGGAATTCAACATTCCTGCTAATCCAGAAATATCAATCTATACTGTGATACCGGATAGTAAAAAACGACAATAAGGTGGAAAAGAGGTGGGACGCCACACTCTGCTCACACCAGACATTTTGGGACTTAGACATATTTTTTCTAATTTTTTCATTTCCACTTTATATTTTTCATTTTCTTTTTTTATATTATTTATATATATATATATATATATATATATATTTATTTTATTTTTTTTTTTTTATCATCATTCTTTGCCCAACTTCATGATTATCACTATCATTTTTTTCATACATTTGGGTAAAAGCAAATTTTGACCCTATATTATTTATATACAAATAAACGTCAGTATTTTTCATACTACATATTATTCCGTGGTTCTTTCACTTATACTGACAATTTATTTTGCAAGTAGGCGCAGTTGTGTAAATCCTGTTTGAACTTTAAATACTGGAGGTTTCTGGGTTTAACCTCTCACACGTACTGCTGCCACCCCAGTATTACTTATATAAGTAGAGCGTTGGTCACATTTACAAAGAAACAGATTCTACAAACCCGGTCATCAGCAGCTCCTTATATGGGTATACTAGACTTAAGAAAAGATAGAGCCAGTAGGGCGGACAAAATCTTCAACAATATAGAACACACTACTGCCACGCACGATAGTGTAAACAAATTCTGTGATCTATTTTTGAAATTGGAAAGACTAGCAACTAAAGAATCCAAACTATGGTGGGACAATAAAACACTTAATTGGTACTTATCACACAAATTGATACCTAAGGGTCTTAGAATCAAGAAAATCCCTACACATAATAAAGATAATCCACAGTTTACAAAGAAATGGGAAAACATACTACAAGACTGCTCCATGCAACTGATTCAGTTAATTATCAATACACACGATAATGAACTCAAAGAATTAGAGAAAGAAATAGAGTCACTACAAGTAGCTCTAGAAGAACATAAGGAGGACAAAGAATTTCAAGAATTAGAAACAGTATCGAAAAACAGATTGAGACGAACAGAGGAGGACATAATAGCAACCAAGGAATCAAAAATCCTAAGGGACAAGATAGGCAAAAAGAAGCCAGACAAAAAATTCACAGCTAAACAAAAACACACATCAACTTTACTGAAAACTCCAAGAAAGACAGACCCCAACAAAACAAAAAAACAGTTACACACCACACCTGTGTACAAAAGACTAAATCTCACCTATCAACAATACATGACAAGATTGCACTCAAAAAATCCTAGATTAACATACAATACAGCAGGCAACAAAAGCAGAGAAGACACACAATATCACTCTATCCTGGACAGCACTTTAGATACAGATTTTTCCACATACAGTATTGAAGAAGAAATCGACTATGAAAAACTAGCTAGACTGTCCCTAGAAAAAGGTTTCCAAGTTTCAGCTCACCTTGAGGACATCTCCACCACTGAGAAAGACACAGTAGCTAGCGAACCGATAACACAAGAAACATGTGCAGACCATTTTTTAGGAAAGAGTGCAGGCCTCCGGTCCTGCGACCAGAAAACAGCAACACCAAACAAAAGAAAATTAATAGAACTAGACGAGGATGTAGAGGTGGAAGAAACAGGAAGACACAAAAGGAACAACAACCAGAGATAGAAAACAAAGGGATATTTAACCTGAGCACAGTCACACTAAAAAAGGAACACGTCTCCCTATTAAACAAAGGTTTGAAATTTGCACCGACAAAACAGTTAAATAAATTTGAAACATACTTAGACTTACACAAGTTCACAAGAAAACTAACACTCGCTAAATATTACAACAAAGGACCAATTGCATTCACTGAACAAAAAGATGCAGAAAGAACATACAAGCACTCAGATCTAAAACCCAAATCCACATTCTACCCACAATACATGAGAGGTTCACTAATCAACACATTCGAACATTTGGTAACAAGGGACATAGACAAAATAGAAACAAAACCTAAGACACTTAATCTGACAAAAACTGAAAAAAACGCATTAAAGGATCTCAGTGACAACAAAGAACTAGTGATAAAACCTGCAGACAAAGGGGGGGGGGTCGTATTGCTAGACAAGAAAGCATACATAAATGAATCACTCAGAATTTTAAGTGATAAAGAAACATATGAAACCCTCACACAAGACCCCACCAAAAACTACAAAAGAAGCTTGGACATACTAACAAAAGAAGGTTTAGATGTAGGAATTCTGAACAAAAAAGAACACGAATTCATAAATAATGACAATCCCATACTTCCAATATTTTATTATTTGCCAAAAGTACATAAAGACAGACATAACCCACCAGGTCGACCGATCATATCAGGAATAGGCTCTCTCACATCGAATCTATCACAGTATATAGACTCATACCTTCAGACATACGTAAAAACACAAAAATCATACATAAAGGACACCACTGACATCATCAGAACACTGAGAGACGTCACTTGGGCAGACGACTACTGGATATGTACAAGTGACGTCACCTCACTGTACACAGTAATTAACCAAGAACAGGGAATAACAGCTGTAAAACATTTTCTTTCTTTAGATCAGAATCTAGACCCAAGACAAACAGAATTTATCATAGAATGCACAAGATTCATCTTAGAACACAACTATTTTTGGTTCAACGACACATACTACAGACAGACCAAAGGAACAGCCATGGGGACCAGGTTTGCTCCGAGTTATGCCAATCTATTCATGAGTCACTGGGAGGATACCAACATATGGTGCGGGCATGGCTTTGGGGCAAACCTGGTCCTATGGCGAAGATACATAGACGACGTGATCTTCATCTGGCAGGGCACAGAAGAAAGACTTTTAGAATTTCTCAAATACATCAATGCAAACAATAAGAATTTGGTTTTCACTACAGAACACAGCAAATCGACAGTGAATTTTTTAGATATAACGATTTTCATAGAAAATTCTACTATCTATACAAAAACCTTTCAGAAGAGTGTAGACGTGAATAGCTACATTCTAAACAGTAGTGCACATCACCCGAACTGGCTAAAGAGCATCCCACTAGGCCAGTTTAAACGGATTAGAAAAAACTGTACAAAAATAGAGGATTTCGAAACACAAGCAGAAGAAATGAAATGCCAATTTATAGATAAAGGCTACAAGGAAGATACTCTGGAGAAAGACTTAGAAAAAGCAAAAGAAATAGACAGAAACACCCTCCTAACATACAAGAATAAAGACACAACAAATGAAGCTTTCAAAACAGCCTTCATTACACAATACAGCACAAACAACCGGCAGTTAGAAAAAATCCTATACAAACACTGGCATATTCTACTAGAAGACGACATCTTAGCAGACAAACTCCCATCAAGGCCAAAAGTTATCTACAAAAGAGCACCAGACCTAAAATCAAGATTGTCACATAGTCACCTTAGAAAAGTAGAAAAAATACAGACTACCATGTTAGGACAGAAACTCAATAAAGGTTTTTTTCATTGTGGCACCTGCAACTACTGTAGAACACACAAAGTGAGCACCAAAAGGGTCACCAACTTTATTTCCAACAAAACAGGAGAAGTTTTTGATATACAAGAACACATCTCATGCCACAGCAAAGGGGTGATCTACCTAGCTGAATGCCCGTGCAAACTACAGTATGTAGGGAGAACAACAAGACCCCTTAAAACGAGAATAGCTGAACATGTCAGAAACATCAAACACGGTTTAGAAACACACAATTTGTCACAGCATTTCAAAGAAACACACGACAGCAACTCGACAGGTTTGAAGATACTGGGAATTAAGTTAGTACCACCAAATTGGAGAGGAGGAGACTTTTTGAAAAAAATAAACAAAGAGGAATTAAGATGGATGTACACGCTAAAAACACTGAGACCACAGGGTTTGAACTTAGACAATGAAGTGAGGTCAATAGTGATGAACTGATGAATATTCAGAGCCTATATTCCGTCTAGTTTATTTAATGGCTAGCATGACATCACAAAATGTCAGTATTACATTTCATACCATCATAAATATGTTCCAGTGCACAAACAACATGTAAGAAGATACATCCTGTTATATCATGTGAAGGTCTTCTGCATAACCTCAGCTCATCCACGTATTTCAAAAAACCAGCAATTACGCATAACCACTAAATAACACACAACAATTGGGTATAACTACTGGGAAATAGCTTTTCTCACAATAAGCTGTATCTTCTATTATACCAATAACTATCAAAGGAAGTCAATAAAAACAATGTATTTCATTTATTTTATTCCCGTAGATAAATTGATAATATATATCAACATAAAAATACAAAATGAATTGTGTTAGATTGTATACATACGGCTAAATCAATCATTTCTAAAACAAACGAAGAAAAAGAGTTTTTTTATTTCTAGTATTAAAACTTATTATTTGCAGAATCAACATAAGAAGATTATACAAGATGTTTATTTTATTCTATTTTATTTTATTTTGTTATATACATTATTAGTTGTTTTTCTTTGGTTTTGCACACAGCCACAAATAGCAATCATCGTTTTCTTATACAAGCCTGTTTAACTATGTGACAAATCCAAACACACATTGTATCCATTTAGCTTATACAGAGGTAGTATGGACACACCCCTTTTTGGGATGATACAATCAAGTATGGGTATAAAAAGCCCTCAACTAAGATGGTGAATAAGGACTCCCTGAGGAAGACCCAAACGGGTCGATACGCGTTGGAGAAGGAACTGAGCATTGCATCACCACTCTCCATATCATCTATAGAAAACAACAGTATTTTGAAATATATCTGGACGGAACAAACTGATTCGCAAGAGACACTGTGGAGGAGAAACGGAGCCGCACGGCCGAGAGGACACAGACCTGAGAGCGGAGCACCGATCGTCAGGCTGAGAGAAGACAGAAGAAAGGAGTGGAAGTGTGTGACGGGATCGAGCGCAGGAGAAAAGGTAATACACCCCGTAGGAGGGAAGGTTCACGGCGGACAGTCCCCTTGTGGGTCCAGAAGTCGTCGATACCTTCCCCCCAGAGGCATGACCGCGTCCCTCCGGTTTTGAACACTGGCAGACGTCTGTGTTTGCGGACGTCTCCTGCTGCACAGGACGGAGGAGGTTAGCGGGGAGTCCGGGGATATTTAATTTTACCTTCACCCTGATCACCTCATCCCACCACTGTCCAGATTGGGGTACCCCACAGCGATACTGTGACTAACTGTGGAATTCAACATTCCTGCTAATCCAGAAATATCAATCTATACTGTGATACCGGATAGTAAAAAACGACAATAAGGTGGAAAAGAGGTGGGACGCCACACTCTGCTCACACCAGACATTTTGGGACTTAGACATATTTTTTCTAATTTTTTCATTTCCACTTTATATTTTTCATTTTCTTTTTTTATATTATTTATATATATATATATATATATATATTTTTTTTTTTTTTTTTTTTTTATCATCATTCTTTGCCCAACTTCATGATTATCACTATCATTTTTTTCATACATTTGGGTAAAAGCAAATTTTGACCCTATATTATTTATATACAAATAAACGTCAGTATTTTTCATACTACATATTATTCCGTGGTTCTTTCACTTATACTGACAATTTATTTTGCAAGTAGGCGCAGTTGTGTAAATCCTGTTTGAACTTTAAATACTGGAGGTTTCTGGGTTTAACCTCTCACACGTACTGCTGCCACCCCAGTATTACTTATATAAGTAGAGCGTTGGTCACATTTACAAAGAAACAAATATATATACCTGTCCGGCTGCAGTACTAGTGATATTATATATATATATATATATTGATTTCATCTCATTATCATCCAGTCTATATTAGCAGCAGACACAGTACGGTAGTCCACGGCTGTAGCTACCTCTGTGTCGGCAGTCGCTCGTCCATCCATAAGTATACTAGTATCCATCCGTCTACATTGTTTACCTGAGGTGCCTTTTAGTTGTGCCTATTAAAATATGGAGAACAAAAATGTTGAGGTTCCAAAATTAGGGAAAGATCAAGATCCACTTCCACCTCGTGCTGAAGCTGCTGCCACTAGTCATGGCCGAGACGATGAAATGCCAGCAACGTCGTCTGCCAAGGCCGATGCCCAATGTCATAGTACAGAGCATGTAAAATCCAAAACAACAAATATCAGTAAAAAAAGGACTCCAAAATCTAAAATAAAATTGTCGGAGGAGAAGCGTAAACTTGCCAATATGCCATTTACCACACGGAGTGGCAAGGAACGGCTGAGGCCCTGGCCTATGTTCATGGCTAGTGGTTCAGCTTCACATGAGGATGGAAGCACTCAGCCTCTCGCTAGAAAACTGAAAAGACTCAAGCTGGCAAAAGCACCGCAAAGAACTGTGCGTTCTTCGAAATCCCAAATCCACAAGGAGAGTCCAATTGTGTCGGTTGCGATGCCTGACCTTCCCAACACTGGACGTGAAGAGCATGCGCCTTCCACCATTTGCACGCCCCCTGCAAGTGCTGGAAGGAGCACCCGCAGTCCAGTTCCTGATAGTCAGATTGAAGATGTCAGTGTTGAAGTACACCAGGATGAGGAGGATATGGGTGTTGCTGGCGCTGGGGAGGAAATTGACAAGGAGGATTCTGATGGTGAGGTGGTTTGTTTAAGTCAGGCACCCGGGGAGACACCTGTTGTCCGTGGGAGGAATAGGGCTGTTGACATGCCTGGTGAAAATACCAAAAAAATCAGCTCTTCGGTGTGGAAGTATTTCACCAGAAATGCGGACAACATTTGTCAAGCCGTGTGTTGCCTTTGTCAAGCTGTAATAAGTAGGGGTAAGGACGTTAACCACCTCGGAACATCCTCCCTTATACGTCACCTGCAGCGCATTCATAATAAGTCAGTGACAAGTTCAAAAACTTTGGGCGACAGCGGAAGCAGTCCACTGACCAGTAAATCCCTTCCTCTTGTAACCAAGCTCACGCAAACCACCCCACCAACTCCCTCAGTGTCAATTTCCTCCTTCCCCAGGAATGCCAATAGTCCTGCATGCCATGTCACTGGCAATTCTGACGAGTCCTCTCCTGCCTGGGATTCCTCCGATGCATCCTTGCGTGTAACGCCTACTGCTGCTGGCGCTGCTGTTGTTGCTGCTGGGAGTCGATGGTCATCCCAGAGGGGAAGTCGTAAGCCCACTTTTACTACTTCCACCAAGCAATTGACTGTCCAACAGTCCTTTGCGAGGAAGATGAAATATCACAGCAGTCATCCTGTTGCAAAGCGGATAACTGAGGCCTTGACAACAAGTTGGTGTTAGACGTGCGTCCGGTATCCGCCGTTAGTTCACAGGGAACTAGACAATTTATTGAGGCAGTGTGCCCCCGTTACCAAATACCATCTAGGTTCCACTTCTCTAGGCAGGCGATACCGAGAATGTACACGGACGTCAGAAAAAGACTCACCAGTGTCCTAAAAAATGCAGTTGTACCCAATGTCCACTTAACCACGGACATGTGGAGCAGGGCAGGGTCAGGACTATATGACTGTGACTGCCCACTGGGTAGATGTATGGACTCCCGCCGCAAGAACAGCAGCGGCGGCACCAGTAGCAGCATCTCACAAACGCCAACTCTTTCCTAGGCAGGCTACGCTTTGTATCACCGGTTTCCAGAATACGCACACAGCTGAAAACCTCTTACGGCAACTGAGGAAGATCATCGCGGAATGGCTTACCCCAATTGGACTCTCCTGTGGATTTGTGTCATCGGACAACGCCAGCAATATTGTGTGTGCATTAAGTATGGGCAAATTCCAGCACGTCCCATGTTTTGCACATACCTTGAATTTGGTGGTGCAGAATTTTTAAAAAAACGACAGGGGCGTGCAAGAGATGCTGTCGGTGGCCAGAAGAATTGCGGGACACTTTCGGCGTACAGGCACCACGTACAGAAGACTGGAGCACCACCAAAAACGCCTGAACCTGCCCTGCCATCATCTGAAGCAAGAAGTGGTAACGAGGTGGAATTCAACCCTCTATATGCTTCAGAGGTTGGAGGAGCAGCAAAAGGCCATTCAAGCCTATACAATTGAGCACGATATAGGAGGTGGAATGTACCTGTCTCAAGCGCAGTGGAGAATGATTTCAACGTTGTGCAAGGTTCTGCAACCTTTTGAACTTGCCACACGTGAAGTCAGTTCAGACACTGCCAGCCTGAGTCAGGTCATTCCCCTCATCAGGCTTTTGCAGAAGAAGCTGGAGGCATTGAAGGAGGAGCTAAAAGGGAGCGATTCCGCTAGGCATGTGGGACTTGTGGATGGAGCCCTTAATTCGCTTAACAAGCATTCACGGGTGGTCAATCTGTTGAAATCAGAGCACTACATTTTGGCCACCGTGCTCGATCCTAGATTTAAAACCTACCTTGGATCTCTCTTTCCGGCAGACACAAGTCTGCTGGGGTTCAAAGACCTGCTGGTGACAAAATTGTCAAGTCAAGCGGAACGCGACCTGTCAACATCTCCTCCTTCACATTCTCCCGCAACTGGGGGTGCGAGGAAAAGGCTCAGAATTCCGAGCCCACCCGCTGGCGGTGATGCAGGGCAGTCTGGAGCAACTGCTGATGCTGACATCTGGTCCGGACTGAAGGACCTGCCAACGATTACGGACATGTCGTCTACTGTCACTGCATATGATTCTCTCACCATTGAAAGAATGGTGGAGGATTATATGAGTGACCGCATCCAAGTAGGCACGTCAGACAGTCCGTACTTATACTGGCAGGAAAAAGAGGCAATTTGGAGGCCCTTGCACAATCTGGCTTTATTCTACCTAAGTTGCCCTCCCACAAGTGTGTACTCCGAAAGAGTGTTTAGTGCCGCCGCTCACCTTGTCAGCAATCTGCGTACGAGGTTACTTCCAGAAAATGTGGAGAAGATGATGTTCATTAAAATGAATTATAATCAATTCCTCCGTGGAGACATTGACCAGCAGCAATTGCCTCCACAAAGTACACAGGGAGCTGAGATGGTGGATTCCAGTGGGGACGAATTGATAATCTGTGAGGAGCGGGATGTACACGGTGATATATCGGAGGATGATGATGAGGTGGACATCTTGCCTCTGTAGAGCCAGTTTGTGCAAGGAGAGATTAATTGCTTCTTTTTCGGTGGGGGTCCAAACCAACCCGTCATTTCAGTCACAGTCGTGTGGCAGACCCTGTCACTGAAATGATGGGTTGGTTAAAGTGTGCATGTCCTGTTTATACAACATAAGGGTGGGTGGGAGGGCCCAAGGACAATTCCATCTTGCACCTCTTTTTTCTTTCATTTTTATTTGCGTCATGTGCTGTTTGGGGAGTGTTTTTTGGAAGGGCCATCCTGCGTGACACTGCAGTGCCACTCCTAGATGGGCCAGGTGTTTGTGTCGGCCACTAGGGTCGCTTAGCTTACTCACACAGCTACCTCATTGCGCCTCTTTTTTTCTTCTTTGCGTCATGTGCTGTTTGGGGAGTGTTTTTTGGAAGGGCATCCTGCGTGACACTGCAGTGCCACTCCTAGATGGGCCAGGTGTTTGTGTCGGCCACTAGGGTCGCTTAGCTTACTCACACAGCTACCTCATTGCGCCTCTTTTTTTCTTCTTTGCGTCATGTGCTGTTTGGGGAGTGTTTTTGGAAGGGCCATCCTGCGTGACACTGCAGTGCCACTCCTAGATGGGCCAGGTGTTTGTGTCGGCCACTAGGGTCGCTTAGCTTACTCACACAGCTACCTCATTGCGCCCCTTTTTTTCTTCTTTGCGTCATGTGCTGTTTGGGGAGTGTTTTTTGGAAGGGCCATCCTGCGTGACACTGCAGTGCCACTCCTAGATGGGCCAGGTGTTTGTGTCGGCCACTAGGGTCGCTTAGCTTACTCACACAGCTACCTCATTGCGCCTCTTTTTTTCTTCTTTGCGTCATGTGCTGTTTGGGGAGTGTTTTTTGGAAGGGCCATCCTGCGTGACACTGCAGTGCCACTCCTAGATGGGCCAGGTGTTTGTGTCGGCCACTAGGGTCGCTTAGCTTACTCACACAGCTACCTCATTGCGCCTCTTTTTTTCTTCTTTGCGTCATGTGCTGTTTGGGGAGTGTTTTTTGGAAGGGCCATCCTGCGTGACACTGCAGTGCCACTCCTAGATGGGCCAGGTATTTGTGTCGGCCACTAGGGTCGCTTATCTTACTCACACAGCTACCTCATTGCGCCTCTTTTTTTCTTCTTTGCGTCATGTGCTGTTTGGGGAGTGTTTTTTGGAAGGGCCATCCTGCGTGACACTGCAGTGCCACTCCTAGATGGGCCAGGTGTTTGTGTCGGCCACTAGGGTCGCTTAGCTTACTCACACAGCTACCTCATTGCGCCTCTTTTTTTCTTCTTTGCGTCATGTGCTGTTTGGGGAGTGTTTTTTGGAAGGGCCATCCTGCGTGACACTGCAGTGCCACTCCTAGATGGGCCAGGTGTTTGTGTCGGCCACTAGGGTCGCTTAGCTTACTCACACAGCTACCTCATTGCGCCTCTTTTTTTCTTCTTTGCGTCATGTGCTGTTTGGGGAGTGTTTTTTGGAAGGGCCATCCTGCGTGACACTGCAGTGCCACTCCTAGATGGGCCAGGTATTTGTGTCGGCCACTAGGGTCGCCTATCTTACTCACACAGCTACCTCATTGCGCCTCTTTTTTTCTTCTTTGCGTCATGTGCTGTTTGGGGAGTGTTTTTTGGAAGGGCCATCCTGCGTGACACTGCAGTGCCACTCCTAGATGGGCCAGGTGTTTGTGTCGGCCACTAGGGTCGCTTAGCTTACTCATACAGCTACCTCATTGCGCCTCTTTTTTTCTTCTTTGCGTCATGTGCTGTTTGGGGAGTGTTTTTTGGAAGGGCCATCCTGCGTGACACTGCAGTGCCACTCCTAGATGGGCCAGGTGTTTGTGTCGGCCACTAGGGTCGCTTAGCTTACTCACACAGCTACCTCATTGCGCCTCTTTTTTTCTTCTTTGCGTCATGTGCTGTTTGGGGAGTGTTTTTTGGAAGGGCCATCCTGCGTGACACTGCAGTGCCACTCCTAGATGGGCCAGGTATTTGTGTCGGCCACTAGGGTCGCCTATCTTACTCACACAGCTACCTCATTGCGCCTCTTTTTTTCTTCTTTGCGTCATGTGCTGTTTGGGGAGTGTTTTTTGGAAGGGCCATCCTGCGTGACACTGCAGTGCCACTCCTAGATGGGCCAGGTGTTTGTGTCGGCCACTAGGGTCGCTTAGCTTACTCACACAGCTACCTCATTGCGCCTCTTTTTTTCTTCTTTGCGTTATGTGCTGTTTGGGGAGTGTTTTTTGGAAGGGCCATCCTGCGTGACACTGCAGTGCCACTCCTAGATGGGCCAGGTGTTTGTGTCGGCCACTAGGGTCGCTTAGCTTAGTCATCCAGCGACCTCGGTGCAAATTTTAGGACTAAAAATAATATTGTGAGGTGTGAGGTATTCAGAATAGACTGAAAATGAGTGGAAATTATGGTTTTTGAGGTTAATAATACTTTGGGATCAAAATGACCCCCAAATTCTATGATTTAAGCTGTTTTTTAGGGTTTTTTGAAAAAAACACCCGAATCCAAAACACACCCGAATCCGACAAAAAAAATTCGGTGAGGTTTTGCCAAAACGCGGTCGAACCCAAAACACAGCCGCGGAACCGAACCCAAAACACAAAACCCGAAAAATTTCAAGTGCACATCCCTAGTTCACAGTACCTTGTCTGGGATGTCCAATCAGAGCACAGTATATTCCAAACTGAAGGACTTCTAAGTGGAGAGTTGCAGAGGTTTCAATCTCGTGTGTATCTCAGCGCAGGAATGCAATCCGTTGGTTTTGATCAGATGTCCGCGTAGAGTAGAACAAGTTAAAGGTAAGTCCTTGGATATTTATGATGATTTATAGGTCAGTTGTGGTGAATTTCAGCTGTTTTATGGAGATGATCAGGAGCATGCAAAAGGTGATGCAGCCATCTTGGTGTTATAGTGTTAGTGATGAGGTGATGAGGTGATGAGGACGGACGCCACCGGCCACTCCATCTCCGCTGCGATCCCTGGACTTCTGGGGTCCGCTACGGATGACGTCACGCGTCCATGCGTCGGGTTGCCATAGTAGCAGCCGCCGCGTCAGATCGCGCTGGCCGGGGCTGTCAGATAAAGAAACAAACAAGTGAAGTATGTTAAAATACGGAACATCCATGCGATATACAGTTGATCGAGCTTGACCTAATAAAGCAACGTGGCAAAACTCATTATGGTGCAAGAACATGGGAAGGGAAACATAGTGAGGGGAGTGCTGTGTTTATAGTAGTGGGACTGTAAACATGATGATAGCGCACAACCTATATTATATTACATGGACAGCTGTCGCAAACATATTTGCTCTTGCTGGAAAAGAAATTGTTGTAAAAGTTATTAATTATGATGAGTTAGGTGCATAAATGTCCAATCATGGTTACACTCCACAATACATACTGGCTGAAGCCCCTATATCGAAACACCACTAGGTGTGGACAGATTACCTAGTCACCATATAGACGGAGACACCATCAATTGAACACAAAAAGTGGTAAATGATAGGCAGTGGAACCCTGTCTATCTCCTGTACGCTGGGGTATTTTTTGGAAAGTCCGTCTTGTTCAAGCCTTCAAATGTCCCACATGATCTGTCCAGTTAATGGAGAGAGTTCCAAGCAATTTTTTCATTCAGACCCATGGGGCTTGTTGTGTTGAGTTTGAAGATCCATCTCGCTTCCAATCTGAGGAGTTTCTCTCCTCTGTCTCCCCCACGTATAGAATCAGGTACATGGTCTATGATGATGTGCTTGAAGGAGTAAAGTGGATGTCTCATCTCGGCAAAATGCCTGGCTATTGGTTGGTCTATTTTCTTACCAGTCAGGGCTTGATTGATGGCTGATCTGCATAGGGCCATACGTTCTCTGGCTGTCCTAATGGTTTTACCCACATAGCCTTTGCCGCATGGACATACAATTAAATAGACTATGTATTTGGAGGTGCAGGTTAGGACATGTTTTATATGTCCCACTTTCTCGGACAGGGGAAATTTAAAGGAAGACCCGGTCAGCATATGTGTACATGTAGTGCACCCCAGGCACCTATAGCACCCAGGGGCTTTCGTTAAGTAATTAGAAGAGGGTATGTTGCTAAACCCAGTTATATCCGAATGGACTATGCTATACTTTATATTCCTTCCTCTCATGAAGCAAGACATGGGTCTCTTGGATCTGAAACACTTGAGATTCTCATCTGTCGCCACTATAGGCCAGAGGGCTCTGACTGCTCTCTGAACCACAGGGCTAGATGTAGTGTATGTGGTCTTCCATGGAATCACCTGATGGGCTGCTTCTTTGGTCTTGGTGGACAATATGTACCCTCTGTCCATTGATAGGACTTCTTCCTTCTGATGTTTTAATAGGGACAAATCATATCCTCTCTGGACAAATTTATGGACTACCAAATCAAGTTGGGCCGTCAATGTTGCTCGTTCACTATTGATCCTAGCTGTTCTCAGCATTTGGGACTTTGGTAGTCCTTTGATCAGGGATTTTGGGTGATGGCTGTTAGCCCTCAAAAGTTATTTTTTTTCAGTCGGTTTTGTGTATACTGTTGTGGATATGACCTGATTCGAAAATACAATATGGACATCCAGATAATCGGCCTCTGTGTCACTACATTTAAAGGTGAACTTAATCGGTGAGTTACTGGAGTTGATGTGTCTCATCAATTGTATGAACTTGTCTTCACCTCCTGTCCACAACATGAAAATGTCGTCTATGAATCTTGTATATAGCAAAATATGCTCTGATATACTGTCATCATTAAAGAAAAATTTATTTTCTTCCTGGAACATAAAGATGTTTGCGTAGGACGTGGCAACTGAGCTCCCCATGGCACAGCCCGACTGTTGTTCATAAAATTTCCCGTTAAAAAGGAAATCATTTCTCCGCAGCGTCAGTTCCAGTAATTGCATCGGACATGGGTTGTTCTTACAATTACTGGAACTGACGCTGCGGAGAAATTATTTCCTTTTTAACGGGAAATTTTATGAACAACAGTCGGGCTGTGCCATGGGGAGCTCAGTTGCCCCGTCCTACGCAAACATCTTTATGTTCCAGGAAGAAAATACATTTTTCTTCAATGATGACAGTATATCAGAGCATATTTTGCTATATACAAGATTCATAGACGACATTTTCATGTTGTGGACAGGAGGTGAAGACAAGTTCATACAATTGATGAGACATCAACTCCAGTAACTCACCGATTAAGTTCACCTTTAAATGTAGTGACACAGAGGCCGATTATCTGGATATCCATATAGTATTTTCGAATCAGGTCATATCCACAACAGTATACACAAAACCGACTGATAAAAATAACCTTTTAAGGGCTAACAGCCATCACCCAAAATCCCTGATCAAAGGACTACCAAAGTCCCAAATGCTGAGAACAGCTAGGATCAATAGTGAACGAGCAACATTGGCGGCCCAACTTGATTTGGTAGTCCATAAATTTGTCCAGAGAGGATATGATTTGTCCCTATTAAAATATCAGAAGGAAGAAGTCCTATCAATGGACAGAGGGTCCATATTGTCCACCAAGACCAAAGAAGCAGCCCATCAGGTGATTCCATGGAAGACCACATACACTACATCTAGCCCTGTGGTTCAGAGAGCAGTCAGAGCCCTCTGGCCTATAGTGGCGACAGATGAGAATCTCAAGTGTTTCAGATCCAAGAGACCCATGTCTTACTTCATGAGAGGAAGGAATATAAAGTATAGCATAGTCCATTCGGATATAACTGGGTTTAGCAACATACCCTCTTCTAATTTCTTAACGAAACTCCCTGGGTGCTATAGGTGCCTGGGGTGCACTACATGTACACATATGCTGACTGGGTCTTCCTTTAAATTTCCCGTCCGAGAAAGTGGGACATATAAAACATGTCCTAACCTGCACCTCCAAATACATAGTCTATTTAATTGTATGTCCATGCGGCAAAGGCTATGTGGGTAAAACCATTAGGACAGCCAGAGAACGTATGGCCCTACGCAGATCAGCCATCAATCAAGCCCTGACTGGTAAGAAAATAGACCAACCAATAGCCAGGCATTTTGCCGAGATGAGACATCCACTTAACTCCTTCAAGCACATCATCATAGACCATGTACCAGATTCTATACGTGGGGGAGACAGAGGAGGGAAACTCCTCAGATTGGAAGCGAGATGGATCTTCAAACTCAACACAACAAGCCCCATGGGTCTGAATAAAAAAAAAATTGCTTGGAACTCTCTCCATTAACTGGACAGATCATGTGGGACATTTGAAGGCTTGAACAAGACGGACTTTCCAAAAAATACCCCAGCGTACAGGAGATAGACGGGGTTCCACTGCCTATCATTTACCACTCTTTGTGTTCAATTGATGGTGTCTCCGTCTATATGGTGACTAGGTAATCTGTCCACACCTAGTGGTGTTTCGATATAGGGGCTTCAGCCAGTATGTATTGTGGAGTGTAACCATGATTGGACATTTATGCACCTAACTCATCATAATTAATAACTTTTACAACAATTTCTTTTCCAGCAAGAGCAAATATGTTTGCGACAGCTGTCCATGTGATATAATATAGGTTGTGCGCTATCATCATGTTTACAGTTCCACTACTATAAACACAGCACTCCCCTCACTATGTTTCCCTTCCCATGTTCTTGCACGATAATGAGTTTTGCCACGTTGCTTTATTAGGTCAAGCTCGATCAACTGTATATCGCAAGGATGTTCCGTATTTTAACATACTTCACTTGTTTATTTCTTTATCTGACAGCCCCAGCCAGCGCGATCTGACGCGGCGGCTGCTACTATGGCAACCCGACGCACGGACGCGTGACGTCATCCGTAGCGGACCCCGGAAGTCCAGGGAGCGCAGCGGAGACGGAGTGGCCAGAGGCGTCTGTCCTCATCACCTTTGGCGGGTATTTCACGGCATATAAGGTAAGCTTTCTGCACCCATCACATACACCTTGAAAAAGGGGCTACGGTCCCCGAAACGTCGGTCACATTTTGTATTTTGTGATGTTTTAATACACATCTTTTACTACTTGGAAGTCCTGGAGTGCCGCCGATTTCTTTCCACCTATATACATATATATATATATATATATATATATATATATATATATATATATATAATATGTGTGTGTTTGTGTGTGTGTGTGTGTGTGTGTGTGTGTGTGTGTGTGTGTGGGTGTGTGTGGGTGTGTGTGTGTGTGTGTGTGCGTGTGTATGGAGTGTTCTGAAAAAAAAAGTATGTATATTTACATTTCAGTGTCATTTATTTTAAATCACTCAATTCTTAACAGTCATACACAGCATTGCAACCCGTGACCTGTTACACGGAAAATAGACACCTTACTTATCAAGCTATTTGCTCCTGCATAGCTAGCTTGCGGATTCTAATTATATGAAGCTAATCATAATTGTCAATTCAAAACCATTGCAACTAGGCAGATATATGTAGTGTGTAGCCACAAACTTCATAGATCTGCCCAGTCGTCACAATGCTGATTATTTCTCTAACAATTATTTAACAAGTGTGTTACCCAGGATTAGAACCCATGTCCTTTTATACTGGAAGCAGGCACCTTACAGATGGAGATATTTGCTCCTGTATAAAAAGCCTGAGAATTCTAACTTTATGAAGTTACTTGTAATTGTCAGAGAAGTGACTTCATATAGTTAGAATTTTCATGCTTCCTATACAGGAGCAAATTGCTGCATCGGTAACGTGCCTGCTTCCAGTGTTTAAGTCATGGGTTCTAATCCTTGGTATGACACTTTTAAAATGTGCATCTATAATAAAGAGGGTGTGACTTGTAAGGTGCAGGGACTAGTGAGGGAGAGGAGTCAGCCACGGAAGAGATAGCGGTGACTGTCAATTAACTTAACTGAATGGTGTCCCTGAACACGGAACAGGAGGAAAGGTGCTCCCCTACAGAGCAGGAGCCCGGCCGCAGCCGACTCCGTTGCCTCTGCATCCCCATGCTATTTGTCTACCTGATATTGCTGCTAAGAGCCTAGGCCAGAGGTTCTCAAATTCGGTCCTCAAGGCACACCAACCGTCCAGGTTTTAGGTATATCCATGGCTCTGTACAGATGGTTTATACAAATTGACTAAGGTGCTAATTAAGTCACCTGTGGCCAAACATAGATAAACTTAAAATCTCAACAGTTGGGGTGCCTTGAGGACCACATTTGAGAACCTCTGGCCCAGGCTTTGAGGACTAGTGTTGGTAATACTTTGGATGATTTTTCAACGTTTTAGACTCTATTGCATATAATTCAGTATAAAAACAATTTTTCTACCCCTTGCAGAATGGCACTCTGACCCTCCGAGCACAAGTCAACCTCATCTTGCTGCTTGTGGTGTCCATCATATTCTTATTGGATAACTTGCCCTTCTTGCACTTTCACTCCTGGCTCCTAGCGAAGAACATGTCCACTATAGGTAACGGCATTAATGAGGCATACCAGGATGTCTAAGGGATTAGATAGATAGATAGATTAATGAAATTAGAGTGTTAGCTATTATCTGTATGTGTATGTCACATGGTTACAGTCTTGTAGGAAAAGTAGTGTTTATTGCGTATATGCAGCCTTTAAAAGGACAGTGGTAGTGATGATATACCCAGGGTTAAAAGATGGTACATCAGAATACAACGTACACACAGAGGAGACTACCTGATAAGCATTCAAGCAGAGGAATGCGGTGGTCAAGGTAACACCTTCTCACACCAAATACTAATTTTGCACATGATTTCCTATTTCAGTCTTACACAGACATGCTGCCCTTATAAACTGCAGTGCTTTCATACACTCGATGCATTTCCAAAGATATACACCAGGCGTGCAGTGCCAAAATTAGAAAAAGATTTATACAGGAAGTTATTTCTTCCCATTTCCATGTGGGGTAAGGTGGATCCAGCCACACTAGTTTGGACTTTGGATAGGTATATTACTCCATCAACACTTGGGAAGCGCAGATGGTCACTCACTAGGTGTACGGAACTTGCTATAGAAGGAACTTCTACCTGTAACCCTCTGGAGTTCTGCCTCCGAGTTTCTATTACTGTGTCTCACAGGAAATGGGCATGGGGCTTCATAATATGTAAAATGATAAAACAATGGAATAAGGTGTAATAGTTTACTGTATACTGTTTTGTGACCCCGTAGTTATTGGTCAGCTACTGTCATGACTGGAAATCTCAGGCCGTCCCCTCCCCAGGCTGTTCCTGCTGCAGGTTGTCCTTGTCTGTGACTCACTACTAAAAGGAGCTGAATACCCCCTTGATCCATATGCTACTAAGCAGGGCCGGCTCCAGGCATGTTCCAATAGAGCGGCCGAACAGGGCGCCGCACTTAATGGGCGCCGCTAGCTCTGGCCGCCATATTGGAGCCTGGAGCCGTCCCTGCAGCACTGCACTGTCTGTCTCCCCCGCTCCCGCCAACCGGCGCCGACCCGTGAGCCAACCAGAGCTCGCGGTCCGTCAGCTGAGGCTGATTGGCTGCCGGACCGCGAGCTTTGATTGGCTTGCGGGCCGGCGCCTAGTTGAAGCGGCCGCTGGAGATTGAGGGCTACAAAGCAGCACGGTCAGCAGCCTCAACCCACAGGAGCAGACTTGCGGTGAGCAGCACGGGGGCAGGTGGGGGGGGGGGGGATATCTGGCACTGGGGACATGGCTGGCACTGGGGGCATGGGACATGTGTATCTGGCATTGGGGGCATGGGACATGTGTACCTGGCACTGGGGGCATGGGACATGTGTATCTGGCACTGGGGGCATGGGACATGTGTATCTGGCATTGGTAGCACATCTGGCACTGTGGGGACAAGAGTATCTGGCATTAGGGGCATATCTGGCACTGTGTGGGGCATATATGTATCTGGCACTGTGTGGGGCATTTATGTATCTGGCACTGTGGAGGCATATCTGCACTGTGGGGGCATTTATGTATCTGGCACTGTGGGGGCATATCTGCACTGTAGGGGCATTTATGTATCTGGCACTGTGGGGGCATATCTGCACTGTGGGGGCATTTATGTATCTGGCACTGTGGGGGCATTTATGTATCTGGCACTGTGGGGGCATTTATGTATCTGGCACTGTGGGGGCATTTATGTATATGGCACTGGGGGCATTTATGTATCTGGCACTGTGGGGGCATATCTGCACTGTGGGGGCATTTATGTATCTGGAACTGTGGGGACATTTCTTGCACTGTGTGGCCATTTATGTAGCTGGCACTGCTGGGGGGCATGTCACGTGTAGCTGGCACTGCTGGGGGGCATGTCACGTGTAGCTGGCACTGCTGGGGGGCATGTCACGTGTAGCTGGCACTGCTGGGGGGCATGTCACGTGTAGCTGGCACTGCTGCGTGGCATGTCATGTGTAGCTGGCACTGCACATTATGTGTATCTGGCACTATACTGGAGACATTGTGTGTAAGGAACACTACTGTGGATGTTATGTGTAAGGCTGCTAATTGTGTGCGTAGAGGGGGTGTGAAAATATATTTATAGTTTGATGATATAAAGTTACGAGGTCACGCCCACTTTCCCAGGAGACCACACCCACTTTTCCAGGAGCGCGTGCATGCCGAAGGCGCGCACATATGGGGGGGGGGGGGGGGGGGGGGCGCTTTTACATTTTCTCGCGCAGGATGCTAATAGGCCTGTAGCCAGAAATATTGTAAATGAGTAAATCAGTGCGCTTGTCCAGATTATGCGAAGTTCCTTACTGTAAAAGTGCAATCTAAAGTCACAAATAAATTTGGTCAAATGACCAATCCAATAAATGAGTTCTTCCAAAACTTGTATTTGGTTTAATTGCCAAACAGTCCACACTTTCCCCGTTTTAACGGGTGGCTGCTCAGTTCTTCAAAAAGTGCCACTAGGTATGCGTAGCCCAAAGGGGAATCTGAAAATAGAGGAAGAAACAACAGAGCGCCTATAGTGTAGTATCCTTTAAATTAGTTTTTGTCACACGCAAGAATAATATTGCGTACCGGATTACGGCTTGACTCAATGCCTATCGATCCCCTGGTCTTTTAGTCCACGTCTCTGTCGAAATCTAGATAGAGTCAGGAGACAGGGAATCGCTATATAGCGTAGTAATTACTCAGAAAATAGTGTCAAATTTTACGTCTCACATAAAATTACATGCGTACCAGATAAAGTAATAATTTGTGCATGTCAGTATAAATACTTGTATCCTGGTCCTCATCAGAGGGTGGTGGTCATATGGAAACCTTTGGATAATATAGCAATGCTCCAATCAATAATTCATATAAGAAAAGTTCAAATTTATTTAAGTATACAAAAAATATATATAAAAATATATGGCTTAGCTTAAATGACATAAATGTCGGCAAAGGTAGGTCGGCAAGTCGGTAGTTCAGTTTCTCAACGCGTTTCGCCTGGCTTAGGGCTTCATCAGGAGATTACATCATACTGTAGTGAGGTCTTATTTATACCCACATCGATTAGTACTTAATTATGCAAATTACTTCCGGTTTGCGTCTTCGGCGAAACCGGAAGTAGTATAATACTTAATAAGTTTAAAGATATGGTGCCTTGGATGAGTGGTGGTGATTGTCTGTTAGCCACAGTATCTTTTCCAGTTCGGTTTGTTACACAGACCCACTGTTATCAAAACACAGTGGTCTGTTTACATTTAGCGCTGCTCGGCGCCTGACTTCCGGCGGAAGTGCGTCGCCGCCGGAAGTGACGTGTCTCCCACGGCCGCATCAACACTGACACTGCCCAGCAATAGTGTGTATAGTGGATCGTGGAGAGGTGCTTCTCTAACCACATGGCTAAGTTACATAAGTAAACAAAGCAAGTACATTTATATAAATGGCTAGTAAGCTGCAAAACATTTGGCCCTGCTACTATGTACTATGTGTGCCTGGCATAGCTGTCAGGGTGAGTTATAACTGGGTTTGTGAGGCGTGACTAATTAGGGGCAGTACTCAGCAACTTCTGCCAGTGAGGCATGGGCAACCAGGACAGTCTCATACCTCTCTCCTATATTCCTGACAGCTCTGTAGTAGCAGTGCTGTCAGCAGTCACCAGTCTTCCCTGCCCAGTGTCAGACTGGGAAACGAAGGGCACACCAGGAGAATGCAGTGTTAGAGGCCTGTGTTTAGGGGTGCGGCCAGCCTCCAGAGTGGGTGTGGCCATCCGCCACAAAGCATGGGCTGGGCCCCTTGATAAATATATATAGTAAATACTGCTAGTGCATGCATGATAATGTACCAGATTAATAACAGCAATGCACTGTAGAGAATATACCATAGTCATGTGCAGTATAAGGCAACATATGTATACTGCATAATTCAAGTGCACAGTGTGGGACCTGATTCCCAGAGGAGGTGGCTTCCCCAGGCAGTGGTTTCCCCTGTGGTTGCCCATGGTCAGCTTATTACAGTACACTCTGACAGTCTCTTGCAGCTCTCCAGTCTCAGTCTCCCAGCTGCTCAGGGATTGATGTATTGACTGTTAGGGGTCTATTCAGAGGTGTAGCTAGGTGCCATGGTGCCCGGAGCAAGGGTAGTTTTTGGCGCCCCCTCTTCTGTACTGAATTAGGTGCATGTTACATTTAAAAAGAAAAAATATTTAAAAATCCTAAATTGGTGACAGGGCTGCTTCTAGAACTTGTGGATCTCAGTGCAAAAGTTTCCTTTGGCCCCCCATGCTTTAAATAGGGCCAGTGCACGCCTAGAAAATATAAGGGGGTGGCTTCATGTGGAAAGGACGTTGGCACAGAATAGTACCAATTTAGATTACACCACACAGTATTGTCCATTATTCACATTGCACAGTATTATCCTTTATTCACATTACACCACACAGTAGTATGCTGGAGGAAGAGAGATGCAGATGTACACTCTTAGCACTAAGAACACTAATAGTAAAAATAATTGAAATAAACCGTCACAATTAACATGGAGTATAATTGAAGTTCTTAGCATACATTTGCGCAAATATGCGGGCCCATGTACCGCGGCCAGGTGACTTCATCACATGGGTCCCTAACATTACTAATACTAATACAGCTGCTTGGTTGCGATGCGTTACAGCACCTTGGGGCAGATGTATTAACCTAGAGAAGGAATAAGGAAGTGATAAACCAGTGATATGTGCAAGGTGATAAAGACACCAGCCAATCAGCTCCATTATGTAAATTAACAGTTAGGATCTGATTGGCTGCTGCCTTTATCACCTTGCACATATCACTGGTTTATCACTTCCTTATGCCTTCTCCAGGTTAATACATCTGCCCCCTTATTCTGTGCACCCTTTTTTATGATCTTATCATGTTTTCTCTAACGTCCTAGAGGATGCTGGGACTCCGTAAGGACCAAGGGGAATAGACGGGCTCCGCAGGAGACATGGGCACTTTAAGAAAGACTTTAGACTCTGGGTGTGCACTGGCTCCTCCCTCTATGCCCCTCCTCCAGACCTCAGTTTGAGACTGTGCCCAGAGGCAGATGGGTGCACTGCAGGGAGCTCTCCTGAGTTTCCTGCTAAGAAAGTATATTTGTTAGGTTTTTTATTTTCAGGGAGCACTGCTGGCAACAGACTCCCTGCATCGAGGGACTGAGGGGAGAGAAGCAGACCTACTTAAATGATAGGGTCTGCTTCTTAGGCTACTGGACACCATTAGCTCCAGAGGGAGTCGGAACACAGGTTCGCCCTGGACGTTCGTCCCAGAGCCGCGCCGCCGTCCTCCTCACAGAGCCAGAAGAAAGAAGCCGGGTGAGTATGAGAAGAAAGAAGGTTTCAAAAGGCGGCAGAAGACTTTGTGAGCTTCACTGAGGTAACGCACAGTACGGCAGCTGTGCACCATTGCTCCCATACACCTCACATACTCCGGTCACTGTAAGGGTGCAGGGCGCAGGGGGGGCACTCTGGGCAGCAATATAAACCTCTTATTTGGCAAAAGAGAGCATATATACAGCTGGACACTGTATATATGCATGAGCCCCCGCCAATTTTACACTTTTAGCGGGACTGAAGCCCGCCGCCGAGGGGGCGGGGCTTCTCCCTCAGCACTCACCAGCGCCATGTTTTTCTCCACAGCACCGCTGAGAGGAAGCTCCCCGGACTCTCCCCTGCTTATACCACGGTAGAAGAGAGGATTTTAAAGAAGAGGGGGGGCACATATTTCGGCGCAGATAATAATAACAGCGCTACGGGGTAAACATTAAATTGCTGTGTTTTTCCTGGGTCATATTGCGCTGGGGTGTGTGCTGGCATACTCTCTCTCTGCCTCTCCAAAGGGCCTTGTGGGGGAACTGTATTCAGAAGAGCATTCCCTGAGTGTGTGGTGTGTCGGTACGTGTGTGTCGACATGTCTGAGGTAAAAGGCTATCCTATGGAGGAGATGGAGCAAATGTGTGTGTGTGTGGTGTCGCCGTCGACAACGCCGACGCCGGATTGGATATGTGAAATTAAGGGCTAAGATGAATTATTACACAAAAGATTAGAGAACAGACAGGGAATCTACCCATGTCTGTCCCTATGTCACAGAGATTTTCAGAGTCTCACAACGCTCACTATCCAAAATCATAGACACTGATATCGACACAGAGTCTGACTCCTGTGTCGACTACGATAATGCAAAGTACAGCCAAACTGGCAGAAAAGTATTCAATATATGGTTATTGTAATAAAAGATGTTTTGCTTATCACTGATGACTCCTCTGTCCCTGACACGAGGGTACACATGTTTAAGGGGAAGAAAGCTGAGGTAAATTTCCCTCCTCTCATGAAGAAAAAGAGCGGGAATCTCCAGACAAGAAGCTGCAGCTTCCCAAAAAGAATTCTCAGGGAGTATCCTTTCTCTTATGGGGCCAGGATACGATGGGAATCTTCCCCTAGGGTGTACAAGGCATTTACACGTTTACCCAAAAAGGTAGCGCTGACTTTACAGCTATCCTCAGGGATCCTGCAGATAGCATGCGGTAAAAGTACTTTGAAGTCCATTTACACACATTCTGGTACACTACTCAGACCGGCGATTGTGTCGGCATGGGTTTATAGCGCTGTAGCAGCGTAGACAGATATCTTATCAGCGGAGATTGAAACCCTAGATAAGGATACCATGTTATTGTCCCTAGTATATATATATATATATATATATATATATATACATATATATATTTATATGTAAAAAATGTTGTCTTATATATATATATATATAAGACATGCCCAAAGAGACGTTAGTCTACTGGGTTCTAGAGTCAACGCTATGCCGATTTCTGCTAGACGGGTCCTGTGGCACATGCAATGGACAGGTGATGCCGACTAAAGGAGGCATATGGAGTTGTTGCCTTACAAGGGTGAGGAATTGTTCGGAGAGGGCCTCTCGGATCTCGTCTCCACGGCTACAGCAGGTAAATCAAATTTTTTGCCATATATTCCCTCACAATCTAAGAAAGCGCCTCATTATCAAATGCAGTCCTTTCGTTCCAATAAAAACAAGAGAGCACGTGGTTCGTCCTTTCTTGCCAGAGGTAAGGGCAGAGGGAAAAAGCTGCACAACACAGCTAGTTCCCAGGAACAGAAGTCCTCCCCAGCCTCTGCTAAATCCACCGCATGACGCTGGGGCTCCCCTGAGGGAGTCAGCTCCTGTGGGGGCACGTCTTTGACTGTTCAGCCACGTCTGGGTCCACTCACAGGTGGATCCATGGGCAATAGAAATTGTTTCCCAGGGTTACAAACTGGAATTCGAAGAAGTGCCTCCTCGCCGTTTTTTTCAAATCGGCCCTACCGAAACAACCCCTGGAAAGGGAGATAGTGTTACATGCGATTCAAAAATTGTGTCTGCAAGTGGTGGTAGGGGTTCCCCTGCTTCAAAGAGGGCAGGGGTACTACTCAACTCTGTGTGTGGTTCCGATACCGGACGGTTCGGTCAGACCATTTTAAATTTAAAACCCCTGAACCTTTACTTAAAACGGTTCAAGTTCAAGATGGAATCACTCAGGGCGGTCATCGCCAGCCTAAAAGGGGGAGATTTTTTGGTATCTCTGGACATAAAGGATGCATACCTGCATGTCCCCATATATCCTCCTCATCAGGCGTACCTGAGATTTGCGGTACAGGATTGTCATTACCAATTTCAGACGTTGCCGTTTGGGCTTTCCACGGCCCCGAGAATTTTCACTAAGGTAATGGGGGAAATGATGGTGCTCCTGCGCAAGCAGGGTGTCACAATTATCCCGTACTTGGACGATCTCCTCATAAAAGCGAGATCACGGGAGAAGTTGCTGAGCGGCGTATCACTTTCACTGAATGTGTTACAGCGACACGGCTGGATTCTCAATATTCCAAAGTCGCAGCTGAATCCTACAACTCTTCTGCCCTTCTTGGGCATGATTCTGGACACAGACCAGAAAAGGGTTTTTCTTCCGAAGGGAAAAGCGCAGGAACTCATGACTCTAGTCATGAACTTGTTGAAACCAAAACAAGTGTCAGTACATCATTGCACTCAAGTTCTGGGAAAGATACTGGCAACACACGAAGCCATTCCATACGGCAAGGGCCTTCCAATGGGACCTATTGGACAAATGGTCAGGGTCGTATCTTCAATTGCGTCAGCGGATCACCCTGTCCCCCAGGGCCAGAGTATCTCTCCTGGGGTGGCTAAACAGTGCTCACCTTCTAGAGGGCCGCAGGTTCGGCATTCAGGACTAGATCCTGGTGACCACGGACGCGAGCCTCCGAGGTTGGGGAGCGGTCGCACGGGGAAGAAATTTCGAAGGACTTTAGTCAAGTCAAGAGACTTGTCTTCACATCAACATCCTGGAACTAAGGGCCATATACAACGCCCTACGTCAAGCGGAGATCTTACTTCGCTCTGCATTCGGGAGAGTGGGGACTTCATCAGGAAGTCTTCGCGCAGTTTGCAAGTCGGTGGGGACTACCCCAAATAGACATGATGGCATCCCGTCTCAACAAAAAGCTACAAAGGTATTGCGCCAGGTCAAGAGACCCTCAGGCGGTAGCGGTGGATGCCCTAGTGACACCGTGGGTGTTCCAGTCGGTATATGTGTTTCCTCCTCTTCCTCTCATACCCAAGGTGTTGAGGATAATAAGAAAAAGAGGAGTGAGAACAATTCTCATTGTTCCAGATTGGCCACGAAGGACCTGGTATACGGATCTGCAAGAAATGCTCACAGAAGATCCGTGGCCTCTTCCTCTAAGGCAGGACTTGTTACAACAAGGTCCCTGTCTGTTCCAAGACTTGCTGCGGCTGCGTTTGACGGCATGACGGTTGAACGCCGGATCCTAGCGGAAAAAGGTATTCCGGATGAGGTCATTCCTACGCTAATAAAGGCTAGGAAGGACGTGACATCTAAACATTATCACCGAATATGGAGAAAATATGTTTCTTGGTGTGAGGCCAGGAATGCTCCTACGGAAGAATTCCACCTGGGCCGTTTTCTTCACTTCCTACAAACTGGAGTGAATTTGGACCTAAAATTAGGCTCCATTAAAAGTTCAGATTTCAGCCTTATCCATTTTCTTTCAAAAGCAATTGGCCTCATTACCTGAAGTACAGACTTTTGTGAAGGGAGTACTGCATATTCAGCCTCCTTTTGTACCTCCAGTGGCGCCATGGGACCTTAACGTGGTGTTAAGTTTCCTTAAGTCACATTGGTTTGAACCACTTAAGACAGTGGAGTTGAAATATCTCACCTGGAAGGTGGTCATGTTGTTAGCCTTGGCTTCGGCTAGGCGAGTTTCGGAATTGGCGGCTTTATCACATAAAAGCCCTTATCTGGTTTTCCATATGGATAGAGCGGAATTGCGGACCCATCCTCAGTTCCTGCCTAAGGTGGTCTCATCCTTTCATATGAACCAACCTATTGTCGTGCCGGTGGCTACACGTGACTTGGAGGATTCCGAGTCCCTTGATGTGGTCAGGGCTTTGAAAATTTACGTGGCCCGAACGGCTAGGATCAGTAAAACAGAAGCACTGGTCGTCCTGTATGCAGCCAACAAAGTTGGCGGCCCTGCTTCAAAGCAGACTATTGCTCGCTGGATCTGTAACACGATGCAGCAGGCGCATTCTACGGCAGGATTGCCGTTCCAAAATCGGTTAAGGCCCATTCCACTAGGAAGGTGGGCTCGTCTTGGGCGGCTGCCCGAGGGGTCTCGGCACTACAGCTGTGCCGAGCTGCTACTTGGTCGGGTTCAAACACCTTTGCAAAATTCTATAAGTTTGATACCCTGGCTGAGGAGGACCTCCTGTTTGCTCAATCGGTGCTGCAGAGTCATCCGCACTCTCCCGCCCGTTTGGGAGCTTTGGTATAATCCCCATGGTCCTTATGGAGTCCCAGCATCCTCTAGGACGTTAGAGAAAATAAGATTTTACACTTACCGGTAAATCTATTTCTCGTAGTCCGTAGAGGATGCTGGGCACCCGTCCCAAGTGCGGACTTCTTCTGCAAGACTTGTATATAGTTATTGCTTACATAAGGGTTACATTGCCCAGATAAGGTACTGTGGATTACAACCTATCTTTGGCTACATCTAGCCCCTCACTAAGACATCATCCACCTCTGTTCTCTGAGCAACTAATAACTGACTTATTGCATTAATCTACTAATATCAGTATATTCAGGCTCTGAATTGCTGAAGGCTCACTGTTTCAACTCAGGATCCATTTCCCAGGACATGTTATCACTTCCCCCCACACACAAGAAACCTACTTCAAAGGCCTCTCACACTGAGACTTTTCACACCTACACAGTAGGAATTGGCTTCTAACACCTTCCCAAAAGTCTGCCTATGCTAGGATAATTGATTAAATCAGCAGCTATTTTATTTATCACTTGCTTCAAATATACCCAATAGGTTATAGCAATAACTTTGTTCATAAACCCATTAGAATTTTGGACCAAATACCGATTGGGGGAAAACAAAACACAAAAAGGAAGAAAAAAAAACAAAAACAAAAAAACACTGCTTTCTCTCCCTCTCTCATCATCATATGCAGCTCAAACTCATAGTAATCTGTCATTGATGACCAAATGTATACATATTGCTCCAGCTTCATTCTTTCACTCCGCCCACCACGTTCTGCAGTTCCTATCACACCATCACAGGCTTCTATTCTCCAATCCCTTGGCATTTTAAAAAGAAAAAACAGGCGCATTCGTGGGAAGCGAGCAGGCAGGAAACTTATTTCCCCCGGTAACCATCTACGTCCTTTGCCCACCTGCTCACCCCCATACACAAAGAACAATCAAATAGAAGTAATACCCAAAAGACGGCCCTATGTTTGGAAGGACAGAACTGTCAACTCTCGCTTTGTGACCCCCATACCCAGAGCTCCTGCAATTAACATAAAGAAAACGGAAGGCCCTCTGGTATGCCCAATCAGGTCAGTCCTTTGTAATGCCAGATCTATAAGAAACAAGACTGCAACAATTGCTGACCTTATTGAATCTGCAGATCTAGCCTGTATTACAGAGACCTGGCTAGATGAAAATGCAGCACCTATATTAGAGGCTGCGGTACCAACAAACTACTCTGTCATCCACAACCCAAGACTGGACCGCAGGGGTGGCGGGGTGGCTATCTGCTTCAAAAATGAACTTAAACTTAGGGTCCACCCTATTGAAACTACTCGCTCATTTGAGTGCATTGCTGCCCAGAGTTCGACAGGATTAGGTTTCAGAGTACTTCTCATCTACCGGCCACCTGGAGATGGAAAGATATTTCTACAAGAAATTGCAGACACTGTTGCTGGCCTGGTTCTGGAACATCAAAGATGGCTCATCCTCGGGGATTTCAATGCATGGGTGGATGATGAGCTCTCACGCCTTGGCCAAGACCTCCTGTGCACAATGAATGGTCTGGGCTTCACACAGATAATTCCCTCTGCCACACATAAAAGTGGTCACACTCTTGATCTTGTCTTTCAGATTGGATTAGAAGTCACTGACCTAAAAATAAACCCAGTCATCTGGTCAGACCACTACTCCCTCTGGTTCTCAGTTGCAACCCCTCAAATAAGATCTCTGCCCGTGGAGTTGACCAGATACCGTCCAAGGAGGGGTATGACTCCCCAGGCTCTTGCAGCAAATATGGATCTCTCTGCTATACTGGGTGCCTGTGAAGATCCCTGTTCCCTAGTCCGTTATTATAATAGGGATGTTAAGGCTGCAATTGATATTATCGCCCCTGTGCGTATAAGACCTCGTAAACCACATCGTCAAGCTCCATGGTACGACAACAGTGTTAGTGAGCTCAAGAAAAGGGGGCGTAGACTGGAAAGACGATGGAGGAAGACTAACCTAGTGGATGACAAAATAAAACTAATAAAGCATAACGAAGAATATCAATCGACAATCACTCGCAAGAAATCACAGTTCCTGTCAAATGAGATCACAGCAGCAAACAATAGGCCAGCTCAACTTTTCCGCACAGTGGAGATGCTGTGCAAGCCAGCATGCCTGCAGACTGATGAGACCCTTTCCCAAGCAAGATGCAACGAGTTTGCAAACTTCTTTGCAGATAAAATATCCACCATCCGGGCTGGAATATCCACAGTGCCATCAAAGGAGAGCCAAACTACAAAGCCTGCCAATATAAGCTACCTGCCTTCATGGACCAGCTTTGACCCAGTGGATGTAAAGGACACTGCTGAAATTGCTCGGATTTTGCGTCCCACCACCTGTGGTCTGGACCCAGCCTCAACCAAGCTTCTAATAGGTTGTACGGATATAATCGGTCCTGTCTTTGCAAAAATTGTTCAATGCTCTTTGCAGACAGGCATTTTTCCTGGACCCCTAAAGGAAGCAATTGTTAGACCACTTCTTAAAAAACCTAATTTAGATCCCGACTGCATGTCCAACTACAGACCGGTATCAAACCTTCCTTTCCTAGGAAAGGTTATTGAGAAAGTGGTTGCAAATCAACTGGAAACTCGCCTGACAACCCATGATATTTATGATCCATTTCAATCAGGATTCAGGAGAAGACATAGCGCTGAAACAGCCCTGGTGTGTGTGTTAAATGATCTTCTGATGGCAAAAGACAGAGGTGACTGTTCAATATTAATCCTTCTGGATCTCTCGGCAGCATTTGATACCGTGGACCACGGGCTTCTGATTGAGCGACTGATACACTTCTGTGGTCTGGATGGCACAGTCCTAAACTGGTTCAAATCATTTCTCACAGGCAGGTCACAGAGAGTATCATCTGGATTATACTCATCACCACCAGTGCCATTGCCATGTGGTGTCCCACAAGGTTCTATACTATCCCCCATGCTTTTTGCAGTATACATGCTCCCATTGGGCGAAATAATCAGGCGCCATGGCCTGGTCTACCACTGCTATGCAGATGATACACAACTGTACTTGTCCTTTGCTCCGGGCACTGATAACCCAGTAGCAACCCTGAATGGCTGTCTAGCTGAACTACAGGAGTGGATGAGCGCCAGTTGGCTGCGACTGAACCCGGATAAAACAGAGGTCCTTATAATACGACCGCAACATCAAAGGACAAGACTGCAGCATAGCCAACCAACTGGACTTACACTCGGGGATTCAGAATTACAGACCAGTGATCATGTGCGGAATCTTGGCGTTGTCCTGGATGATGGCTTGACACTTAAACATCAGATATCAGCCACAATCAAATCCTCATTCTTTCACCTGAGGAACATAGCCAGAATCAAGCACTTAATTCCCTCAGATGATATGCCAAAAGTCATACATGCATTTGTATCATCTCGATTAGACTACTGTAATGCCCTCTACCTTGGTCTACCAGCAAAAGAATTGCAACGCTTACAGCTGGTGCAAAACACAGCTGCCAGGCTGTTAACCAACCAGCCCCGTTCCAGCCACATAACACCCATCCTCTACTCCCTTCACTGGCTGCCTGTAAGATGGCGAATCCTCTTCAAGATTGGCTTACTGAGTTTCAAAGCATTACATGACCAAGGCCCAAGGTACCTGAAACAGCTTCTGATCCCATACTGCCCCACTCGATTACTGCGATCTGTAGATGAAGGACTTTTAGCAGTACCTAGAATCTACCGTAATTCATCTGGGGGTCGAGCTTTTAGTCATGCGGCTCCGACTCTATGGAACTCACTTCCCAGCACAGTGCGAGAGGCCCCAACTATAGAATCCTTCAAAAGTAGACTCAAGACTTTCCTGTTTACTCAAGCATTTCCATAGTATCTCTTTTAGTATCTTCATGTTTCTGTATTTTATGAAAAATGTACTTCATTATTTTTCTGTACTATATTATGCTGTGTATCTGTTAAGCGCCTTGAGTCCTATTGGAGAAAGAGCGCTATATAAATAAAATTATTATTATTATTATTATTATTATAGTTCATCGGTTTGGACCGAGACTATGTTGTTTGTTCATACTGTTAACTGGGTAGTTTATCACAAGTTATACGGTGTGATTGGTGTGGCTGGTATGAATCTTGCCTTTGGATTAACAAAAATCCTTTCCTCGTATTGTCCATCTCCTCTGGGCACAGTTTCTCTAACTGAGGTCTGGAGGAGGGGCATAGAGGGAGGAGCCAGTGCACACCCAGAGTCTAAAGTCTTTCTTAAAGTGCCCGTGTCTCCTGCGGAGACCGTCTATTCCCCATGGTCCTTACGGAGTCCCAGCATCCTCTACGGACTACGAGAAATAGATTTACCGGTAAGTGTAAAATCTTATTTTCTATATTGCTCTCAATCTAGACTCCATCAAGGCTGGTTTCGGATGTTGTCCACAAAGAGAAGGTTTTCCACTCCACATAAACAACAACTTCAGAGAAATATTTGGCAAGGAAAAGAGATATTGGCTGCTGCCTCTATTTACCAGGTACGCTGGTAATGTACAAACAAGTGCCACAGGCAGAAAGAGTATTTACAGTGTCCTTATATTAGGATTGCAGATGCCAGGGCCTAGGGACCACAGAGCAGATGAGGGCTTACAGGTGACTGTGTAAACCAGTGGCAGTTGCCCTCCCCTCGCTACCTCACCTCTCCAGTCTTGTCTGTGACCCTGTGGTGATGGGGTGTGGAGGGGGAACATATAGTTTGCCCATGTGTTTGGTCTGGAGTTCCCCCAATGTGGCCCTAAGTAAGATGCCTATTTATCAAATAACATTTGCGATTATGTCCCCGAAAACACCCATTTTCGGGGGCTAGCTGCAAATATTCTGTATCCCTGCAATGTAAGAAGGCGGGATCGCAGCAGGTATCTCCATTTCCACCGGCAGCCACATCCCCCATAGGTTTCTATGGGGGTATGCAGTACTGCCAGATGTCAATCAATATTGGGAATGTGAAGCATTCCTGATATTGGCCCCCACTGCTACTGCAATCTTCCCATAGTAGCCTATGAGCTGCACTTCGCAGGATGTAGTTCCACAGGGTTCCCCAGGAAATTGCCCCTGTGCATGCCGGTCCTCTCTGGCAAGGTCCAGCGCTGTCTCCATTCTCATCGGCATCCTCCGCTCTGCTGCTAGCAGCCTAATGCTGCCAGCCTCTGGCTTCTAAGTCATGCGCATGCGTGACATCCAGTCTGCATGTGAGCATGACAGTATCACCCGGCGGGAATCCAGCAATGCCCGCAAGGCTTCGCTGAAGCTGAAAAGGCAGTGCTTGGTCCGCATTGCGGGCAATCTATAGATGGCGAGAGCGGTACAGTGGCAAACAGCGGTAAGTTTAGTCTACCACTGTTTGCTGAATAGTGAAAGTAGGCAGTAACCCCTTTAGTGAGTGCTAAAGGGGTTATGTTTCATTGATAAATGGGGCTATTGCTGTCTGGAAGAGACCAGTCCGGCAGGAGCGGGAAGAGTGTGGCACACATCACTGGGCTGTCCTCACTGCTGTAATTATCCTTCATTTATCTAATAACTGATCTGCTCTGTTTTCCTACAGCCAGGGAGACGGATGTTCCTTCCCAACCTGCCTTGTGGTCGTCGATCTGAAGAATAACATAGCGGCCGTACAGAGTGACTCTGCCAAACAGTATGTATCTCAGAGGATCTCATAATAACTCTTTCTTGCAGAAACTGCACCAAAGGGAATACTATATAAACTATAGCTGTAACAGGTGGTGCTTGTATGTGAAATAGCTCTGCCGGCCCTACCCCCTAAATGCATGACATCATAATGTAGCAAGGAGGGGGCAGGGCCGCCAGCACCGGGAAATAAAGCACTGCCTGGGGGTGTCCGTGCAGTTGTGCAGACAGCCAGGCAGCACTGCCACAACAATACTGGCTGCAGGGTGCCATTCCAGATGTCCTGCTAGTAAGAAGCAAGGACCATGAGGAAGCGACTGTGCCACCCACAGAGCCCTGTGCTCTGTCCAGTGTCACCACTCACACTCCCATAATTCCAGCCTGCAGTGACTATCTTATGGCAAGAGCGGCCATGCTATTCTATTCATACTCTTATTACTGGTACAGCAGATGAGATGCTCATATTATGCCAGCAATGCATTTATCATCATAATATATCAGCTATGCCTGTATCAGTCTATACCAGCAGTTACTCATAGTATATTTAGCAATGCCTGTATCATTCTATACCAGCAACATACCCTCCAACATTTTACACATAAAAATCGGTACAAATTAGGAAAGGGGCGTGGCCACTTGTAAAGGGAGAGTGGTCACATCCCTTTTCCCATACTTTCAATGGAAAAATGGAGACTCAAAAATCGGTACAGACCATAGAAAAAAGGTACCGTACCTTCCAAAAAGGTACACTTGGAGGGTATGCAGCAATGCCTATTTCTCTGACGTCCTAGTGGATGCTGGGACTCCGTAAGGACCATGGGGAATAGCGGCTCCGCAGGAGACAGGGCACAAGAATAAAAGCTTTAGGATCAGGTGGTGTGCACTGGCTCCTCCCCCTATGACCCTCCTCCAAGCCTCAGTTAGATTTTTGTGCCCGAACGAGAAGGGTGCAGGCTAGGTGGCTCTCCTGAGCTGCTTAGAATAAAAGTTTATTTTAGGTTTTTTATTTTCAGTGAGTCCTGCTGGCAACAGGCTCACTGCATCGTGGGACTAAGGGGAGAAGAAGCGAACTCACCTGCGTGCAGAGTGGATTGGGCTTCTTAGGCTACTGGACATTAGCTCCAGAGGGACGATCACAGGTTCAGCCTGGATGGGTCCCGGAGCCGCGCCGCCGGCCCCCTTACAGAGCCAGAAGAGCGAAGAGGTCCGGTGAAATCGGCGGCACAAGACGGTCCTGTCTTCAACTAAGGTAGCGCACAGCACCGCAGCTGTGCGCCATTGCTCTCAGCACACTTCACACTCCGGTCACTGAGGGTGCAGGGCGCTGGGGGGGGAGCGCCCTGAGACGCAATATAACAGATATACCTTAGGTTGGCAAAAAGAAATACATCACATATAGCTCCTGGGCTATATGGATGTATTTAACCCCTGCCATTTTTCCAGAAAAGAGCGGGAGATAAGGACGTCGTGAAGGGGCGGAGCCTATCTCCTCAGCACACAAGCGCCATTTTCCCTCACAGCTTCGCTGGAAGGACGGCTCCCTGACTCTCCCCTGCAGACCTGCTACAGAATCAGGGTAAAAAAGAGAAGGGGGGGCACTATTGGCAGCTAATAATAAAAACAGCAGCTATAAAAGGGAGTAACACTTATATAAGGTTATCCCTGTATATATATATAGCGCTGGGTGTGTGCTGGCAAACTCTCCCTCTGTCTCTCCAAAGGGCTGGTGGGGTCCTGTCCTCTATCAGAGCATTCCCGGTGTGTGTGCTGTGTGTCGGTACGTGTGTGTCGACATGTATAAGGAGGAAAATGACGTGGAGGCGGAGCAATTGCCTGGGTTAGTGATGTCACCCCCTAGGGAGTCGACACCTGACTGGATGATAGTATTTAAAGAATTACGTGACAATGTCAGCACTTTGCAAAAAACTGTTGACGACATGAGACAGCCGACAAATCAATTAGTGCCTGTCCAGGCGTCTCAGACACCGTCAGGGGCCCTAAAACGCCCGTTACCTCAGTGGGTCGACACAGACCCAGACACAGATACTGAGTCTAGTGTCGACGGTGAGGAGACAAACGTAATGTCCAGTAGGGCCACACGTTACATGATCACGGCAATGAAGGAGGCATTGAACATTTCTGACACTACAAGTACCACAAAGAAGGGTATTATGTGGGGTGTGAAAAAACTACCAATAGTTTTTCCTGAGTCAGATGAATTAAATGAGGTGTGTGATAAAGCGTGGGTTTCCCCCGACAAAAAACTGCTAATTTCTAATAAATTATTGGCACTATATTCTTTCCCACCAGAGGTTAGGGCGCGTTGGGAAACACCCCCTAGGGTAGATAAAGCGCTCACACGTTTATCTAAACAAGTAGCGTTACCGTCTCCTGATACGGCCACCCTCAAAGAACCAGCTGATAGAAGGCTGGAAAATATCCTAAAAAGTATATACACACATACTGGTGTTATACTGCGACCAGCTATCGCTTCAGCCTGGATGTGCAGTGCTGGAGTCGCGTGGTCGGATTCCCTGACTGAAAATATTGATACCCTGGACAGGGACAATATATTGTTAACTATAGAGCATTTGAAGGATGCATTACTATATATGCGTGATGCACAGAGGGATATTTGCACCCTGGCATCAAGAGTAAGTGCTATGTCCATTTCTGCCAGAAGAGCATTATGGACGCGACAGTGGTCAGGGGATGCGGATTCCAAACGACATATGGAAGTATTGCCGTATAAAGGGGAGGAGTTATTTGGGGCTGGTCTATCGGACCTGGTGGCCACGGCAACGGCTGGAAAGTCCACCTTTTTACCCCAGGTCACCTCACATCAGCAGAAAAAGACACCGTCTTTTCAAACTCAGTCCTTTCGTTCCCATAAGTACAAGCGAGCAAAAGGCCACTCATTTCTGCCCCGGGGCAGAGGAAGAGGAAAAAGACTGCACCATGCAGCCGCTTCCCAGGAGCAGAAGCCCTCCCCTGCTTCTGCCAAGTCTTCAGCATGACGCTGGGGCTTTACAAGCAGACTCAGAGACGGTGGGGGCCCGTCTCAAGAATTTCAACGCGCAGTGGGCTCACTCGCAAGTGGACCCCTGGATTCTACAGGTAGTATCGCAGGGGTACAAACTGGAATTCGAGGCGTTTCCCCCTCGCCGGTTCCTGAAGTCTGCTCTACCAAAGTCTCCCTCCGACAGGGAGGCAGTTTTGGAAGCCATTCACAAGCTGTATTCCCAGCAGGTGATAATCAAGGTACCCCTCCTACAACAAGGAAAGGGGTATTATTCCACGCTGTTTGTGGTACCGAAGCCGGACGGCTCGGTGAGACCAATTTTAAATCTGAAATCCTTGAACACTTACATAAAAAGGTTCAAATTCAAGATGGAGTCACTCAGAGCAGTGATAGCGAACCTGGAAGAAGGGGACTATATGGTGTCTCTGGACATCAAAGATGCTTATCTCCACGTCCCAATCTACCCTTCTCACCAAGGGTACCTCAGGTTTGTAGTACAAAACTGTCATTATCAGTTTCAGACGCTGCCGTTTGGGTTGTCCACGGCACCTCGGGTCTTTACCAAGGTAATGGCCGAAATGATGATTCTTCTTCGAAGAAAAGGCATCTTAATTATCCCTTACTTGGACGATCTCCTGATAAGGGCAAGGTCCAGGGAACAGTTAGAAGTCGGAGTAGCACTATCTCAGGTAGTGTTACGTCAGCACGGGTGGATCCTAAATATTCCAAAATCGCAGCTGATTCCAACGACACGTCTACTGTTCCTAGGAATGATTCTGGACACAGTCCAGAAGAAGGTGTTTCTCCCGGAGGAGAAGGCCAGGGAGTTATCCGAGCTAGTCAGGAACCTCCTAAAACCAGGCCAGGTGTCAGTGCATCAGTGCACGAGGGTCGTGGGAAAAATGGTGGCTTCTTACGAAGCGATTCCATTCGGAAGATTCCATGCAAGAACGTTTCAGTGGGATCTACTGGACAAATGGTCAGGATCGCATCTTCAGATGCATCAGCGGATAACCCTGTCGCCAAGGACAAGGGTGTCTCTTCTGTGGTGGCTGCAGAGTGCTCATCTACTAGAGGGCCGCAGATTTGGCATTCAGGATTGGATCCTGGTGACCACGGATGCCAGCCTGAGAGGCTGGGGAGCAGTCACACAGGGAAGAAATTTCCAGGGCTTGTGGTCAAGCATGGAAACATCTCTTCATATAAACATTCTGGAACAAAGGGCCATTTACAATGCCCTAAGTCAAGCGAAACCCCTGCTTCAGGGTCAGGCGGTATTGATCCAATCGGACAACATCACGTCAGTCGCCCACGTAAAGATGGCGTCCCGTCTAAACAAAAAACTAGACAGGTATTGCGCCAGGTCAAGGGACCCTCAGGCAATAGCGGTGGACGCTCTGGTAACACCGTGGGTGTACCAGTCAGTGTATGTGTTCCCTCCTCTGCCTCTCATACCAAAAGTACTGAGAATCATAAGAAGGAGAGGAGTAAGAACTATACTCGTGGTTCCGGATTGGCCAAGAAGGACTTGGTACCCGGAACTTCAAGAGATGCTCACGGAAGACCCGTGGCATCTACCTCTAAGAAAGGACCTGCTCCAGCAGGGGCCTTGTCTGTTCCAAGACTTACCGCGGCTGCGTTTGACGGCATGGCGGTTGAACGCCGGATCCTGAAGGAAAAAGGCATTCCAGATGAAGTCATCCCTACCCTGATCAAAGCCAGGAAGGATGTAACCGCAAAACATTATCACCGCATTTGGCGAAAATATGTTGCGTGGTGTGAGGCCAAGAAGGCCCCTACAGAGGAATTTCAACTGGGTCGTTTCCTCCATTTCCTGCAAACAGGACTGTCTATGGGCCTAAAATTAGGGTCCATTAAGGTTCAAATTTCGGCCCTGTCGATTTTCTTCCAGAAAGAACTGGCTTCCGTGCCTGAAGTTCAGACATTTGTAAAAGGGGTACTGCATATACAGCCTCCTTTTGTGCCTCCAGTGGCACCTTGGTATCTCAATGTTGTTTTGAGTTTCCTAAAGTCACATTGGTTTGAACCACTCACCACTGTGGACTTAAAATATCTCACATGGAAGGTGTCGATGCTGTTAGCCCTGGCTTCAGCCAGGCGTGTGTCAGAATTGGCGGCTTTATCATATAAAAGCCCTTACTTAATTTTTCATTCTGACAGGGCAGAATTGAGGACTCGTCCTCAATTTCTCCCTAAGGTGGTTTCTGCATTTCACATGAACCAACCTATTGTGGTACCTGCGGCTACTAGGGACTTGGAGGACTCCAAGTTGCTTGACGTAGTCAGGGCCCTGAAAATATATGTTTCCAGGACGGCTGGAGTCAGAAAATCTGACTCGCTGTTTATCCTGTATGCACCCAACAAGCTGGGTGCTCCTGCTTCTAAGCAGACGATTGCTCGTTGGATTTGTAGTACAATTCAGCTTGCACATTCTGTGGCAGGCCTGCCACAGCCAAAATCTGTAAAAGCCCATTCCACAAGGAAAGTGGGCTCATCTTGGGCGGCTGCCCGAGGGGTCTCGGCTTTACAACTTTGCCGAGCAGCTACTTGGTCAGGGGCAAACACGTTTGCTAAATTCTACAAATTTGATACCCTGGCTGAGGAGGACCTGGAGTTCTCTCATTCGGTGCTGCAGAGTCATCCGCACTCTCCCGCCCGTTTGGGAGCTTTGGTATAATCCCCATGGTCCTTACGGAGTCCCAGCATCCACTAGGACGTCAGAGAAAATAAGATTTTACTCACCGATAAATCTATTTCTCGTAGTCCGTAGTGGATGCTGGGCGCCCATCCCAAGTGCGGATTGTCTGCAATACTTGTATATAGTTATTGTTACAAAAATTCGGGTTATTATTGTTGTGAGCCATCTTTTCAGAGGCTCCTTTCGTTTATCATACTGTTAACTGGGTTCAGATCACGAGTTGTACGGTGTGATTGGTGTGGCTGGTATGAGTCTTACCCGGGATTCAATATCCTTCCTTATTATGTACGCTCGTCCGGGCACAGTATCCTAACTGAGGCTTGGAGGAGGGTCATAGGGGGAGGAGCCAGTGCACACCACCTGATCCTAAAGCTTTTATTCTTGTGCCCTGTCTCCTGCGGAGCCGCTATTCCCCATGGTCCTTACGGAGTCCCAGCATCCACTACGGACTACGAGAAATAGATTTATCGGTGAGTAAAATCTTATTATCCTTCTATACCAGCATAGGTACTCATACTATACTAATAATGCGTGTATCCAGGGCCGTTTCTAGACAATTTGGCTCCCAGTGCGAGATTTCAAAATGCGCCCCCCCCCCCCCCCCATTGCTCTAAAAAAAAAAAAAAAAAAGTGTGCCCCCCCCCATATAGCCATAAAAAGAAAAAGCATGCGCGCGCCTTAGGCGCGCGCGCTCCCGACAAGGGTGTGTGGCCTGATTAAAATGGGCGTGGTCTCATTAAAGTGGGCATGGCCTCATCTGATATCATCACACCCACCACAGTGGGGAAAAAATAAGATTTTACTTACCGATAAATCTATTTCTCGTAGTCCGTAGTGGATGCTGGGACTCCGTAAGGACCATGGGGAATAGCGGCTCCGCAGGAGACAGGGCACAAAATAAAAGCTTAAGGATCAGGTGGTGTGCACTGGCTCCTCCCCCTATGACCCTCCTCCAAGCCTCAGTTAGGATACTGTGCCCGGACGAGCGTACATAATAAGGAAGGATATTGAATCCCGGGTAAGACTCATACCAGCCACACCAATCACACCGTACAACTTGTGATCTGAACCCAGTTAACAGTATGATAAACGCAAAGGAGCCTCTGAAAAGATGGCTCACAACAATAATAACCCGAATTTTTGTAACAATAACTATATACAAGTATTGCAGACAATCCGCACTAGGGATGGGCGCCCAGCATCCACTACGGACTACGAGAAATAGATTTATCGGTAAGTAAAATCTTATTTTCTCTGACGTCCTAGTGGATGCTGGGACTCCGTAAGGACCATAGGGATTATACCAAAGCTCCCAAACGGGCGGGAGAGTGCGGATGACTCTGCAGCACCGAATGAGAGAACTCCAGGTCCTCCTCAGCCAGGGTATCAAATTTGTAGAATTTAGCAAACGTGTTTGCCCCTGACCAAGTAGCTGCTCGGCAAAGTTGTAAAGCCGAGACCCCTCGGGCAGCCGCCCAAGATGAGCCCACTTTCCTTGTGGAATGGGCTTTTACTGATTTTGGCTGTGGCAATCCTGCCACAGAATGTGCAAGCTGAATTGTACTACAAATCCAACGAGCAATCGTCTGCTTAGAAGCAGGAGCACCCAGCTTGTTGGGTGCATACAGGATAAACAGCGAGTCAGATTTTCTGACTCCAGCCGTCCTGGAAACATATATTTTCAAGGCCCTGACAACGTCAAGCAACTTAGAGTCCTCTAAGTCCCTGGTAGCCACAGGTACCACAATAGGTTGGTTCATGTGAAATGCAGAAACCACCTTAGGGAGAAATTGAGGACGAGTCCTCAATTCCGCCCTGTCAGAATGAAAAATTAAGTAAGGGCTTTTATATGATAAAGCCGCCAATTCTGACACACGCCTGGCTGAAGCCAAGGCTAACAGCATCGACACCTTCCATGTGAGATATTTTAAGTCCACAGTGGAAAGTGGTTCAAACCAATGTGACTTTAGAAAACTCAACACCACATTGAGATCCCAAGGTGCCACTGGAGGCACAAAAGGAGGCTGTATGTGCAGCACCCCTTTTACAAATGTCTGAACTTCAGGTACTGAAGCCAGTTCTTTCTGAAAGAAAATCGACAGGGCCGAAATTTGAACCTTAATGGACCCTAATTTTAGGCCCATAGACAGTCCTGTTTGCAGGAAATGAAGGAAACGACCCAGTTGAAATTCCTCTGTAGGGGCCTTCTTGGCCTCACACCACGCAACATATTTACGCCAAATGCGGTGATAATGTTTTGCGGTTACGTCCTTCCTGGCTTTGACCAGAGTAGGGATGACTTCTTCTGGAATGCCTTTTTCCCTCAGGATCCGGCGTTCAACCGCCATGCCGTCAAACGCAGCCGCGGTAAGTCTTGGAACAGACAAGGCCCCTGCAGTAGCAGGTCCTTTCTTAGAGGTAGAGGCCACGGTTCGTCCGTGAGCATCTCTTGAAGTTCCGGGTACCAAGTCCTTCTTGGCCAATCCGGAACCACGAGTATAGTTCTTACTCCTCTCCTTCTTATGATTCTCAGTACTTTTGGTATGAGAGGCAGAGGAGGGAACACATACACTGACTGGTACACCCACGGCGTTACCAGAGCGTCCACTGCTATTGCCTGAGGGTCCCTTGACCTGGCGCAATATCTGTCCAGTTTTTTGTTTAGACGTGACGCCATCATGTCCACCTTTGGTTTTTCCCAACGGTTTACAATCAGGTGGAAGACTTCCGGGTGTAGTCCCCACTCTCCCGGGTGAAGGTCGTGTCTGCTGAGGAAGTCTGCTTCCCAGTTGTCCACTCCCGGAATGAACACTGCTGACAGTGCTATCACATGATTTTCCGCCCAGCGAAGAATCCTTGCAGCTTCTGCCATTGCCCTCCTGCTTCTCGTGCCGCCCTGTCTGTTTACGTGGGCGACTGACGTGATGTTGTCCGATTGGATCAACACCGCCTGACCCTGAAGCAGAGGTTTTGCTTGACTTAGGGCATTGTAAATGGCCCTTAGTTCCAGAATGTTTATATGAAGAGATGTTTCCATGCTTGACCACAAGCCCTGGAAATTCCTTCCCTGTGTGACTGCTCCCCCGCCTCTCAGGCTGGCATCCGTGGTTACCAGGATCCAATCCTGAATGCCAAATCTGCGGCCCTCTAGTAGATGAGCACTCTGCAGCCACCACAGGAGAGACACCCTTGTCCTTGGCGACAGGGTTATCCGCTGATGCATCTGCAGATGCGATCCGGACCATTTGTCCAGTAGATCCCACTGAAACGTTCTTGCATGGAATCTTCCGAATGGAATCGCTTCGTAAGAAGCCACCATTTTTCCCACGACCCTCGTGCACTGATGCACTGACACCTGGCCTGGTTTTAGGAGGTTCCTGACTAGCTCGGATAACTAGCTCGGATAACTCCCTGGCCTTCTCCTCCGGGAGAAACACCTTCTTCTGGACTGTGTCCAGAATCATTCCTAGGAACAGTAGACGTGTCGTTGGAATCAGCTGCGATTTTGGAATATTTAGGATCCACCCGGTACCACAAACAGCGTGGAATAATACCCCTTTCCTTGTTGCAGGAGGGGTACCTTGATTATCACCTGCTGGGAATACAGCTTGTGAATGGCTTCCAAAACTGCCTCCCTGTCGGAGGGAGACTTTGGTAAAGCAGACTTCAGGAACCGACGAGGGGGAAACGCCTCGAATTCCAGTTTGTACCCCTGCGATACTACCTGTAGAATCCAGGGATCCACTTGCGAGTGAGCCCACTGCGCGTTGAAATTCTTGAGACGGGCCCCCACCATATCTGAGTCTGCTTGTAAAGCCCCAGCGTCATGCTGAAGACTTGGCAGAAGCAGGGGAGGGCTTCTGCTCCTGGGAAGCGGCTGCATGGTGCAGTCTTTTTCCTCTTCCTCTGCCACGGGGCAGAAAGGAGTGGCCTTTTGCTCGCTTGTACTTATGGGAACGAAAGGACTGAGTTTGAAAAGATGGTGTCTTTTTCTGCTGATGTGAAGTGACCTGGGGTAAAAAGGTGGATTTTCCAGCCGTTGCCGTGGCCACCAGGTCCGATAGACCAGCCCCAAATAACTCCTCCCCTTTATACGGCAATACTTCCATGTGCCGTTTGGAATCCGCATCCCCTGACCACTGTCGCGTCCATAACGCTCTTCTGGCAGAGATGGACATAGCACTTACTCTTGATGCCAGGGTGCAAATATCCCTCTGTGCATCACGCATATATAGTAATGCATCCTTTAAATGTTCTATAGTTAACAAAATATTGTCCCTATCCAGGGTATCAATATTCTCAGTCAGGGAATCCGACCATGCGACTCCAGCACTGCACATCCAGGCTGAGGCGATTGCTGGTCGCAGTATAACACCAGTATGTGTGTATATACTTTTTAGGATATTTTCCAGCCTTCTATCAGCTGGTTCTTTGAGGGTGGCCGTATCAGGAGACGGTAACGCTACTTGTTTAGATAAACGTGTGAGCGCCTTATCTACCCTAGGGGGTGTTTCCCAACGCGCCCTAACCTCTGGCGGGAAGGGATATAATGCTAATAATTTTTTAGAAATTAGCTGTTTTTTATCGGGGGAAACCCACGCTTTATCACACACCTCATTTATTTCCTCTGACTCAGGAAAAACTATTGGTAGTTTTTTCACACCCCACATAATACCCTTCTTTGTGGTACTTGTAGTGTCAGAAAGGTTCAATGCCTCTTTCATTGCCGTGATCATGTAACGTGTGGCCCTACTGGACATTACGTTTGTCTCGTCACCGTCGACACTAGACTCAGTATCTGTGTCAGGGTCTGTGTCGACCCACTGAGGTAACGGGCGTTTTAGCGCCCCTGACGGTGTCTGAGACGCCTGGACAGGCACTAATTGATTTGCCGGCTGTCTCATGTTGTCAACAGTTTTTTGCAAATTGCTGACATTATCACTTAATTGTTTAAATACAATCATCCAGTCAGGTGTCGACTCCCTAGGGGGTGACATCACCAACACAGGCAACTGCTCCGCCTCCACATCATTTTCCTCCTCATACATGTCGACACACGCGTACCGACACACAGCACACACACCGGGAATGCTCTGATAGAGGACAGGACCCCACTTAGCCCTTTGGAGAGACAGAGGGAGAGTCTGCCAGCACACACCCAGCGCTATATATATATACAGGGATAACCTTATATAAGTGTTATTCCCTTATAGCTGCTGTTATTATCGTTATTTGCTGCCAAAAATGCCCCCCCTTCTCTTTTTTACCCTGATTCTGAAGCAGGACTGCAGGGGAGAGTCAGGGAGCCGTCCTTCCAGCGGAGCTGTGAGGGAAAATGGCGCTTGTGTGCTGAGGAGATAGGCTCCGCCCCTTCACGACGTCCTTATCTCCCGCTTTTTTGTGTAAAAATGGCAGGGGTTAAAATACATCCATATAGCCCAGGAGCTATATGTGGTGTATTCTTTTTGCCACCTAAGGTATATACTGTTATATTGCGTCTCAGGGCGCTCCCCCCCAGCGCCCTGCACCCTCAGTGACCGGAGTGTGAAGTGTGCTGAGAGCAATGGCGCACAGCTGCGGTGCTGTGCGCTACCTTAGTCTGAAGACAGGATGTCTTCTGCCGCCGATTTCACCGGACCTCTTCGTCTCTTCTGGCTCTGTAAGGGGGACGGCGGCGCGGCTCCGGTGACCCATCCAGGCTGAACCTGTGATCGTCCCTCTGGAGCTAATGTCCAGTAGCCTAAGAAACCCGATCCACTCTGCACTCAGGTGAGTCCGTTTCTTCTCCCCTTAGTCCCACGATGCAGTGAGCCTGTTGCCAGCAGGACTCACTGAAAAAAAAAAAAAAAAAAAACCTAAACTAAACTTTTATTCTAAGCAGCTCAGGAGAGCCACCTAGATTGCACCCTTCTCGGCCGGGCACAAAAATCTAACTGAGGCTTGGAGGAGGGTCATAGGGGGAGGAGCCAGTGCACACCACCTGATCCTTAAGCTTTTATTTTGTGCCCTGTCTCCTGCGGAGCCGCTATTCCCCATGGTCCTTACGGAGTCCCAGCATCCACTAGGACGTCAGAGAAAATAAAAATAAAAAAGTCCCCTTTTTACACATTACAGCAGGCAAGTGTCCCCATATTACACAGCGCGGCAGGCAGGTGTCCCCATTTTACACAGCGCGGCAGGCAGGTGTCCCCATTTTACACAGCGTGGAAGGCTGGTATCCCCATTTTACACAGTACGCAGGCAGGTATCCCCATTTTACACAGTACGCAGGCAGGTGCCCCCATTTTACACAGTACGCAGGCAGGTGCCCCCATATTACACAGTACGCAGGCAGGTGCCCCCATATTACACAGTACGCAGGCAGGTGCCCCCATATTACACAGTACGCAGGCAGGTGCCCCCATATTACACAGTACGCAGGCAGGTGCCCCCATATTACACAGTACGCAGGCAGGTGCCCCCATATTACACAGTACGCAGGCAGGTGCCCCCATATTACACAGTACGCAGGCAGGTGCCCCCATATTACACAGTGTAGCAGGCAGGTGTCCCCATAGGCAGGTGCCCCCATATTACACAGTGTGGCAGGCAGGTATCCCCATAGGCAGGTGCCCCCATATTACACAGTGTGGCAGGCAGGTATCCCCATAGGCAGGTGCCCCCATATTACACAGTGTGGCAGGCAGGTATCCCCATAGGCAGGTGCCCCCATTTTACACAGTGCGGCAGCGGCAGGCAGGTTTCAAGCTGAGGAGAAGGAAGGGGGAGAGGGGGGGGGGGAGAGAGAGAGAATACTTACGTCTTCCCGCTCTTCGGTCCCGCCGCCTCACGTCCCTCGCGCCGGCCGCCGCCTCCTTCTTGCTTCTCGTTCTCCTTGTCGCCTATCCCGAGCGCTCCTGCTCGGGGGGCGGGGCTTTGCGGAATGACGCGTTTGCGTCGTGACGTCACGACGCAACGCGTAATTTCGCGAAACTCCGCCCCCCGAGCAGGAGCGCTCGGGAGAGGCGACAAGGATTAACAAAGTGCCGCGGCGGGCGCCCCGTGCGGTTGCACGGCTCGCCCGCCGCTAGAAACGGCACTGCGTGTATCATACTATACCAGCAAAGGTACTCATACTATACTAGCAATGCCTGTACAAATTATATACCAGCAATGCCTATATCCTTCTATACCAGCATAGGTGCTCATATTGTACTAGCAATGCCTGTATCATTCTATACCAGCATAGGTGCTCATATTGTACTAGCAATGCTTATATCATTCTATACCAGCATAGGTGCTCATATTGTACTAGCAATGCCTATATCATTCTATACCAGCATAGGTGCTCATATTGTACTAGCAATGCCTATATCATTCTATACCAGCATAGGTGCTCATATTGTACTAGCAATGCCTATATCATTCTATACCAGCATAGGTGCTCATATTGTACTAGCAATGCCTGTATCATTCTATAACAGCATAGGTATGGGTTGGGGCCGCATTACCAGTGGCCGGGATCCAGGCGGTCAGCATCCCGATGCCAGGATCTGGCCTGCAGAATGCCGGCAAGGAGGGGGGGAACGCACCACGCTGCGGGCTCGGGGGCGAGTGCAGCAAGCCACAGGTTCTATTCCCATTCTATGGGTGCCGTGGAATAGTCCCTTCTAGTCGGCATGCCAACTGTCGCTATTGTGAGGGTTCGGGATGCAGGGGGAGTTATTGTGACTGTCGGTCACATAACTACATCCCGTACTCATACTGTATTAGCAATGTCTGTATCATTATATACTAGAGATGAGCGGGTTCGGTTTCTCTGAAACCGAACCCGCACGAACTTCATGTTTTTTTCACGGGTCCGAGCAGACTCGGATCCTCCCGCCTTGCTCGGTTAACCCGAGCGCGCCCGAACGTCATCATGACGCTGTCGGATTCTCGCGAGACTCGGATTCTATATAAGGAGCCGCGCGTCGCCGCCATTTTCACACGTGCATTGAGATTGATAGGGAGAGGACGTGGCTGGCGTCCTCTCCATTAGAAATTAGATTAGAAGAGAGAGAGAGATTGTGCAGAGTCAGACAGAGTTTACCACAGTGACCAGTGCAGTTGTTGTTAGTTAACTTTTATTTATTTTAATATAATATATCCGTTCTCTGCTATATCCGTTCTCTGCCTGAAAAAAAAACGATACACAGCAGCAGCCAGTCACACAGTGTGACTCAGTCTGTGTGCACTCAGCTCAGCCCAGTGTGCTGCACATCAATGTATAAAAGGCAAAGCTTATAATAATTGTGGGGGAGACTGGGGAGCACTGCAGGTTGTTATAGCAGGAGCCCCCAGGAGTACATAATATTATATTAATTTAAAATTAAACAGTGCACACTTTTGCTGCAGGAGTGCCACTGCCAGTGTGACTAGTGGTGACCAGTGCCTGACCACCAGTATAGTAGTATATTGTTGTATGTATTGTATACTATCTCTTTATCAACCAGTCTATATTAGCAGCAGACACAGTACAGTGCGGTAGTTCACGGCTGTGGCTACCTCTGTGTCGGCAGTCGGAACTCGGCAGGCAGTCCGTCCATCCATAATTGTATTACAATATATACCACCTAACCGTGGTATTTTTTTTTCTTTCTTTATACCGTCGTCATAGTGTCATACTAGTTGTTACGAGTATACTACTATCTCTTTATCAACCAGTGTACAGTGCGGTAGTTCACGGCTGTGGCTACCTCTGTGTCGGCAGTCGGCAGGCAGTCCGTCCATCCATAATTGTATTATTATTATAATATATACCACCTAACCGTGTTTTTTTTTCATTCTTTATACCGTCATAGTGTCATACTAGTTGTTACGAGTATACTACTATCTCTTTATCAACCAGTGTACAGTGCGGTAGTTCACGGCTGTGGCTACCTCTGTGTCGCAGTCGGCAGGCAGTCCGTCCATCCATAATTGTATTATTATTATAATATATACCACCTAACCGTGGTTTTTTTTTCATTCTTTATACCGTCGTCATAGTGTCATACTAGTTGTTACGAGTATACTACTATCTCTTTATCAACCAGTGTACAGTGCGGTAGTTCACGGCTGTGGCTACCTCTGTGTCGGCAGTCGGCAGGCAGTCCGTCCATCCATAATTGTATTATTATTATAATATATACCACCTAACCGTGGTTTTTTTTTCATTCTTTATACCGTCGTCATAGTGTCATACTAGTTGTTACGAGTATACTACTATCTCTTTATCAACCAGTGTACAGTGCGGTAGTTCACGGCTGTGGCTACCTCTGTGTCGGCAGTCGGCAGGCAGTCCGTCCATCCATAATTGTATTATTATTATAATATATACCACCTAACTGTGGTATTTTTTTTTCTTTCTTTATACCGTCGTCATAGTGTCATACTAGTTGTTACGAGTATACTACTATCTCTTTATCAACCAGTGTACAGTGCGGTAGTTCACGGCTGTGGCTACCTCTGTGTCGGCAGTCGGCAGGCAGTCCGTCCATCCATAATTGTATTATTATTATAATATATACCACCTAACCGTGTTTTTTTTTTCATTCTTTATACCGTCATAGTGTCATACTAGTTGTTACGAGTATACTACTATCTCTTTATCAACCAGTGTACAGTGCGGTAGTTCACGGCTGTGGCTACCTCTGTGTCGGCAGTCGGCAGGCAGTCCGTCCATCCATAATTGTATTATTATTATAATATATACCACCTAACCGTGGTTTTTTTTTCATTCTTTATACCGTCGTCATAGTGTCATACTAGTTGTTACGAGTATACTACTATCTCTTTATCAACCAGTGTACAGTGCGGTAGTTCACGGCTGTGGCTACCTCTGTGTCGGCAGTCGGCAGGCAGTCCGTCCATCCATAATTGTATTATTATTATAATATATACCACCTAACCGTGGTTTTTTTTTCATTCTTTATACCGTCGTCATAGTGTCATACTAGTTGTTACGAGTATACTACTATCTCTTTATCAACCAGTGTACAGTGCGGTAGTTCACTGCTGTGGCTACCTCTGTGTCGGCAGTCGGCAGGCAGTCCGTCCATCCATAATTGTATTATTATTATAATATATACCACCTAACCGTGGTTTTTTTTTCATTCTTTATACCGTCGTCATAGTGTCATACTAGTTGTTACGAGTATACTACTATCTCTTTATCAACCAGTGTACAGTGCGGTAGTTCACGGCTGTGGCTACCTCTGTGTCGGCAGTCGGCAGGCAGTCCGTCCATCCATAATTGTATTATTATTATAATATATACCACCTAACCGTAGTATTTTTTTTTCTTTCTTTATACCGTCGTCATAGTGTCATACTAGTTGTTACGAGTATACTACTATCTCTTTATCAACCAGTGTACAGTGCGGTAGTTCACGGCTGTGGCTACCTCTGTGTCGGCAGTCGGCAGGCAGTCCGTCCATCCATAATTGTATTATTATTATAATATATACCACCTAACCGTGGTTTTTTTATACCACCTAACCGTGGCAGTCCGTCCATAATTGTATACTAGTATCCAATCCATCCATCTCCATTGTTTACCTGAGGTGCCTTTTAGTTCTGCCTATAAAATATGGAGAACAAAAAAGTTGAGGTTCCAAAATTAGGGAAAGATCAAGATCCACTTCCACCTCGTGCTGAAGCTGCTGCCACTAGTCATGGCCGAGACGATGAAATGCCAGCAACGTCGTCTGCCAAGGCCGATGCCCAATGTCATAGTACAGAGCATGTCAAATCCAAAACACCAAATATCAGAAAAAAAAGGACTCCAAAACCTAAACTAAAATTGTCGTCGGAGAAGCGTAAACTTGCCAATATGCCATTTACCACACGGAGTGGCAAGGAACGGCTGAGGCCCTGGCCTATGTTCATGGCTAGTGGTTCAGCTTCACATGAGGATGGAAGCACTCAGCCTCTCGCTAGAAAAATGAAACGACTCAAGCTGGCAAAAGCACAGCAAAGAACTGTGCGTTCTTCGAAATCCCAAATCCACAAGGAGAGTCCAATTGTGTCGGTTGCGATGCCTGACCTTCCCAACACTGGATGTGAAGAGCATGCGCCTTCCACCATTTGCACGCCCCCTGCAAGTGCTGGAAGGAGCACCCGCAGTCCAGTTCCTGATAGTGAGATTGAAGATGTCAGTGTTGAAGTCCACCAGGATGAGGAGGATATGGGTGTTGCTGGCGCTGGGGAGGAAATTGACAAGGAGGATTCTGATGGTGAGGTGGTTTGTTTAAGTCAGGCACCCGGGGAGACACCTGTTGTCCGTGGGACGAATATGGCCGTTGACATGCCAGGTGAAAATACCAAAAAAATCAGCTCTTCGGTGTGGAGGTATTTCACCAGAAATGCGGACAACAGGTGTCAAGCCGTGTGTTCCCTTTGTCAAGCTGTAATAAGTAGGGGTAAGGACGTTAACCACCTCGGAACATCCTCCCTTATACGTCACCTGCAGCGCATTCATAATAAGTCAGTGACAAGTTCAAAAACTTTGGGTGACAGCGGAAGCACTCCACTGACCAGTAAATCCCTTCCTCTTGTAACCAAGCTCACGCAAACCACCCCACCAACTCCCTCAGTGTCAATTTCCTCCTTCCCCAGGAATGCCAATAGTCCTGCAGGCCATGTCACTGGCAATTCTGACGATTCCTCTCCTGCCTGGGATTCCTCCGATGCATCCTTGCGTGTAACGCCTACTGCTGCTGGCGCTGCTGTTGTTGCTGCTGGGAGTCGATGGTCATCCCAGAGAGGAAGTCGTAAGACCACTTTTACTACTTCCACCAAGCAATTGACTGTCCAACAGTCATTTGCGAGGAAGATTAAATATCACAGCAGTCATCCTACTGCAAAGCGGATAACTGAGGCCTTGACATCCTGGGTGGTGAGAAACGTGGTTCCGGTATCCATCATTACTGCAGAGCCAACTAAAGACTTGTTGGAGGTACTGTGTCCCCGGTACCAAATACCATCTAGGTTCCATTTCTCTAGGGTTGCGATACCGAAAATGTACACAGACCTCAGAAAAAGAGTCACCAGTGTCCTAAAAAATGCAGCTGTACCCAATGTCCACTTAACCACGGACATGTGGACAAGTGGAGCAGGGCAGGGTCAGGACTATATGACTGTGACAGCCCACTGGGTAGATGTATGGACTCCCGCCGCAAGAACAGCAGCGGCGGCACCAGTAGCAGCATCTCGCAAACGCCAACTCGTTCCTAGGCAGGCTACGCTTTGTATCACCGGTTTCCAGAATACGCACACAGCTGAAAACCTCTTACGGCAACTGAGGAAGATCATCGCGGAATGGCTTACCCCAATTGGACTCTCCTGTGGATTTGTGGCATCGGACAACGCCAGCAATATTGTGCGTGCATTACATCTGGGCAAATTCCAGCACGTCCCATGTTTTGCACATACCTTGAATTTGGTGGTGCAGAATTTTTTAAAAAACGACAGGGGCGTGCAAGAGATGCTGTCGGTGGCCAGAAAAATTGCGGGACACTTTCGGCGTACAGGCAGCACGTACAGAAGACTGGAGCACCACCAAAAACGCCTGAACCTGCCCTGCCATCATCTGAAGCAGGAGGTGGTAACGAGGTGGAATTCAACCCTCTATATGCTTCAGAGGTTGGAGGAGCAGCAAAAGGCCATTCAAGCCTATACAACTGACCACGATATAGGAGGTGGAATGCACCTGTCTCAAGCGCAGTGGAGAATGATTTCAACGTTGTGCAAGGTTCTGCAACCTTTTGAACTTGCCACACGTGAAGTCAGTTCAGACACTGCCAGCCTGAGTCAGGTCATTCCCCTCATCAGGCTTTTGCAGAAGAAGCTGGAGACATTGAAGGAGGAGCTAAGACAGAGCGATTCCGCTAGGCATGTGGGACTTGTGGATGGAGCCCTTAATTCGCTTAACAAGGATTCACGGGTGGTCAATCTGTTGAAATCAGAGCACTACATTTTGGCCACCGTGCTCGATCCTAGATTTAAAACCTACCTTGGATCTCTCTTTCCGGCGCACACAAGTCTGCTGGGTTTCAAAGACCTGCTGGTGAGAAAATTGTCAAGTCAAGCGGAACGCGACCTGTCAACATCTCCTCCTTCACATTCTCCCGCAACTGGGGCTGCGAGGAAAAGGCTCAGAATTCCGAGCCCACCCGCTGGCGGTGATGCAGGGCAGTCTGGAGCGACTGCTGATGCTGACATCTGGTCCGGACTGAAGGACCTGACAACCATTACGGACATGTCGTCTACTGTCACTGCATATGATTCTATCACCATTGATAGAATGGTGGAGGATTATATGAGTGACCGCATCCAAGTAGGCACGTCACACAGTCCGTACTTATACTGGCAGGAAAAAGAGGCAATTTGGAGGCCCTTGCACAAACTGGCTTTATTCTACCTAAGTTGCCCTCCCACAAGTGTGTACTCCGAAAGAGTGTTTAGTGCCGCCGCTCACCTTGTCAGCAATCGGCGTACGAGGTTACATCCAGAAAATGTGGAGAAGATGATGTTCATTAAAATGAATTATAATCAATTCCTCCGCGGAGACATTGACCAGCAGCAATTGCTTCCACAAAGTACACAGGGAGCTGACATGGTGGATTCCAGTGGGGACGAATTGATAATCTGTGAGGAGGGGGATGTACACGGTGATATATCGGAGGATGATGATGAGGTGGACATCTTGCCTCTGTAGAGCCAGTTTGTGCAAGGAGAGATTAATTGCTTCTTTTTTGGTGGGGGTCCAAACCAACCCGTCATTTCAGTCACAGTCGTGTGGCAGACCCTGTCACTGAAATGATGGGTTGGTTAAAGTGTGCATGTCCTGTTTTGTTTATACAACATAAGGGTGGGTGGGAAGGGCCCAAGGACAATTCCATCTTGCACCTCTTTTTTCTTTTCTTTTTCTTTGCGTCATGTGCTGTTTGGGGAGGGTTTTTTGGAAGGGACATCCTGCGTGACACTGCAGTGCCACTCCTAGATGGGCCCGGTGTTTGTGTCGGCCACTAGGGTCGCTTATCTTTCTCACACAGCTACCTCATTGCGCCTCTTTTTTTCTTTGCGTCATGTGCTGTTTGGGGAGGGTTTTTTGGAAGGGACATCCTGCGTGACACTGCAGTGCCACTCCTAGATGGGCCCGGTGTTTGTGTCGGCCACTAGGGTCGCTTATCTTTCTCACACAGTCAGCTACCTCATTGCGCCTCTTTTTTTCTTTGCGTCATGTGCTGTTTGGGGAGGGTTTTTTGGAAGGGACATCCTGCGTGACACTGCAGTGCCACTCCTAGATGGGCCCGGTGTTTGTGTCGGCCACTAGGGTCGCTAATCTTACTCACACAGCTACCTCATTGCGCCTCTTTTTTTCTTTGCGTCATGTGCTGTTTGGGGAGGGTTTTTTGGAAGGGACATCCTGCGTGACACTGCAGTGCCACTCCTAGATGGGCCCGGTGTTTGTGTCGGCCACTAGGGTCGCTTATCTTTCTCACACAGTCAGCTACCTCATTGCGCCTCTTTTTTTCTTTGCGTCATGTGCTGTTTGGGGAGGGTTTTTTGGAAGGGACATCCTGCGTGACACTGCAGTGCCACTCCTAGATGGGCCCGGTGTTTGTGTCGGCCACTAGGGTCGCTTATCTTTCTCACACAGTCAGCTACCTCATTGCGCCTCTTTTTTTCTTTGCGTCATGTGCTGTTTGGGGAGGGTTTTTTGGAAGGGACATCCTGCGTGACACTGCAGTGCCACTCCTAGATGGGCCCGGTGTTTGTGTCGGCCACTAGGGTCGCTTATCTTTCTCACACAGCTACCTCATTGCGCCTCTTTTTTTCTTTGCGTCATGTGCTGTTTGGGGAGGGTTTTTTGGAAGGGACATCCTGCGTGACACTGCAGTGCCACTCCTAGATGGGCCCGGTGTTTGTGTCGGCCACTAGGGTCGCTTATCTTTCTCACACAGTCAGCTACCTCATTGCGCCTCTTTTTTTCTTTGCGTCATGTGCTGTTTGGGGAGGGTTTTTTGGAAGGGACATCCTGCGTGACACTGCAGTGCCACTCCTAGATGGGCCCGGTGTTTGTGTCGGCCACTAGGGTCGCTAATCTTACTCACACAGCTACCTCATTGCGCCTCTTTTTTTCTTTGCGTCATGTGCTGTTTGGGGAGGGTTTTTTGGAAGGGACATCCTGCGTGACACTGCAGTGCCACTCCTAGATGGGCCCGGTGTTTGTGTCGGCCACTAGGGTCGCTTATCTTTCTCACACAGTCAGCTACCTCATTGCGCCTCTTTTTTTCTTTGCGTCATGTGCTGTTTGGGGAGGGTTTTTTGGAAGGGACATCCTGCGTGACACTGCAGTGCCACTCCTAGATGGGCCCGGTGTTTGTGTCGGCCACTAGGGTCGCTTATCTTTCTCACACCGTCAGCTACCTCATTGCGCCTCTTTTTTTCTTTGCGTCATGTGCTGTTTGGGGAGGGTTTTTTGGAAGGGACATCCTGCGTGACACTGCAGTGCCACTCCTAGATGGGCCCGGTGTTTGTGTCGGCCACTAGGGTCGCTAATCTTACTCACACAGCTACCTCATTGCGCCTCTTTTTTTCTTTGCGTCATGTGCTGTTTGGGGAGGGTTTTTTGGAAGGGACATCCTGCGTGACACTGCAGTGCCACTCCTAGATGGGCCCGGTGTTTGTGTCGGCCACTAGGGTCGCTTATCTTACTCACACAGCGACCCTCGGTGCAAATTTTAGGACTAAAAATAATATTGTGAGGTGTGATGTGTTCAGAATAGGCTGAAAATGAGTGTAAATTATGTTTTTGAGGTTAATAATACTTTGGGATCAAAATGACCCCCAAATTCTATGATTTAAGCTGTTTTTTAGTGTTTTTTGAAAAAAACACCCGAATCCAAAACACACCCGAATCCGACAAAAAAAATTCGGTGAGGTTTTGCCAAAACGCGGTCGAACCCAAAACACGGCCGCGGAACCGAACCCAAAACCAAAACACAAAACCCGAAAAATTTCCGGCGCTCATCTCTATTATATACCAGCATAGGTACTCATACTGTACTAGCAATGCCTGTATCATTATATACCAGCATAGATACTCATACTATACTAGCAATGCCTGTATCATTATATACCAGCATAGGTACTCATACTGTACTAGCAATGCCTGTATCACTATACCAGCAATGCCTATTTCTTCTGTGCTACTCCATGGCAGCCATTACTCTGGGATTACATCCCATTCCCCTAGGTCTAGACAGGAAGTTTTTTCATAGCAGGTACCGCCCACTCTGGGTATATGAGTCCATCCCCCCCATAGCCTCCTCAGCATACTTGCCTACTTTTCAAAACTAGTTTCAGGGAGATTCTAGTTTGCAGTAGAATGCGGTACGCGGAGTGCGTCGAGCGCCATTGAAGGCGGTGTCATACTCTGTCCAAAGAGTGTGTCTAGCTCCACCTATGGGTGTATCTATTGCCACTCAGAGGTATGTGGTAGGTGAAAACGAAAGTACTCATACTGTCAAGTGCATACACACTTTCCGATGCCGGCAGCGACAAACGCAGTGGGGGGGGGGGGGAGTGGGGGCCATGCTGCATTCGGCAGCATGGCATCGCTAACGACAGCCCCAGAACTTCTTGCATGTTCAAATGATCTTGGGCTGTCGTTAGCGACCCGCAGGTGCACGCATCACCATCGGTATCGGTCATACACACGGACCGATGTGCACGATGTGTCGTTCCAAATGATTGGGAACACCCACATCATGGCTCTAATCGTTCCGTGTGTACCCACCTTAAGATCACTGCTGCTAACTGATACATGTCACGCCACTTACACACCTCAAAAAACATACACATACCCAATAAACCCTGACAATACATTAATTTATGGACATACAGTACTCTGGATATAGAAATACTTTTGGAACACATGAAAAACAAGCGCAGGGGTCCATCTCCTTGTACTGTATATGGGACAATGGTTGACTCTAAAATCAGGGAGCAGAGGATGATTAGCAGCATAAGGCAGCAATGCAGGAAATGTATATGAGTTAGTAGTAAGGTCAAGAGGGTCCAGTGTCATGGAAGGAGGATACAGTCAGTGGGAAATCCAGAGGAAAAGGAACAGGACCTACTGTAGGCTTCTCCTAAGTGAATACGGAGCCTTGAGATGTTAAGGTCAGGGCCACACCAGGAAACGACAGCTTAGCTCAGCAGCAGAAAGTACAACGTAGATCTCAGGATCAATCAGAGGCAAGTTAGCAGCGTAGAGTTCCGCAGCTAGGACCGGCCTAGGAGAATGATTCCTACAAACACTAGTACAGGCTAGGGTAGGGTGAAGGAAGCAGTCTCGGTTTGCATGCACACAGCAGGGGGAGGGCACTGATCGGTTCCGCTGCACCCAGCAAAGCCACCCCAGGTAAGGAGCTGTTGAGCAGCTGATACCCGTGCCTCGTAGATGTAGGATGAAGGTCCCCCGGGCTTCACTTACCAAGTGGGAGGGATCCGCTCAGTAACACCAGTGTTCACCAGGTGGCGGATAGTCAAAGTGTGGAAGGTTAGGAGGGGTCCTTCCTTTCCAGCTCCTGTCAGCTGCTTTCTGGTCAGGAGCTGGGTGGGGGAACCAGCGGGCTCAGGGTTAGGGTTTGCAGCTGGTGTCATGGCTTGAGCTCCGATCCTTTAATTTGAGGGTTTGATTAAATATCCGGGGCAGCAGGAGACTCTACCGTGAACCATGAGTCAGGATAGACAACAATGCTCTCAGAACTCTTTCTATTGAGCTGTACTCTGCACTGTGACAGTAGACAAAGTAGATATGTTACAGTGGTTTTGACAGACGCTGTCACAGGAGGGCAGCTTACATTTTGGGTTGCAGTCTGAACCTCTATTTTTGGTTTAGGCTGCTGGGGAGGGTTAGGACTAGGCTGCGGGAGGGAGGGTTTAGGTTTTGGCTGTGGGGAGGGGGGGTCAGGGTTAAGCACCACCAGGGAGGATTAGCGTTAGGCTGCAGAAAGGGATGGTTAGACTGCGGTAAAGGAGGGTTAGGCTGCAGTAAGGGAAGGTTGGGGTAAGGGGGTGAGGGGTAGCTTGCTTCCCGACCCATGACGTGGGATGACGTGGTTGGTATTCTGACCACAGGCATTTCAGCCCCAACCCACAACTGCATTATGCCTCTGCTAAACTGACTTCTCTATGGTGCATTTGCCAGGATACTGTATACAGTAAAGTGGAGTTTACATTCAAATGCCTGGAACTTATTACAGATCAATACGTTTTCAACGAGGCTGAAGTTAGCTTCTTATTCGGCCAGCATCTTATTCACTTCTTATTCAAGCTCCAGCTTCGTCTTTTTCACCTGTAATATATATGAGCCTTTTGAAGTCAGCTTTGACCATTGCCATGTGTAGCAGGGGGTTAAGTGTTTGTCTTTGCTGTATTTGACATAAATTCTTTCTCCAGCAGGGCAAGATACTGTAGAACTGTAGCTGCAATAAATCTACAGTAAATGACACCAGGTCATGGTGTAAACCTTAAACATGAGACCATAAACCGGACAAATGGGTCAGGGTGAGGAAGGATGAGCAATCTGGGACAAGTCAGTGAGTGAAATTGGAAGGAAGAGAAGAAGGAGGAGGAGGAGGAGGAGGAGGGGTGGTGGGCACCGGCAATAATGGGAGCTCTACAGCGAACTGTGGAATGTAAGTCCTGGGGGTCGTTGTGATGAGAGTCTGTCAAGTTGCTGCGTGTGGGCTGGCGTGGCGTCTCACTGCTGTTGCAGCAGTGCAGGCTGTCTGTGAGTGTCAGAAGTGTCTCCGGCAGAAGTGACTGTCGTACCTTAAGTGCAGGAGGATGCAGTCCACCTCTGGCTCCTGTGCTTCTCCCCCTCTCTGTAATTGTGGTGGGTGAGCGGTCGGGAATGCAGAAAGACAGATCTCTCTTGTGTAGTGGACCTAAACTCTTTTGTCTCGACATTGCCGTAGGGCGAGCCACGGCGGTAGGCAAGTATTTGATGTCTTCTCTTGAAAGCCACGCCCCCATCACTTAGAGACTCGCGCGCGCACAGTGCAAATTCCCAACGGGAGGTGAAGAATCCGGGAGGTTTGTTTAATTTTGCGGGGCAGCGGGAGACTCCACAGTGAACCGGGAGTCTCCCCCGAAATGCGGAAGGGTAGGCAACTATGCTCCTCAGTCTTTTTCCTGTCTCCTAAGGTAGTACGGAGTAGCAGTTTGTTATTTTTAAATATGAGGCTTGAAAAAAAACAAACGGCTGCGCTGAATGTCAGGAAAAGTGTATATATGAAGAGAGCCAACGTATAGAAAAATGCTATATTTATTAATAGAAAATAAAAATGATTGCAAACATGTATACCGGTAATATAGATCTAATGATTAAAAGGATAAATCACACTACAATTATCTCATAATGTCTGTAATTGGATGGTAAAAGTCCGTGTTCCACAGAATAACGTCAATTACTGCTGTACAGACAGATGGTGAACAGGGTGCACACAGTGTTTTCCCAATTGTAATGGTTATGTGTCACTGAATTGAAGCAGATCTCAATACCTCTCCGGTGGGCTGGTCAAAGCCGAACGTCCTCGGCATATGAGTCCTGCAGTGCCCACGTAAGCTGTGCAGCGGAGGGGAGAAACAAAAGCCGTCTACTCACAAGCTGACTGTGGCGGCGTGCGTGTTGGTGCCGCTGGTGATGGGAGAGAACAAAGGGAAAGTCCAATATGGATCTAGGTCGATCTGCACTTTGTAGTTACACCTGAGCAAGGTGTGTGTGAAGGCGAGTCCTGACGCGTTTCGTCACACTCCACGTGACTTTTTCGAAGGTAGATTCCTGCCTCCAAAGTATCCGGTATTTAAGGTCTGATCGGCTCAATATGGAAAGATGTCTATAATTAATCAGCACTTAATTAAAACAAATGTAATGCAGAAACGAAGGCTCTCTTACACAAATAAACAACAAACAATGATTATATATAGCAGAGGTGACTCGCAATAGGTAACAATAGCTAATTAATGATCTATTCTAATAAAGTCCGCAGAGGACTAAAATAAACATATAGAGGTTCTTATAATGAATTTATATATTTAGCAAAGTAGATGAATTTAAACCCTTAATATCTTAGGGTGCTACAATGAGGAAACATTATTTAACGGCACATATTCTCCGTTAATAAATGTCCCACAACATAATGACGTGGGGAAAAAACCATGAGACGACTCAGAGAAAAGACAATTTTAACTATATATATATATACACAGTTAAAATACCCATCAGAATACAGTTAAAATAAAATAAAAATAATAATGATAATGACCAGGAGAAAAACGAAAGAAACAGAGAATTAGCACCCTTATACTTTCGTCTGGATTCGAACTCCAGACCCTATGATGTTGATAATGCTGATATTATCTTAGACCGTAAAGCTATACCTCTAGATACACTTTTTACAGAAGAGCCGCTATGGCCACTAGACTGAATACACGTGCTACGCACTTTGTACGCTATTTGCGTACAGGGTCCCGCACGTGGTACGTACTTGGCGTACCCACGCCGCGCTGAGGGTACAGAGTACACACAGCGTGCGCACACACAATTGATAACCTTTAAACCTTGTTAATGATACACTGCAATGATATGATTACACTTTAAACCCTTAGCAGCAAAGTACTGCAACAATGTTATACCTTAAACCTTAAGTAGCGCTGATGGTATAAAGTACCCACAGTGCGTACACCTTATCAAGACTTATAAACCTTATACAGATAAATACACTTTAAAACCCTTGCAGGAAAGTGAAGACACAACACCGATTTGTAGTTGAAACCACAGGGTTCTAAGGCCACCGTGGATTATTCCAAAAGGTAAAACAGTACAAATCATACACTACAGGCTAACAAGATAAATCTAAACAGAATAATGGCTACTGAGAATGTACATACGTGAGAATGTTCGCAAGCGCAACCCGGCCGGTCCTCCGCTAGTCAGATAGAAAGCGTTCAGAGTCTTCTGACCGGCCAGGCAACAATGGGCTTTTTATACACAACTTACATACACAATACAATGGTCACTGTAATCTCATTGTCCATTGGACACAGAGATGTGTCTTTTCATTACAGAAGAGGTCATAGGTTGATTAGAATAGATGGGCGATGTCTTTCCCCAACTGCTCTTGTGGGTGGTATCCTCTGGATTCCCGCCGCATACATAATATACAGTAAATACAGTTAATATCTATATTCTACTTTTGCACATAACTATACGCTGGAACATGCGATCTTTCTCTAACACCGGAATGTTACCCTCAAAATACCCTACAGCTGGATACTAGACATCACCTTCCAACCTTTATCTGACCCTTCCTATCATGCAAAGGCGAATCTCTTAGTCCTGGAACTGTTTAACCTATTGATACTCGCTGATGTGGTGTAGGGGAACTATGGGTACAAAATGCACTATTTGGGTTAAATATGTAATGTTCTAATAACCCTCTACGCGCTCACAAACTCCGCCGTAAATACCCATATCACGCGCATGATCGCCGGAGCGATCCTACGCAAATTGCGGATATGTGCACGCAGCGGGCATGTGCATGGGGTTAGTACAAGGCATATGCATTACAATATTTTTCGACTTTGACAGTCCACCCTTTGGCAGTCAACAATAACTGCCACTATCTAAACATTGAACAGAAAAATATACAATACAATATCTACAGATAGTTGGATAAAAATACATACATTATCCATAAAATAATTGGATGGTAGGAGGAGAGGTGTAGGCGGGAAATGTATGACCTAGTGGGATAGTAAAAGCATGTATGTATGAAATTCATGTCTGAGGGGCATGTATCATCGTGCCGTATATGTTCTAGATAAGCTTCGAGGTATTGCGAAGTATACATTAAATCCTTCTCATCCCGTATTAAGGGCCTGTTAGTGGGCCAACAAACACTACCGAGCTCTTTTCGGTTTCTTGTTCCAACAAATGGGGTGCACATTTAGTTGATGATACATGGAGGGGGAACACATGTGAATGCTAATATGTGGGTATCACCTTTCGACTATGTGTGTCACTACCTGAAGGTTGTAGAGATGAGGATAAGGCACATATGTACAATACATTCACATAACATTTTCGTAATCATTCTTGGGTGTTGATTGAAGTCTTCTCCGGATGGGTGTATTTTTGCTGAGGGAAAACAAAGGAGAAACGGGTGAAAGAAATGGACCGAGGAATCACGTTTTATCACAACATTGTCTCTATTGAAGGGTCATAAATTAAATCAGTTGCTGTAACAATGCCCCCGCTCCTCAAACTCATCACTTTGGTACTGCACTTGCACCGTGTTAAAGTTCGAACACACCTAAATATCAAACCAATCATTATGACAACTCCCAGGATACAAAGGAGAAACTTTCCTACGCTCATGATAACATTTTGAGCCCATTCTCCTAAACCTGAGAACCAGCCGGTCAGTTCATTACTCACAACAGTAAGGGTAAGGTTGTGTCTCCTCCGGAACTCCCACTTCAACTGCAAGATATCGTCCATCTTTTGATCTATGACCTCAGTTGGGTCATCAGTGCTGTTTGTAATGTACGTGCAGCACTTCACACCATACTGAGTTGCCAAGGTGACACAGTACCCGCCTGTCACCGCTGTGATATAATTTAGAACCATTCTGTGCTGGATCAGTTCCGTTTTGTAAGCTTGCAACTCCCTCCCTGTATACCTGAAGGTGTCATCATACATCTCTGTGATATTATCTATCAGGTTCGCTAGCGCTTGGATATATCTATAATTTATAATTTCTCTGGCGGTACGGGTGATGTCTAACGTGAGAAGGAATTGAATCCCGGTGGATTCGTGGATCAAATCAGAGGCTGCGTGCTCTGTCCTATCTATAAGGTGTCTCTTAACAATGTGTTCATAGTGAGTGTGAGTGTAAGGAGCTTGAGCATTGCGGTGAACGTCTTTCATCTTATTATGGGTTATGGTCATAACTTCTGGCAACACTCTTCCAATGTAACACAATCCCTCTGAGTTTGGGGCAAGCCACCTATACGCCTTCCTCCCGCATATGAAATATGCATCATCGGGGAGAACATATGGGACAGAATATGACATTACCATATTGCAAACCTTCCAAGTGAAAAATCCTATCCCTAACTCTCTCATCTGTTCAGTACACGTATCAGGCTGTATGCTATGTGCACAGTACCCTGGTGATACTTCTCCAACCCGCATGGTCCTACTTCCTAGAGTATACCTGTACCGAAAATACCTTCCACCGTCGGCTATTTGGCGTATAAGTTCTGAGTCTACGGGCATTCTGTCGGCTCTGTGTGAAAATGCCATGGTTTGGTTATTCCATGTCACTTCCCAATTTCCCGGCTTCGGGAATTGGAAATGTTGAAACAAACTAAGGATCTATCCACGTGATATTGGTGGAGCTTCAAACTAGGGGGCCTAGAAATATTAAATTTCTTGTCCACCGGTCTCCCACCCCGTAATTCAAGTACCTCATCTATTGTTAAAGGATACGGTACTAGTCCTGACTTGCTCTGACCTTGAGGTACTTGTCAGCACACCCAGCATTCTGTTTGGTTTAAAACCTTACCCACTAGTGAGTGATAATCACTCAATGGATGACGGTCCATGTTGATATTAAGGCTGGACTGACATCTCTGGATGCACCCGTCCTCAACTATGTTTTCACAGTTTCTACAAATACAATTTTCCTCAGCCAATAACCCTTCACAGTGCCTCCTAGTTTCTTGACTACCAGATCGTTTTCTGATACTCGCCTTTGCTCGGTGGATGTGTTGCTCTTGGAATTCTACAAATCCGTCCTTGCCATCAGAACCCATTCCGGATCCTTTCTCGACCTCTCTGGTACTCTCACCGAAACAGACTGCTCTGGTCAACAACAGGGTCAACAGGAAAACCCGGAATGCAGTCTCTTGGGGTAAGTCCATCTTGTTAAGGGGAGAGAAAAAGGAGCAAGGATGGGGGAAAAAAGGGTAATGGGAGATGGAGAAAACAATAAAAAGTAAAAATAAATTTGGTGCGACAACCGCCTCTGGTCTTGTAGTTCTCCGTGCTCAGGTGCCGTGACAACAGTCCTGCCTCTCAACCTTCCCGGAACAGGCACTCCAGTGATACGATTTCCTCTACACTCTGCTTTTTGTCACAGGCTCTTTCTGGGTCAGCGACCTTCTTACAGTGGGACAAGTGGACCCAAGTCTCTCTCTCGGCAACCTTTAATGCTGTCGTGCTGGTTAGTAAGACTTGGTACGGTCCTTCCCACCTGTCAATGAGGCAACCTGAGCGTAGAAAATTTCGAATCATTACATAATCCCCAGGTTCAATGTCATGACAATTACTGTTTGGTAGGTCAGGAATCACCAGCTTTAGATTTCTGTTTTGATTCCTCAACTGCTGGCTCATCTTAACCATATATTTTACAGTCACCTCATTATTGCATTTCAAATCATCCTGGGGGTCAATCATTACATGGGGTTGTCGACCAAAAAGAATCTCAAAGGGTGATAGGTTAAGGGGGGACCTGGGAGTGGTTCTGATGCTGTACAATACAAGTGGCAAAGCTTCTGGCCATAACAATCCAGTTTCAGTCATCACTTTGCTCAACTTGTTCTTAATAGTGCTGTTTACTCTTTCCACTTTCGCAGTCGCCTGTGGGCGGTACGGAGTATGCAGCTTACTATTAATTCCCATCAGTTTGCACATAACCTGAAAGACTTCACCTGTAAAATGGGTACCCCTATCGCTTTCAATTATCCTAGGGATACCATATCTGCACACAAATTCCTGCACAATTTTCTTTGCAGTGAACGTAGCAGTATTTGTGGCAGCGGGGAACGCTTCTACCCAATTTGAAAACACATCAATACAAACTAACACATATTTTAAATTTCTGCAGGGTGGCAACTGTATGAAATCAATTTGTATTACCTGAAAAGGGCCGTCTGTTGGCGGGATATGGGATGGTTCTGTTGGTATTGACTTTCCAATATTCTTCCTCAAGCAGATAAGACATATCATTGCTCTCTTACCCGCATGAGAAGAGAATCCTGGCGCACACCAGTAGACTCTCACCAGCTTACACATGCCCTCTTTGCCCAGATGAGTCAGACCGTGTGCCGCCTCAGCTAAGCTTGGAAGATATGCTCTGGGGGCTACTGGCTTACCTTGTCCATCTGTCCAGAGTCCTGAGGACTCCTGGCCATATCCTTTTGACCTCCAGACTGCCTTTTCCTGTGGAGAACACAAATTTTGCATTTCACTTAATTTTTGTGTGTTGACGGTGTTGAATAACATCAGTTGTGTGATATCTGTCTGTATGGGGGTGCTGGCTGCTGATTTAGCAGCTTCGTCTGCCCGGCTGTTACCAAGTGACACTAGGTCTTGACTGTAAGTGTGGGCTTTGCACTTGATAACAGCCACTCTGTCAGGTTCCTGTATCGCTGTTAGAAGCCTTTTTATATGGGATGCATGCGCTACAGGTGTGCCAGCTGCCGTCATGAAATTTCTGAGGCGCCATAGGGCCCCCGAAATCATGCACTACTCCAAAGGCATACCTAGAATCTGTATATATATTGGCTGACTTACCCTTAGCCAATTCACACGCTCTGGTTAGGGCGACCATCTCAGCAACTTGTGCTGAGTGCGGTGGGCCCAGGGGTTCAGCTTCTATGATACCTTTGTCATCTACGACTGCGTATCCAGTACACAAGTCTCCCGAGTCCGTCTGTCTGTGGCAACTACCATCAGTGTAAAAAGTAAAGTCTACGCCTTTCAGTGGGTTGTTACTAATGTCGGGTCTTGCAGTGAAAGTTTGGTTCAGATATTCCATACAATCATGTGTGTCAGTGTCTGTACTAAATCCTCCTTCACCATCAGTCTCATCCTCCACCCTTTGTGCCTGTCCAGGCACACCTGGGAGATAAGTTGCAGGATTTAGTGCGCTGCATCTCTTTATGGTGATATTTACAGGGGCCATTAGTGCTAATTGCCACCGTGTAAACCGTGCTGATGAGACATGTCTGGTTTGGGCAGAGTTCAGTAAGGCTGATACTGCATGAGGGGTATGGATGGTCAGGTTGTGTCCCAACACTACATATTCACTTTTACTCACTAGCAAGGCTATCGCTGCAACACTTCGCAAGCATGTGGGGAGAGACCGTGCTACGGTGTCCAACTGTGCACTGTAGTAAGCTACCGGCCTGCTGGCATCACCATGTCTCTGGGTTAGGACACCTGCCGCACACCCAGCACTTTCCGTACCGTACAACTCAAAAGGTTTCCCATAATCTGGCATGCCTAATGCAGGTGCCTGTGATAGGCATTGTTTAAGTCTCTCAAAAGCCAGTTCAGACTCATCTGTGTGAGAGATCCGATCTGGTTTGTTCGAGGAGACCATTTCCTGCAAAGGTAAAGCCAGTATGGAGAACCCTGGGATCCAGTTTCGACAGTACCCACACATTCCAAGGAAAGTGCGGATCTGCTGCTGGGTTTGTGGCAGAGTCATGTCGCAAATCGCCTGTATTCTATCAGCGGTGAGGTGTCTAAGTCCTTGTGTCAAGCAATGTCCCAAATATTTCACTTTGGTCTGGCACAACTGTAACTTATCCCTTGAAACCTTGTGTCCCGTATTAGAAAGGTGAAACAGAAGCTGTTTCGTGTCTTTCAAGGACGACTCGAGTGAATCTGAACACAGCAGTAAGTCATCTACATACTGTATTAATACTGATCCGCTCTCAGTTTGAAAGGATTGTAAACAGTCATGCAAAGCCTGGGAGAAAATACTTGGGCTGTCAATGAAACCTTGGGGTAAGCGAGTCCAGGTGTACTGTACTCCACTGTATGTAAATGCAAACAAGTATTGGCTGTCAGGGTGCAGAGGGACCGAAAAGAAAGCAGAACAGAGGTCAATGACAGTGAAAAACTTTGCAGTAGGAGGAATTTGCATGAGGATGACAGCTGGATTTGGCACTACGGGGAATTGGCTCTCAACTATCTTGTTTATCCCCCTTAGATCCTGCACTAGCCTGTAACCCCTCCCCCCACTCTTTTTCACAGGGAAGATGGGACTATTGGCAGTGCTGGACGTCCTAACTAGGATGCTCTGTTGTAGCAAGCGCTCTATGACTGGGTACACTCCTAATTCCACCTCTGGCTTCAGAGGATATTGTGGGATTTTTGGAGCTATCCTACCATCTTTTACTTGCACAACTACAGGAGCTACATTTGCCATCAATCCAGTGTCTTGTCCATCTTTGGTCCAGAGGGATTCCGGTATCTGGGAGATCATTTCCTCTACCTTGGATGGACACTTGTCTATAACAGCAGAGTGTGACATTAACCTTTGTGGGGTGTCTAACATATCCTGCACTTCCTGAACGTGATTCTCGGGTATATCTAAGAAGACACCCTCAGGAGTACAATATATGACACGCCTCATCTTACACAATAAATCTCTCCCAAGTAGATTAGTCGGAGCCGATGCAGCTAGCAAAAAGGAGTGCTTGGTCTGCAAAGGCCCTATCGTAATCTCTGTTTGTCTACTTAAAGGGTAGTGTTGCACTACTCCTGTTACCCCCATTGCTGAAATTGTTTTACCCGTGGTTTTCATACCTACCGTTGAATTTAACACTGACCTGGCCGCCCCTGTATCTACAAGGAAAGGTAGTGATCTACCAGCTACATCAACTGTAACCTCGGGTTAATTTCCAAGGCTAGCAATCAACTTCACTGGCTACAAACTACAGGTGTGGCCTAACCCCTATTGTATGTTGTGACCCTCCCGCAGCGCGCTGGCAGCTACAATATGTGAGGGGGTAGCTGAGAATTTCCAGAGGTCTGCCAGTCCCTCCTAGGTGGGTACCTCCTTGTTTCCCCTGCGTGTGGCTCATAATTCCTCCTGTGCAATCCCTGATCCCAATTACGTGTGTTATGCTGTGAGTCATACTCTGGTCTAGGGGGTCGATATACATTATGTGTGCTTTTATAATTACAATTCCGTGCGTAATGTCCTTCTCTCTGACAATTATAAAATTTTACTACATACGACTTACCATCAGGGGTCTGGGGTTTTGGCTGATGTGGCTTCGTTGTCAGGGCTTTGATACTTACGGTCATCAGCTTATCCCCCTGTGACTCCCTGTGCTTAATGATGTTCCGATCATGCTCGATAGCGGACTCTCTTAATGCAGCCACCGAGATACCTCTCCAGTTAGGTTGAGTGGTTTGTACCCTTGTTCTCAACGTTTCTTTTAAGCCGTCCATTAATACGGACACAGCTACCTCTCTATGATGTACATTTTCCTTAATGTCCTTGACCCCAGTGTATCTAGCCATTTCCTGCAGTGCTCGATGGAAATATTCAGAAGCAGTTTCACCTTCTTTTTGTCTTATGGAAAAGATTTTATTCCACTTGACAACATTAGGGAAATATACTCCTAACTGCAGATTGATCTGTCGTACATTCTCCTGAGTGTACTCATCAGTGAGAGGTACTTCTGCGTCTAATTTACAATCAGCAATGAATTTCACAGGGTCAATATTGGAGGGCAAACATGCCCGTAGCACTGTCCGCCAATCTTTGTTTGTGGGTTCGTTGGCGTTACCTAATTCTCTGATAAACCTCTGACATGCGGCTAGATCCTTTCTGGGATCGGGAAATTCAGACAATAATTGTCCTCAATTCTGTCCGGGACCAAGGACAATGCATAGCAATGTTTCTGACGGGAGTGATTCCCTGAGCGTCAGTCTTCCCATTGGGGACTGCGATCACCCTGACAGGATTTAGTTCAATTACATCATTCTGGGTTGCTTCTACAATGTGAGGTGCAATTGTCTCTGCATAATGTACTGTACCGTACTTACCTGTGGACACGACCTCACCTGTCCCTCCGCTATGGGCCTTTGCTACTGTTCTTACTGGTTGGGCCGTGCCCACTTGTGTGTCTTGTATGGTGGCTGCTAGAGAGAGTGCCGATATCGTGCTGGGCTCATCTTCTTGCTCGTAGTCCTGAGGGAAGTTTAAGATGGGATACAACTTGCACGGGTTAGCATTAATACATTTATCAAGTTCACTCTTATCATATATTAGTATGCCATTGTCTGTAGCCACTTTCTCCCCTGTAATATACGGTGGAGGTGGTGCAGTTGCTATCAGTTTCCTGCTAGGGTTGGAACCGGCTGCGTGAGCTAGTTCCCTTTGGATATCACTCTCTCGTTGCCATAAATGTAAACAGTTTGAGTGTCTGATCCTTTCTTTTCGGGATTTTAACAGACATATCCTAATCCTTAAATTCTGCAACACCTCTGGATTAAAACTGCTTACCTTAGGGAATGATTCCCTATCTTCCGCAGTCATACGTTCCCATTCATTGCATAAAACCTCTGCGTGTGATCCATATTTCTCACACATTATGTACCTCGCCGACCCCTTGGGCCGCGGAATATCAACCTGAACCCTGGTTGATCGTCCCTTACTTGAGCAACTGGCCCCCATCTTTTGCAGGTATTGCCTTCTCAGCTAATTCCTACAAAAAAACAAAATACTCAATTATAAGGCAACGGTGAAAGTTCAACGAGTGCTCTCACCCACTCACGCCCACGTTGGCCAATACACCTAAGCACTGTCGTCAGCACCGGTACGTACCCAACCTAGGGCCCCTGTGTAACCTCTATTTACTGGAAATGTGTGGGAGTGACTTACCCTTCCCAGTAAATATTGGTCGTTAGAGATTTCCTGAGTGACCAGCGTAAACTCCCTTACACAAATCACGTTGCGTGTGCTACACTAAGCGCTTATGATCCCGCAATTTTACACAAAACTCGTAAAAGGGTATCGCGTTGAGCTAAGTATTGCACCCACGAACGCGTGGTCCAATCGCCCAGCGTATAGGTAACTGTTACTTATCCACCGTGCGACCAATGGAATCGTTTTTCAGGCTGCGAAACCTCAGCCGGAGCTTATCTGAACGGGCCTATATGGGTTCTACGCCAACCACCTGGGCTGCGCTCTCTACACAAAAACCTCGCTGACCTTTGGTCTGCGGTATTCAGAGCTTCGCTTGACTTTGTCAGCGGTTTTCTGACTTCGCTGACCTTTTGGTCTGCTGTTATCTACTACTTGCTCCTTTGTACCTTAATCAATGTTAACGTGAGCAAGCCACTCATACGCCACCAAGTGTCCACTCACCTGGTGTGGTCTCCTACGGAATCCCAAATTCCCTGGGTCCACAAAACCTTTATTGTTTGCACACTCACGCTCGTTCACTCATATACACTTTGGTTTTTCTGTACAGAAAATTAACTTTCATTCAGATAAAACAGCCTTAGTTCCAGAGGTACTACAGTAAAAAAGTTTTTTAAACTAAATATTGGAAACTGATCAATTTGTGCTATTATCGCGTGGCTACCGTGTCGCGCCTAAACTAAAACAATGCTATTGTGTGATTTGTACTTAGCGGTCGTACTTTTACGCACGTTGCATAAACACGCCACGTGTGTATACCTTTACGTTGCATACGCAGTCCCGTACTCTGTCCGAGACACGTGTACAAAGGCCGTGCGTCCGCAGTACTACAAATCCCACACTTCTATAAATGTAAGCGATATTTAACTATAATCACTTACTTAACACAACACACAGTTTCTACTGTATAAACCTTTACAACTAGGCCAGGCTGCGTGTGCGTCTTACACTTACTTCCTTAACTATTAACTCTATTTTAAGTAAATAGCAACAAATTTTCTCAGTACAGGTCAAAATGAATCTAGTAATCAATGCTTACGGCAATAATGCGAGCAGATATGCAAAGTACAAAATACAGGTGTATGCGTGTGTTGTGTGCGCATTTGGCGCCAAACAGAAATTTGCAGATTTTAAAAATAGCTTTTGCGTTCTTACCTTACGGATCCCTCCAGCATCCCTTCAAACCATGCAGGGCAGACGCTTATCTAATCAGCACTTGTGTATCCACCGACCAAGAGAAGGCTTACGGGGGATACCTTTCCGCCCTTTGCTGATAGATAAAGTCTGCGTAAACCTGCTAGGCTGCGGGTATGAGGAAGAACCGGACGAGCTCCCAATTGATAATGCTGATATTATCTTAGACCGTAAAGCTATACCTCTAGATACACTTTTTACCGAAGAGCTGCTATGGCCGCTAGACTGAATACACATGCTACGCACTTTGTACGCTATTTGCGTACAGAGTCCCGCACGTGGTACGTACTTGGCGTACCCACGCCGTGCTGAGTGTACAGAGTACATACAGCGTGCGCACACACAATTGATAACCTTTAAACCTTGTTAATGATACACTGCAATGATATGATTACACTTTAAACCCTTAGCAGCAAAGTACTGCAACGATGTTATACCTTAAACCTTAAGTAGCGCTGACAGTATAAAGTACCCACAGTGCGTACACCTTATCAAGACTTATAAACCTTATACAGATAAATACACTTTAAAACCCTTGCAGGAAAGTGAAGACACAACACCGATTTGTAGTTGAAACCACAGGGTTCTAAGGCCACCGTGGATTATTCCAAAAGGTAAAACAGTACAAATCATACACTACAGGCTAACAAGATAAATCTAAACAGAATAATGGCTACAGAGAATGTACATACGTGAGAATGTTCGCAAGCGCAACCCGGCCGGTCCTCCGCTAGTCAGATAGAAAGCGTTCAGAGTCTTCTGACCGGCCAGGCAACAATGGGCTTTTTATACACAACTTACATACACAGTACAATGGTCACTGTAATCTCATTGTCCATTGGACACAGAGATGTGTCTTTTCATTACAGAAGAGGTCATAGGTTGATTTGAATAGATGGGCGATGTCTTTCCCCAACTGCTCTTGTGGGTGGTATCCTCTGGATTCCCGCCGCATACATAATATACAGTAAATACAGTTAATATCTATATTCTACTTCTGCACATAACTATACGCTGGAACATGCTATCTTTCTCTTACCAACACCGGAATGTTACCCTCAAAATACCCTACAGCTGGATACTAGACATCACCTTCCAACCTTTATCTGACCCTTCCTATCATGCAAAGGCGAATCTCTTAGTCCTGGAACTGTTTAACCTATTGATACTCGCTGATGTGGTGTAGGGGAACTATGGGTACAAAATGCACTATTTGGGTTAAATATGTAATGTTCTAATAACCCTCTACGCGCTCACAAACTCCGCCGTAAAAACCCATATCACGCGCATGATCGCCGGAGCGATCCTACGCAAATTGCGGATATGTGCACGCACGGCGGACTGAGTGCACGAGCAGCGGGCATGTGCATGGGGTTAGTACAAAGCATATGCATTACAATATTTTTCGACTTTGACAATGTTAATGATCTACCATTTAACCAGGAGTCGTCTCTTGGTTTTTTCCCACGTCATTATGTTGTGGGACATTTATTAACGGAGAATATGTGCTGTTAAATAATGTTTCCTCATTGTAGCACCCTAAGCTATTAAGGGTTTAAATTCATCTACTTTGCTAAATATATAAATTCATTATAAGAACCTCTATATGTTTATTTTAGTCCTCTGCGGACTTTATTAGAATAGATCATTAATTAGCTATTGTTACCTATTGTGAGTCACCTCTGCTATATATAATCATTGTTTGTTGTTTATTTGTGTAAGAGAGCCTTCGTTTCTGCATTACATTTGTTTTAATTAAGTGCTGATTATAGACATCTGTCCATATTAAGCCGATCAGACCTTAAATACCGGATACTTTGGAGGCAGGAATCTACCTTCGAAAAAGTCACGTGGAGCGTGACGAAACGCGTCAAGACCCGCCTTCACACACACCTTGCTCAGGTGTAACTACAAAGTGCAGATCGACCTAGATCCATATTGGACTTTCCCTTTGTTCTCTCCCGTCACCAGCGGCACCAACACGCACGCCGCCACAGTCAGCTTGTGAGTAGACGGCTTTTGTTTCTCCCCTCCGCTGCACAGCTTACGTGGGCACTGCAGGACTCATATGCCGAGGACGCTCGGCTTTGACCAGCCCACCGGAGAGGTATTGAGATCTGCTTCAATTCAGTGACACATAACCATTACAATTGGGAAATCACTGTGTGCACCCTGTTCACCATCTGTCTGTACAGCAGTAATTGACGTTATTCTGTGGAACACGGACTTTTACCATCCATAACACGTCTGCTATTTAGCATCAACTACAAGAAATTACAGACATTATGAGATAATTGTAGTGTGATTTATCCTTTTAATCATTAGATCTATATTACCGGTATACATGTTTGCAATCATTTTTATTTTCTATTAATAAATATTGTATTTTTCTATACGTTGGCTCTCTTCATATATACACTTTTCCTGACATTCAGCGCAGCCGTTTGTTTTTTTCTTGTCTCTGTCCCAATACCACACATAGTATTCCGGCAAGCGCAGTCTCTCAGCAATCGTGGCTTTTATAAGTTTATCATAATTGTCCATTTTTTTTTTCTATTTTAATCTAACGTTGAGGCGCTTTTTCCCAGCAGTTTTTTATTTTATTTTTTAAATATGAGGCTTACCTGTGTTATTTCCCAGCATATGCGCCTTTGTGTAGCCGCGGTTCTGGAAGGTGTGGGACCCGTGGCGAAGTGATGTTATAGCTCTCACCGGAGGTCTAACATTAGCCGCATGATGTGCTGCATTGTTAGCCCCCGTCCGCCGCTCATTACCGCCGGTCCCGACAATTACAGAGACTGGAGGGCGGAAGTATGTTGGTTGGAGGTGGGTGGAAGTGACGCCACCAATCCCGTGATGCTTTGCGGGACGGTGTGCGCAGGCATCGCCCGGCCAGGAGGTCAAAAGGTTCAAGTATGGCGCTGTACGCCGCTGTACACATGGAGTGTACCTCTGTTCTTTCCTTATATTGGATTCTGCTGCTTCTAACTACACTATGGATAAAGAGCCTTTTCCCCTAAAGCCTGTTTGTTCCCAGGAGAGGTAAGTTCTCATTTAGGGCACGTCTGTCTGTAGATAGTGATAGTTAGGGTGTTTAGTGATAGATGTTTCTCTGTTACAGTGTGTCTGAAGCAGGAGCTAAAAAAAATACCTGTAAAAAGGGAAGGCATTTGATATGCCGGCTATTGGGATCCCAGCGCTCACCATACCGACGCCAGAATCCCGACAGCCGGCATACTGACAATTATTCTCCCTCTTCGGGTATCCACGACACCCCTGGAGAGAGAATAAATAGCATGGCGCGGTAGTGCGCCAATGTACCCGCAAGGGGTTCTTTTGTGCTCACCCCGCTACCTGCATGCCGGCGGTTGGGAGCCCAGCACCGGGATGCTGGGAGCCGGGGTCCCAAGCGCTGGCATAACATACTACACCCGTAAAAAGAAACATCTATCAAACTGTTGCACGTGACAAAGTGTTTCTGGAGATAAAAGTGACAAGTTTTGTTCAGAATGTAATATATACTCTGCTGGACAGTCTAAAAATATACAGGATCTTATGGACTGCATGAAAAAGTCTGTAGTCACTAAAGAAGGATTAAGCAGAGGTTCCCAAACTGTGTGCTGTGGCTCCCTGGGGTGCCTCGGGACACTTGCAGGGGTGCCCTGGGTTGGTGGTCCAGGACCAATGCAAATTATTCATGGTCAATATAATAGGCAAAACCAGTGCTGGTGGCAGTCATGTAATATGTGGCCAAACAGAAGCAAATTTTGTCCTTCACCACACTACTGACCCTGAGGATGACATATAAACGCAATCTACTTAATGTTATATTTCTTTCTAAATTTCTCAATAAGAAATTTTTGGCCTAGGGGCGCCATGAAAAAAATTCTGATATTCTAGGGCACCGTGATTCCAAAAAGTTTGGTTACCACTTGATTAAGGGATTTACAGGGATCTAAAAGATCCAGATCCCAAAAAGGTCTGGATGCTGACTGTGATGCAGATTCACAGAGTATGTTACTGGGTGATTATAATGAGAGTACAGTGGCGCACGCAGGGGGGGTTTCCGAGTACCCAGAAACCCCCCCCCTGATGGGTCAAGTGTTTTGTTTTTTTTATGAGACGGAGACGGCTCTGTCTCCGTCTCTTTACAGTGACTGCTGCGGCCATCCCTACCGCTGCCGCCAAGATCGGAGCTGACGGCAGCTCTCTATGCTTTCCACAGCATAGAAGATACAGGCAGCGGCGGGCAGCGGAAGACAGCCAGGTGGCCGACGGGAGCTGCAGGACAGTACTCAGCAGCAGTGGCCGGCCGAGGGGAGCTGTGGGCAGACTTGCGGGGGCGGCGGCCAGTTGGATGAATTGGCACTCTGGAGCGGGAGGCACTCGTCCAGCTTCAGGTGCAGTTGATTTCTTTATGTGCAACTGTGCGTGCAATATATATATCATTTTTGTGCTTTTTTTTTCGTTATGTTTTTTTTTTTGGCAAGGGGTTGTGGTTTCCAAATTTGTAATGATATATATACTGTATATGTATGTATGTTTTATATATATATATATATATATATATATATATATATACTGTATATATATATATATATATGTATATATCTATACATATGTATGATATATACATATGTATGATACTCACAGGGACTCGTTTCAGCAAAGTTTTAATTGCGGTGTTTACATCAACATGTTTCGAGGCTGACGCCTCTTCCTCAGGACACACCAACGAACGTTCGTTGGTGTGTCCTGAGGAAGAGGCGTCAGCCTCGAAATATGTTGATGTAAACACGGGGTTCGTTGGTGTGTCCTGAGGAAGAGGCGTTAGCCTCGAAATATGTTGATGTAAACACCGGGTTCGTTGGTGTGTCCTGAGGAAGAGGCGTCAACCTCGAAACACCGCAATTAAAACTTTGCTGAAACGAGACCCTGTGAGTGCCGTGCTACTTTGGAGGTATATGTGGAATTCTGCACTGGGCACCGGGACCAGCTGTACAGAAGCAGGGAGTGCCGGCTGACTTGGAATGCTATATATATATATATATATATATATATATATATTTGTATAGCAAACTTCTATTGCCCCGGGGTGGACCACCGTCGTCAGGGACAATGCTATCCCTGACGACGGGGGTCCACCATGAGACACAGGTGCAAAGGACCAAGCACCACAACTGCCTCCAAGTCCGCCAAGTGCCACCCGCATCACAGTGTGTGTGTGTGTATGTGTATATATATATATATATATATATATATGTATATATAGACCCGTGAGTGCCGCCTTGTACATTGGATAGATTGGGGCATTTTGACCCGGGAGGGCACCAGGGCAAGGTATTTTTCATTTCAGCAAGTGAGCGCCGGCACTTTGGCTTATATATATATATATATATATATATATATATATCTATCTGGAACCCCCCCTTTGCAAATCCTGCGTTTGCCCCTGGAGTATTTCCAGCACAGAATCTGGTGAAACCCAGGAAACTGATAGAATGTTTAATTTGGATATTGTGAATAATTTATTAAAAAACATATACAAAACTATGAATTATTAAGAAAGAGACCAATCAGGATTCGCTATTTGAGGATAGAATAAGAAAAAACAGATTCTTTCCAGTACACAAGGTGTTAAAAGTAGAGATGTGCACTTGAAATTTTTCGGGTTTTGGTTTTGGGTTCGGTTCCGCGGCCGTGTTTTGGGTTCGACCGCGTTTTGGCAAAACCTCACCGAATTTTTTTTGTCGGATTCGGGTGTGTTTTGGATTCGGGTGTTTTTTTCAAAAAACACTAAAAAACAGCTTAAATCATAGAATTTGGGGGTCATTTTGATCCCAAAGTATTATTAACCTCAAAAACCATAATTTCCACTCATTTTCAGTCTATTCTGAATACCTCACACCTCACAATATTATTTTTAGTCCTAAAATTTGCACCGAGGTCGCTGGATGACTAAGCTAAGCGACCCTAGTGGCCGACACAAACACCTGGCCCATCTAGGAGTGGCACTGCAGTGTCACGCAGGATGGCCCTTCCAAAAAACACTCCCCAAACAGCACATGACGCAAAGAAAAAAAGAGGCGCAATGAGGTAGCTGTGTGAGTAAGATAAGCAACCCTAGTGGCCGACACAAACACCTGGCCCATCTAGGAGTGGCACTGCAGTGTCACGCAGGATGTCCCTTCCAAAAAACCCTCCCCAAACAGCACATGACGCAAAGAAAAAAAGAGGCGCAATGAGGTAGCTGTGTGAGTAAGATAAGCGACCCTAGTGGCCGACACAAACACCTGGCCCATCTAGGAGTGGCAATGCAGTGTCACGCAGGATGGCCCTTCCAAAAAACCCTCCCCAAACAGCACATGACGCAAAGAAAAAAAGAGGCGCAATGAGGTAGCTGTGTGAGTAAGATAAGCGACCCTAGTGGCCGACACAAACACCGGGCCCATCTAGGAGTGGCACTGCAGTGTCACGCAGGATGGCCCTTCCAAAAAACCCTCCCCAAACAGCACATGACGCAAAGAAAAAAAGAGGCGCAATGAGGTAGCTGTATGAGTAAGATAAGCGACCCTAGTGGCCGACACAAACACCGGGCCCATCTAGGAGTGGCACTGCAGTGTCACGCAGGATGGCCCTTCCAAAAAATACTCCCCAAACAGCACATGACGCAAAGAAAAATTAAAGAAAAAAGAGGTGCAAGATGGAATTGTCCTTGGGCCCTCCCACCCACCCTTATGTTGTATAAACAGGACATGCACACTTTAACCAACCCATCATTTCAGTGACAGGATCTGCCACACGACTGTGACTGAAATGACGGGTTGGTTTGGACCCCCACCTAAAAAGAAGCAATTAATCTCTCCTTGCACAAACTGGCTCTACAGAGGCAAGATGTCCACCTCATCATCATCCTCCGATATATCACCGTGTACATCCCCCTCCTCACAGATTATCAATTCGTCCCCACTGGAATCCACCATCTCAGCTCCCTGTGTACTTTGTGGAGGCAATTGCTGCTGGTCAATGTCTCCACGGAGGAATTGATTATAATTCATTTTAATGAACATCATCTTCTCCACATTTTCTGGATGTAACCTCGTACGCCGATTGCTGACAAGGTGAGCGGCGGCACTAAACACTCTTTCGGAGTACACACTTGTGGGAGGGCAACTTAGGTAGAATAAAGCCAGTTTGTGCAAGGGCCTCCAAATTGCCTCTTTTTCCTGTCAGTATAAGTACGGACTGTGTGACGTGCCTACTTGGATGCGGTCACTCATATAATCCTCCACCATTCTTTCAATGGTGAGAGAATCATATGCAGTGACAGTAGACGACATGTCCGTAATCGTTGTCAGGTCCTTCAGTCCGGACCAGATGTCAGCATCAGCAGTCGCTCCAGACTGCCCTGCATCACCGCCAGCGGGTGGGCTCGGAATTCTGAGCCTTTTCCTCGCACCCCCAGTTGCGGGAGAATGTGAAGGAGGAGATGTTGACAGGTCGCGTTCCGCTTGACTTGACAATTTTCTCACCAGCTGGTCTTTGAACCCCAGCAGACTTGTGTCTGCCGGAAAGAGAGATCCAAGGTAGAGATGAGCGGGTTCGGTTTCTCTGAATCCGAACCCGCCAGAACTTCATGTTTTTTTTCACGGGTCCGAGCGACTCGGATCTTCCCGCCTTGCTCGGTTAACCCGAGCGCGCCCGAACGTCATCATGACGCTGTCGGATTCTCGCGAGGCTCGGATTCTATCGCGAGACTCGGATTCTATATAAGGAGCCGCGCGTCGCCGCCATTTTCACACGTGCATTGAGATTGATAGGGAGAGGACGTGGCTGGCGTCCTCTACGTTTAGAATTAGAATAGATTAGAGAGACACTTGATTTACTAATTTTGGGGAGCATTAGGAGTACTCAGTAGTGTACAGTGCAGAGTTTTGCTGATAGTGACCAGTGACCACCACTTTTATTTATAATCCGTTCTCTGCCTGAAAAAAGCGATACACAGCACACAGTGACTCAGTCACATACCATATCTGTGTGCACTGCTCAGGCTCAGGCCAGTGTGCTGCATCATCTATTATCTATCTATATATAATATTATATATATCTGTCTGACTGCTCAGCTCACACAGCTTATAATTGTGGGGGAGACTGGGGAGCACTACTGCAGTGCCAGTTATAGGTTATAGCAGGAGCCAGGAGTACATAATATATTATATAGTGAGTGACCACCAGAGACACAGTGCAGTTTATTTAATATATCCGTTCTCTGCCTGAAAAAAGCGATACACACAGTGACTCAGTCAGTCACATACCATATCTGTGTGCACTGCTCAGGCTCAGGCCAGTGTGCTGCATCATCTATATATATTATATATCTGTCTGACTGCTCAGCTCACACAGCTTATAATTGTGGGGGAGACTGGGGAGCACTACTGCAGTGCCAGTTATAGGTTATAGCAGGAGCCAGGAGTACATAATATTATATTAAAATTAGAGATGAGCGGGTTCGGTTTCTTTGAATCCGAACCCGCACGAACTTCACTTTTTTTTCCACGGGTCCGAGCGACTCGGATCTTCCCGCCTTGCTCGGTTAACCCGAGCGCGCCCGAACGTCATCATGACGCTGTCGGATTCTCGCGAGGCTCGGATTCTATCGCGAGACTCGGATTCTATATAAGGAGCCGCGCGTCGCCGCCATTTTCACTCGTGCATTGAGATTGATAGGGAGAGGACGTGTCTGGCGTCCTCTCCATTAGAATAGAGATAGATAGATTAGATAGAGAGAGATTGTGCAGAGTCGCAGACAGAGTTAGTTTACCACAGTCAGTGACCAGTGCAGTTGCTAGTTAACTTTTATTTAATATAATATATCCGTTCACTTCTCTCTGCTATATCCGTTCTCTGCCTGAAAAAAAAAACGATACACAGCACAGTCAGTCACACAGTGTGACTCAGTCTGTGTGCACTCAGCTCAGCCCAGTGTGCTGCACAGTCATCAATGTATAAATTAAAAGCTTATAATTAATTGTGGGGGAGACTGGGGAGCACTGCAGGTTGTTAGCAGGAGCCAGGAGTACAATTATATTAATTAACAGTGCACACTTTTGCTGCAGGAGTGGTGACCAGTGCCTGACCACCAGTATAGTATTGTTGTATACTACTAATATCTCTTTAAATATCAACCAGTCTATATTAGCAGCAGACACAGTACAGTGCGGTAGTTCACGGCTGTGGCTACCTCTGTGTCGGCACACGGCAGGCAGTCCGTCCGACCAGAATTGTATTATTTATTATTATATACCTACCACCTAACCGTGGTTTTTTTTTCATTCTTTATACCGTCATAGTGTCATCCTAATTGTTACGAGTATACTACTATCTCTTTATCAACCAGTGTACAGTGCGGTAGTTCACGGCTGTGGCTACCTCTGTGTCGGCACACGGCAGGCAGTCCGTCCGACCAGAATTGTATTATTTATTATTATATACCTACCACCTAACCGTGGTTTTTTTTTCATTCTTTATACCGTCATAGTGTCATCCTAATTGTTACGAGTATACTACTATCTCTTTATCAACCAGTGTACAGTGCGGTAGTTCACGGCTGTGGCTACCTCTGTGTCGGCACACGGCAGGCAGTCCGTCCGACCAGAATTGTATTATTTATTATTATATACCTACCACCTAACCGTGGTTTTTTTTTCATTCTTTATACCGTCATAGTGTCATCCTAATTGTTACGAGTATACTACTATCTCTTTATCAACCAGTGTACAGTGCGGTAGTTCACGGCTGTGGCTACCTCTGTGTCGGCACACGGCAGGCAGTCCGTCCGACCAGAATTGTATTATTTATTATTATATACCTACCACCTAACCGTGGTTTTTTTTTCATTCTTTATACCGTCATAGTGTCATCCTAATTGTTACGAGTATACTACTATCTCTTTATCAACCAGTGTACAGTGCGGTAGTTCACGGCTGTGGCTACCTCTGTGTCGGCACACGGCAGGCAGTCCGTCCGACCAGAATTGTATTATTTATTATTATATACCTACCACCTAACCGTGGTTTTTTTTTCATTCTTTATACCGTCATAGTGTCATCCTAATTGTTACGAGTATACTACTATCTCTTTATCAACCAGTGTACAGTGCGGTAGTTCACGGCTGTGGCTACCTCTGTGTCGGCAGTCGGCAGGCAGTCCGTCCATCCATAATTGTATTATTATTATAATATATACCACCTAACCGTGGTTTTTTTTTCATTCTTTATACCGTCATAGTGTCATACTAGTTGTTACGAGTATACTACTATCTCTTTATCAACCAGTGTACAGTGCGGTAGTTCACGGCTGTGGCTACCTCTGTGTCGGCAGTCGGCAGGCAGTCCGTCCATCCATAATTGTATTATTATTATAATATATACCACCTAACTGTGGTTTTTTTTGCATTCTTTATACCGTCGTCATAGTGTCATACTAGTTGTTACGAGTATACTACTATCTCTTTATCAACCAGTGTACAGTGCGGTAGTTCACGGCTGTGGCTACCTCTGTGTCGGCAGTCGGCAGGCAGTCCGTCCATCCATAATTGTATTATTATTATAATATATACCACCTAACCGTGGTTTTTTTTTCATTCTTTATACCGTCGTCATAGTGTCATACTAGTTGTTACGAGTATACTACTATCTCTTTATCAACCAGTGTACAGTGCGGTAGTTCACGGCTGTGGCTACCTCTGTGTCGGCAGTCGGCAGGCAGTCCGTCCATCCATAATTGTATTATTATTATAATATATACCACCTAACCGTGGTTTTTTTTTCATTCTTTATACCGTCGTCATAGTGTCATACTAGTTGTTACGAGTATACTACTATCTCTTTATCAACCAGTGTACAGTGCGGTAGTTCACGGCTGTGGCTACCTCTGTGTCGGCAGTCGGCAGGCAGTCCGTCCATCCATAATTGTATTATTATTATAATATATACCACCTAACCGTGGTTTTTTTATACCACCTAACCGTGGCAGTCCGTCCATAATTGTATACTAGTATCCAATCCATCCATCTCCATTGTTTACCTGAGGTGCCTTTTAGTTCTGCCTATAAAATATGGAGAACAAAAAAGTTGAGGTTCCAAAATTAGGGAAAGATCAAGATCCACTTCCACCTCGTGCTGAAGCTGCTGCCACTAGTCATGGCCGAGACGATGAAATGCCAGCAACGTCGTCTGCCAAGGCCGATGCCCAATGTCATAGTACAGAGCATGTCAAATCCAAAACACCAAATATCAGAAAAAAAAGGACTCCAAAACCTAAAATAAAATTGTCGGAGGAGAAGCGTAAACTTGCCAATATGCCATTTACCACACGGAGTGGCAAGGAACGGCTGAGGCCCTGGCCTATGTTCATGGCTAGTGGTTCAGCTTCACATGAGGATGGAAGCACTCAGCCTCTCGCTAGAAAACTGAAAAGACTCAAGCTGGCAAAAGCACCGCAAAGAACTGTGCGTTCTTTGAAATCCCAAATCCACAAGGAGAGTCCAATTGTGTCGTTTGCGATGCCTGACCTTCCCAACACTGGACGTGAAGAGCATGCGCCTTCCACTATTTGCATGCCCCCTGCAAGTGCTGGAAGGAGCACCCGCAGTCCAGTTCCTGATAGTCAGATTGAAGATGTCAGTGTTGAAGTACACCAGGATGAGGAGGATATGGGTGTTGCTGGCGCTGGGGAGGAAATTGACCAGGAGGATTCTGATGGTGAGGTGGTTTGTTTAAGTCAGGCACCCGGGGAGACACCTGTTGTCCGTGGGAGGAATATGGCCGTTGACATGCCAGGTGAAAATACCAAAAAAATCAGCTCTTCGGTGTGGAGGTATTTCACCAGAAATGCGGACAACAGGTGTCAAGCCGTGTGTTCCCTTTGTCAAGCTGTAATAAGTAGGGGTAAGGACGTTAACCACCTCGGAACATCCTCCCTTATACGTCACCTGCAGCGCATTCATAATAAGTCAGTGACAAGTTCAAAAACTTTGGGTGACAGCGGAAGCAGTCCACTGACCAGTAAATCCCTTCCTCTTGTAACCAAGCTCACGCAAACCACCCCACCAACTCCCTCAGTGTCAATTTCCTCCTTCCCCAGGAATGCCAATAGTCCTGCAGGCCATGTCACTGGCAAGTCTGACGAGTCCTCTCCTGCCTGGGATTCCTCCGATGCATCCTTGCGTGTAACGCCTACTGCTGCTGGCGCTGCTGTTGTTGCCGCTGGGAGTCGATGGTCATCCCATAGGGGAAGTCGTAAGCCCACTTGTACTACTTCCAGTAAGCAATTGACTGTTCAACAGTCCTTTGCGAGGAAGATGAAATATCACAGCAGTCATCCTACTGCAAAGCGGATAACTGAGTCCTTGACAACTATGTTGGTGTTAGACGTGCGTCCGGTATCCGCCGTTAGTTCACAGGGAACTAGACAATTTATTGAGGCAGTGTGCCCCCGTTACCAAATACCATCTAGGTTCCACTTCTCTAGGCAGGCGATACCGAGAATGTACACGGACGTCAGAAAAAGACTCACCAGTCTCCTAAAAAATGCAGTTGTACCCAATGTCCACTTAACCACGGACATGTGGACAAGTGGAGCAGGGCAGGGTCAGGACTATATGACTGTGACAGCCCACTGGGTAGATGTATGGACTCCCGCCGCAAGAACAGCAGCGGCGGCACCAGTAGCAGCATCTCGCAAACGCCAACTCTTTCCTAGGCAGGCTACGCTTTGTATCACCGCTTTCCAGAATACGCACACAGCTGAAAACCTCTTACGGCAACTGAGGAAGATCATCGCGGAATGGCTTACCCCAATTGGACTCTCCTGTGGATTTGTGGCATCGGACAACGCCAGCAATATTGTGTGTGCATTAAATATGGGCAAATTCCAGCACGTCCCATGTTTTGCACATACCTTGAATTTGGTGGTGCAGAATTTTTTAAAAAACGACAGGGGCGTGCAAGAGATGCTGTCGGTGGCCAGAAAAATTGCGGGACACTTTCGGCGTACAGGCACCACGTACAGAAGACTGGAGCACCACCAAAAACTACTGAACCTGCCCTGCCATCATCTGAAGCAAGAAGTGGTAACGAGGTGGAATTCAACCCTCTATATGCTTCAGAGGTTGGAGGAGCAGCAAAAGGCCATTCAAGCCTATACAATTGAGCACGATATAGGAGATGGAATGCACCTGTCTCAAGTGCAGTGGAGAATGATTTCAACGTTGTGCAAGGTTCTGATGCCCTTTGAACTTGCCACACGTGAAGTCAGTTCAGACACTGCCAGCCTGAGTCAGGTCATTCCCCTCATCAGGCTTTTGCAGAAGAAGCTGGAGGCATTGAAGAAGGAGCTAACACGGAGCGATTCCGCTAGGCATGTGGGACTTGTGGATGCAGCCCTTAATTCGCTTAACAAGGATTCACGGGTGGTCAATCTGTTGAAATCAGAGCACTACATTTTGGCCACCGTGCTCGATCCTAGATTTAAAGCCTACCTTGGATCTCTCTTTCCGGCAGACACAGGTCTGCTGGGGTTGAAAGACCTGCTGGTGACAAAATTGTCAAGTCAAGCGGAACGCGACCTGTCAACATCTCCTCCTTCACATTCTCCCGCAACTGGGGGTGCGAGGAAAAGGCTCAGAATTCCGAGCCCACCCGCTGGCGGTGATGCAGGGCAGTCTGGAGCGACTGCTGATGCTGACATCTGGTCCGGACTGAAGGACCTGACAACGATTACGGACATGTCGTCTACTGTCACTGCATATGATTCTCTCAACATTGATAGAATGGTGGAGGATTATATGAGTGACCGCATCCAAGTAGGCACGTCACACAGTCCGTACTTATACTGGCAGGAAAAAGAGGCAATTTGGAGGCCCTTGCACAAACTGGCTTTATTCTACCTAAGTTGCCCTCCCACAAGTGTGTACTCCGAAAGAGTGTTTAGTGCCGCCGCTCACCTTGTCAGCAATCGGCGTACGAGGTTACATCCAGAAAATGTGGAGAAGATGATGTTCATTAAAATTAATTATAATCAATTCCTCCGCGGAGACATTGACCAGCAGCAATTGCCTCCACAAAGTACACAGGGAGCTGAGATGGTGGATTCCAGTGGGGACGAATTGATAATCTGTGAGGAGGGGGATGTACACGGTGATATATCGGAGGGTGAAGATGAGGTGGACATCTTGCCTCTGTAGAGCCAGTTTGTGCAAGGAGAGATTAATTGCTTCTTTTTTGGGGGGGGGTCCAAACCAACCCGTCATATCAGTCACAGTCGTGTGGCAGACCCTGTCACTGAAATGATGGGTTGGTTAAAGTGTGCATGTCCTGTTTTGTTTATACAACATAAGGGTGGGTGGGAGGGCCCAAGGATAATTCCATCTTGCACCTCTTTTTTCTTTTCTTTTTCTTTGCATCATGTGCTGATTGGGGAGGGTTTTTTGGAAGGGACATCCTGCGTGACACTGCAGTGCCACTCCTAGATGGGCCCGGTGTTTGTGTCGGCCACTAGGGTCGCTAATCTTACTCACACAGCTACCTCATTGCGCCTCTTTTTTTCTTTGCGTCATGTGCTGTTTGGGGAGGGTTTTTTGGAAGGGACATCCTGCGTGACACTGCAGTGCCACTCCTAGATGTGCCCGGTGTTTGTGTCGGCCACTAGGGTCGCTAATCTTACTCACACAGTCAGCTACCTCATTGCGCCTCTTTTTTTCTTTGCGTCATGTGCTGTTTGGGGAGGGTTTTTTGGAAGGGCCATCCTGCGTGACACTGCAGTGCCACTCCTAGATGGGCCCGGTGTTTGTGTCGGCCACTAGGGTCGCTTATCTTACTCACACAGCGACCTCGGTGCAAATTTTAGGACTAAAAATAATATTGTGAGGTGTGATGTGTTCAGAATAGGCTGAAAATGAGTGTAAATTATGTTTTTTGAGGTTAATAATACTTTGGGATCAAAATTACCCCCAAATTCTATGATTTAAGCTGTTTTTTAGGGTTTTTTTAAAAAAACACCCGAATCCAAAACACACCCGAATCCGACAAAAAAAATTCGGTGAGGTTTTGCCAAAACGCGGTCGAACCCAAAACACGGCCGCGGAACCGAACCCAAAACCAAAACACAAAACCCGAAAAATTTCCGGCGCTCATCTCTAATTAAAATTAAACAGTGCACACTTTTGCTGCAGGAGTGCCACTGCCAGTGTGACTAGTGACCAGTGACCTGACCACCAGTATATAATATTAGTAGTATACTATCTCTTTATCAACCAGTCTATATTAGCAGCAGACACAGTACAGTGCGGTAGTTCACGGCTGTGGCTACCTCTGTGTCGGCACTCGGCAGCCCGTCCATAATTGTATATACCACCTAACCGTGGTTTTTTTTTCTTTCTTTATACATACATACTAGTTACGAGTATACTATCTCTTTATCAACCAGTCTATATATTAGCAGCAGACACAGTACAGTGCGGTAGTTCACGGCTGTGGCTACCTCTGTGTCGGCACTCGGCAGCCCGTCCATAATTGTATATACCACCTAACCGTGGTTTTTTTTTCTTTCTTTATACATACATACTAGTTAGGAGTATACTATCTCTTTATCAACCAGTCTATATATTAGCAGCAGACACAGTACAGTGCGGTAGTTCACGGCTGTGGCTACCTCTGTGTCGGCACTCGGCAGCCCGTCCATAATTGTATATACCACCTAACCGTGGTTTTTTTTTCTTTCTTTATACATACATACTAGTTACGAGTATACTATCTCTTTATCAACCAGTCTATATATTAGCAGCAGACACAGTACAGTGCGGTAGTTCACGGCTGTGGCTACCTCTGTGTCGGCACTCGGCAGCCCGTCCATAATTGTATATACCACCTAACCGTGGTTTTTTTTTCTTTCTTTATACATACATACTAGTTAGGAGTATACTATCTCTTTATCAACCAGTCTATATATTAGCAGCAGACACAGTACAGTGCGGTAGTTCACGGCTGTGGCTACCTCTGTGTCGGCACTCGGCAGCCCGTCCATAATTGTATATACCACCTAACCGTGGTTTTTTTTTCTTTCTTTATACATACATACTAGTTACGAGTATACTATCTCTTTATCAACCAGTCTATATATTAGCAGCAGACACAGTACAGTGCGGTAGTTCACGGCTGTGGCTACCTCTGTGTCGGCACTCGGCAGCCCGTCCATAATTGTATATACCACCTAACCGTGGTTTTTTTTTCTTTCTTTATACATACATACTAGTTACGAGTATACTATCTCTTTATCAACCAGTCTATATATTAGCAGCAGACACAGTACAGTGCGGTAGTTCACGGCTGTGGCTACCTCTGTGTCGGCACTCGGCAGCCCGTCCATAATTGTATATACCACCTAACCGTGGTTTTTTTTTCTTTCTTTATACATACATACTAGTTACGAGTATACTATCTCTTTATCAACCAGTCTATATATTAGCAGCAGACACAGTACAGTGCGGTAGTTCACGGCTGTGGCTACCTCTGTGTCGGCACTCGGCAGCCCGTCCATAATTGTATACTAGTATCCAATCCATCCATCTCCATTGTTTACCTGAGGTGCCTTTTAGTTGTGCCTATTAAAATATGGAGAACAAAAATGTTGAGGTTCCAAAATTAGGGAAAGATCAAGATCCACTTCCACCTCGTGCTGAAGCTGCTGCCACTAGTCATGGCCGAGACGATGAAATGCCAGCAACGTCGTCTGCCAAGGCCGATGCCCAATGGCATAGTACAGAGCATGTCAAAACCAAAACACCAAATATCAGTAAAAAAAGGACTCCAAAACCTAAAATAAAATTGTCGGAGGAGAAGCGTAAACTTGCCAATATGCCATTTACCACACGGAGTGGCAAGGAACGGCTGAGGCCCTGGCCTATGTTCATGGCTAGTGGTTCAGCTTCACATGAGGATGGAAGCACTCAGCCTCTCGCTAGAAAACTGAAAAGACTCAAGCTGGCAAAAGCACAGCAAAGAACTGTGCGTTCTTTGAAATCCCAAATCCACAAGGAGAGTCCAATTGTGTCGGTTGCGATGCCTGACCTTCCCAACACTGGACGTGAAGAGCATGCGCCTTCCACCATTTGCACGCCCCCTGCAAGTGCTGGAAGGAGCACCCGCAGTCCAGTTCCTGATAGTCAGATTGAAGATGTCAGTGTTGAAGTACACCAGGATGAGGAGGATATGGGTGTTGCTGGCGCTGGGGAGGAAATTGACCAGGAGGATTCTGATGGTGAGGTGGTTTGTTTAAGTCAGGCACCCGGGGAGACACCTGTTGTCCGTGGGAGGAATATGGCCGTTGACATGCCAGGTGAAAATACCAAAAAAATCAGCTCTTCGGTGTGGAGGTATTTCACCAGAAATGCGGACAACAGGTGTCAAGCCGTGTGTTCCCTTTGTCAAGCTGTTATAAGTAGGGGTAAGGACGTTAACCACCTCGGAACATCCTCCCTTATACGTCACCTGCAGCGCATTCATAATAAGTCAGTGACAAGTTCAAAAACTTTGGGTGACAGCGGAAGCAGTCCACTGACCAGTAAATCCCTTCCTCTTGTAACCAAGCTCACGCAAACCACTCCACCAACTCCCTCAGTGTCAATTTCCTCCTTCCCCAGGAATGCCAATAGTCCTGCAGGCCATGTCACTGGCAAGTCTGACGAGTCCTCTCCTGCCTGGGATTCCTCCGATGCATCCTTGCGTGTAACGCCTACTGCTGCTGGCGCTGCTGTTGTTGCCGCTGGGAGTCGATGGTCATCCCAGAGGGGAAGTCGTAAGCCCACTTGTACTACTTCCAGTAAGCAATTGACTGTTCAACAGTCCTTTGCGAGGAAGATGAAATATCACAGCAGTCATCCTACTGCAAAGCGGATAACTGAGTCCTTGACAACTATGTTGGTGTTAGACGTGCGTCCGGTATCCACCGTTAGTTCACAGGGAACTAGACAATTTATTGAGGCAGTGTGCCCCCGTTACCAAATACCATCTAGGTTCCACTTCTCTAGGCAGGCGATACCGAGAATGTACACGGACGTCAGAAAAAGACTCACCAGTCTCCTAAAAAATGCAGTTGTACCCAATGTCCACTTAACCACGGACATGTGGACAAGTGGAGCAGGGCAGGGTCAGGACTATATGACTGTGACAGCCCACTGGGTAGATGTATGGACTCCCGCCGCAAGAACAGCAGCGGCGGCACCAGTAGCAGCATCTCGCAAACGCCAACTCTTTCCTAGGCAGGCTACGCTTTGTATCACCGCTTTCCAGAATACGCACACAGCTGAAAACCTCTTACGGCAACTGAGGAAGATCATCGCGGAATGGCTTACCCCAATTGGACTCTCCTGTGGATTTGTGGCATCGGACAACGCCAGCAATATTGTGTGTGCATTAAATATGGGCAAATTCCAGCACGTCCCATGTTTTGCACATACCTTGAATTTGGTGGTGCAGAATTTTTTAAAAAACGACAGGGGCGTGCAAGAGATGCTGTCGGTGGCCAGAAAAATTGCGGGACACTTTCGGCGTACAGGCACCACGTACAGAAGACTGGAGCACCACCAAAAACTACTGAACCTGCCCTGCCATCATCTGAAGCAAGAAGTGGTAACGAGGTGGAATTCAACCCTCTATATGCTTCAGAGGTTGGAGGAGCAGCAAAAGGCCATTCAAGCCTATACAATTGAGCACGATATAGGAGATGGAATGCACCTGTCTCAAGTGCAGTGGAGAATGATTTCAACGTTGTGCAAGGTTCTGATGCCCTTTGAACTTGCCACACGTGAAGTCAGTTCAGACACTGCCAGCCTGAGTCAGGTCATTCCCCTCATCAGGCTTTTGCAGAAGAAGCTGGAGGCATTGAAGAAGGAGCTAACACGGAGCGATTCCGCTAGGCATGTGGGACTTGTGGATGCAGCCCTTAATTCGCTTAACAAGGATTCACGGGTGGTCAATCTGTTGAAATCAGAGCACTACATTTTGGCCACCGTGCTCGATCCTAGATTTAAAGCCTACCTTGGATCTCTCTTTCCGGCAGACACAGGTCTGCTGGGGTTGAAAGACCTGCTGGTGACAAAATTGTCAAGTCAAGCGGAACGCGACCTGTCAACATCTCCTCCTTCACATTCTCCCGCAACTGGGGGTGCGAGGAAAAGGCTCAGAATTCCGAGCCCACCCGCTGGCGGTGATGCAGGGCAGTCTGGAGCGACTGCTGATGCTGACATCTGGTCCGGACTGAAGGACCTGACAACGATTACGGACATGTCGTCTACTGTCACTGCATATGATTCTCTCAACATTGATAGAATGGTGGAGGATTATATGAGTGACCGCATCCAAGTAGGCACGTCACACAGTCCGTACTTATACTGGCAGGAAAAAGAGGCAATTTGGAGGCCCTTGCACAAACTGGCTTTATTCTACCTAAGTTGCCCTCCCACAAGTGTGTACTCCGAAAGAGTGTTTAGTGCCGCCGCTCACCTTGTCAGCAATCGGCGTACGAGGTTACATCCAGAAAATGTGGAGAAGATGATGTTCATTAAAATTAATTATAATCAATTCCTCCGCGGAGACATTGACCAGCAGCAATTGCCTCCACAAAGTACACAGGGAGCTGAGATGGTGGATTCCAGTGGGGACGAATTGATAATCTGTGAGGAGGGGGATGTACACGGTGATATATCGGAGGGTGAAGATGAGGTGGACATCTTGCCTCTGTAGAGCCAGTTTGTGCAAGGAGAGATTAATTGCTTCTTTTTTGGGGGGGGGTCCAAACCAACCCGTCATATCAGTCACAGTCGTGTGGCAGACCCTGTCACTGAAATGATGGGTTGGTTAAAGTGTGCATGTCCTGTTTTGTTTATACAACATAAGGGTGGGTGGGAGGGCCCAAGGATAATTCCATCTTGCACCTCTTTTTTCTTTTCTTTTTCTTTGCATCATGTGCTGATTGGGGAGGGTTTTTTGGAAGGGACATCCTGCGTGACACTGCAGTGCCACTCCTAGATGGGCCCGGTGTTTGTGTCGGCCACTAGGGTCGCTAATCTTACTCACACAGCTACCTCATTGCGCCTCTTTTTTTCTTTGCGTCATGTGCTGTTTGGGGAGGGTTTTTTGGAAGGGACATCCTGCGTGACACTGCAGTGCCACTCCTAGATGTGCCCGGTGTTTGTGTCGGCCACTAGGGTCGCTAATCTTACTCACACAGTCAGCTACCTCATTGCGCCTCTTTTTTTCTTTGCGTCATGTGCTGTTTGGGGAGGGTTTTTTGGAAGGGCCATCCTGCGTGACACTGCAGTGCCACTCCTAGATGGGCCCGGTGTTTGTGTCGGCCACTAGGGTCGCTTATCTTACTCACACAGCGACCTCGGTGCAAATTTTAGGACTAAAAATAATATTGTGAGGTGTGATGTGTTCAGAATAGGCTGAAAATGAGTGTAAATTATGTTTTTTGAGGTTAATAATACTTTGGGATCAAAATTACCCCCAAATTCTATGATTTAAGCTGTTTTTTAGGGTTTTTTTAAAAAAACACCCGAATCCAAAACACACCCGAATCCGACAAAAAAAATTCGGTGAGGTTTTGCCAAAACGCGGTCGAACCCAAAACACGGCCGCGGAACCGAACCCAAAACCAAAACACAAAACCCGAAAAATTTCCGGCGCTCATCTCTAATTAAAATTAAACAGTGCACACTTTTGCTGCAGGAGTGCCACTGCCAGTGTGACTAGTGACCAGTGACCTGACCACCAGTATATAATATTAGTAGTATACTATCTCTTTATCAACCAGTCTATATTAGCAGCAGACACAGTACAGTGCGGTAGTTCACGGCTGTGGCTACCTCTGTGTCGGCACTCGGCAGCCCGTCCATAATTGTATATACCACCTAACCGTGGTTTTTTTTTCTTTCTTTATACATACATACTAGTTACGAGTATACTATCTCTTTATCAACCAGTCTATATATTAGCAGCAGACACAGTACAGTGCGGTAGTTCACGGCTGTGGCTACCTCTGTGTCGGCACTCGGCAGCCCGTCCATAATTGTATATACCACCTAACCGTGGTTTTTTTTTCTTTCTTTATACATACATACTAGTTAGGAGTATACTATCTCTTTATCAACCAGTCTATATATTAGCAGCAGACACAGTACAGTGCGGTAGTTCACGGCTGTGGCTACCTCTGTGTCGGCACTCGGCAGCCCGTCCATAATTGTATATACCACCTAACCGTGGTTTTTTTTTCTTTCTTTATACATACATACTAGTTACGAGTATACTATCTCTTTATCAACCAGTCTATATATTAGCAGCAGACACAGTACAGTGCGGTAGTTCACGGCTGTGGCTACCTCTGTGTCGGCACTCGGCAGCCCGTCCATAATTGTATATACCACCTAACCGTGGTTTTTTTTTCTTTCTTTATACATACATACTAGTTAGGAGTATACTATCTCTTTATCAACCAGTCTATATATTAGCAGCAGACACAGTACAGTGCGGTAGTTCACGGCTGTGGCTACCTCTGTGTCGGCACTCGGCAGCCCGTCCATAATTGTATATACCACCTAACCGTGGTTTTTTTTTCTTTCTTTATACATACATACTAGTTACGAGTATACTATCTCTTTATCAACCAGTCTATATATTAGCAGCAGACACAGTACAGTGCGGTAGTTCACGGCTGTGGCTACCTCTGTGTCGGCACTCGGCAGCCCGTCCATAATTGTATATACCACCTAACCGTGGTTTTTTTTTCTTTCTTTATACATACATACTAGTTACGAGTATACTATCTCTTTATCAACCAGTCTATATATTAGCAGCAGACACAGTACAGTGCGGTAGTTCACGGCTGTGGCTACCTCTGTGTCGGCACTCGGCAGCCCGTCCATAATTGTATATACCACCTAACCGTGGTTTTTTTTTCTTTCTTTATACATACATACTAGTTACGAGTATACTATCTCTTTATCAACCAGTCTATATATTAGCAGCAGACACAGTACAGTGCGGTAGTTCACGGCTGTGGCTACCTCTGTGTCGGCACTCGGCAGCCCGTCCATAATTGTATACTAGTATCCAATCCATCCATCTCCATTGTTTACCTGAGGTGCCTTTTAGTTGTGCCTATTAAAATATGGAGAACAAAAATGTTGAGGTTCCAAAATTAGGGAAAGATCAAGATCCACTTCCACCTCGTGCTGAAGCTGCTGCCACTAGTCATGGCCGAGACGATGAAATGCCAGCAACGTCGTCTGCCAAGGCCGATGCCCAATGGCATAGTACAGAGCATGTCAAAACCAAAACACCAAATATCAGTAAAAAAAGGACTCCAAAACCTAAAATAAAATTGTCGGAGGAGAAGCGTAAACTTGCCAATATGCCATTTACCACACGGAGTGGCAAGGAACGGCTGAGGCCCTGGCCTATGTTCATGGCTAGTGGTTCAGCTTCACATGAGGATGGAAGCACTCAGCCTCTCGCTAGAAAACTGAAAAGACTCAAGCTGGCAAAAGCACAGCAAAGAACTGTGCGTTCTTTGAAATCCCAAATCCACAAGGAGAGTCCAATTGTGTCGGTTGCGATGCCTGACCTTCCCAACACTGGACGTGAAGAGCATGCGCCTTCCACCATTTGCACGCCCCCTGCAAGTGCTGGAAGGAGCACCCGCAGTCCAGTTCCTGATAGTCAGATTGAAGATGTCAGTGTTGAAGTACACCAGGATGAGGAGGATATGGGTGTTGCTGGCGCTGGGGAGGAAATTGACCAGGAGGATTCTGATGGTGAGGTGGTTTGTTTAAGTCAGGCACCCGGGGAGACACCTGTTGTCCGTGGGAGGAATATGGCCGTTGACATGCCAGGTGAAAATACCAAAAAAATCAGCTCTTCGGTGTGGAGGTATTTCACCAGAAATGCGGACAACAGGTGTCAAGCCGTGTGTTCCCTTTGTCAAGCTGTTATAAGTAGGGGTAAGGACGTTAACCACCTCGGAACATCCTCCCTTATACGTCACCTGCAGCGCATTCATAATAAGTCAGTGACAAGTTCAAAAACTTTGGGTGACAGCGGAAGCAGTCCACTGACCAGTAAATCCCTTCCTCTTGTAACCAAGCTCACGCAAACCACTCCACCAACTCCCTCAGTGTCAATTTCCTCCTTCCCCAGGAATGCCAATAGTCCTGCAGGCCATGTCACTGGCAAGTCTGACGAGTCCTCTCCTGCCTGGGATTCCTCCGATGCATCCTTGCGTGTAACGCCTACTGCTGCTGGCGCTGCTGTTGTTGCCGCTGGGAGTCGATGGTCATCCCAGAGGGGAAGTCGTAAGCCCACTTGTACTACTTCCAGTAAGCAATTGACTGTTCAACAGTCCTTTGCGAGGAAGATGAAATATCACAGCAGTCATCCTACTGCAAAGCGGATAACTGAGTCCTTGACAACTATGTTGGTGTTAGACGTGCGTCCGGTATCCACCGTTAGTTCACAGGGAACTAGACAATTTATTGAGGCAGTGTGCCCCCGTTACCAAATACCATCTAGGTTCCACTTCTCTAGGCAGGCGATACCGAGAATGTACACGGACGTCAGAAAAAGACTCACCAGTCTCCTAAAAAATGCAGTTGTACCCAATGTCCACTTAACCACGGACATGTGGACAAGTGGAGCAGGGCAGGGTCAGGACTATATGACTGTGACAGCCCACTGGGTAGATGTATGGACTCCCGCCGCAAGAACAGCAGCGGCGGCACCAGTAGCAGCATCTCGCAAACGCCAACTCTTTCCTAGGCAGGCTACGCTTTGTATCACCGCTTTCCAGAATACGCACACAGCTGAAAACCTCTTACGGCAACTGAGGAAGATCATCGCGGAATGGCTTACCCCAATTGGACTCTCCTGTGGATTTGTGGCATCGGACAATGCCAGCAATATTGTGTGTGCATTAAATATGGGCAAATTCCAGCACGTCCCATGTTTTGCACATACCTTGAATTTGGTGGTGCAGAATTTTTTAAAAAACGACAGGGGCGTGCAAGAGATGCTGTCGGTGGCCAGAAAAATTGCGGGACACTTTCGGCGTACAGGCACCACGTACAGAAGACTGGAGCACCACCAAAAACTACTGAACCTGCCCTGCCATCATCTGAAGCAAGAAGTGGTAACGAGGTGGAATTCAACCCTCTATATGCTTCAGAGGTTGGAGGAGCAGCAAAAGGCCATTCAAGCCTATACAATTGAGCACGATATAGTAGGTGGAATGCACCTGTCTCAAGTGCAGTGGAGAATGATTTCAACGTTGTGCAAGGTTCTGATGCCCTTTGAACTTGCCACACGTGAAGTCAGTTCAGACACTGCCAGCCTGAGTCAGGTCATTCCCCTCATCAGGCTTTTGCAGAAGAAGCTGGAGGCATTGAAGAAGGAGCTAAAAGGGAGCGATTCCGCTAGGCATGTGGGACTCGTGGATGCAGCCCTTAATTCGCTTAACAAGGATTCACGGGTGGTCAATCTGTTGAAATCAGAGCACTACATTTTGGCCACCGTGCTCGATCCTAGATTTAAAGCCTACCTTGGATCTCTCTTTCCGGCAGACACAGGTCTGCTGGGGTTGAAAGACCTGCTGGTGACAAAATTGTCAAGTCAAGCGGAACGCGACCTGTCAACATCTCCTCCTTCACATTCTCCCGCAACTGGGGGTGCGAGGAAAAGGCTCAGAATTCCGAGCCCACCCGCTGGCGGTGATGCAGGGCAGTCTGGAGCGACTGCTGATGCTGACATCTGGTCCGGACTGAAGGACCTGACAACGATTACGGACATGTCGTCTACTGTCACTGCATATGATTCTCTCAACATTGATAGAATGGTGGAGGATTATATGAGTGACCGCATCCAAGTAGGCACGTCACACAGTCCGTACTTATACTGGCAGGAAAAAGAGGCAATTTGGAGGCCCTTGCACAAACTGGCTTTATTCTACCTAAGTTGCCCTCCCACAAGTGTGTACTCCGAAAGAGTGTTTAGTGCCGCCGCTCACCTTGTCAGCAATCGGCGTACGAGGTTACATCCAGAAAATGTGGAGAAGATGATGTTCATTAAAATGAATTATAATCAATTCCTCCGCGGAGACATTGACCAGCAGCAATTGCCTCCACAAAGTACACAGGGAGCTGAGATGGTGGATTCCAGTGGGGACGAATTGATAATCTGTGAGGAGGGGGATGTACACGGTGATATATCGGAGGGTGAAGATGAGGTGGACATCTTGCCTCTGTAGAGCCAGTTTGTGCAAGGAGAGATTAATTGCTTCTTTTTTGGGGGGGGTCCAAACCAACCCGTCATATCAGTCACAGTCGTGTGGCAGACCCTGTCACTGAAATGATGGGTTGGTTAAAGTGTGCATGTCCTGTTTTGTTTATACAACATAAGGGTGGGTGGGAGGGCCCAAGGACAATTCCATCTTGCACCTCTTTTTTCTTTAATTTTTCTTTGCATCATGTGCTGATTGGGGAGGTTTTTTTTGGAAGGGACATCCTGCGTGACACTGCAGTGCCACTCCTAGATGGGCCCGGTGTTTGTGTCGGCCACTAGGGTCGCTAATCTTACTCACACAGTCAGCTACCTCATTGCGCCTCTTTTTTTCTTTGCGTCATGTGCTGTTTGGGGAGGGTTTTTTGGAAGGGACATCCTGCGTGACACTGCAGTGCCACTCCTAGATGGGCCCGGTGTTTGTGTCGGCCACTAGGGTCGCTAATCTTACTCACACAGCTACCTCATTGCGCCTCTTTTTTTCTTTGCGTCATGTGCTGTTTGGGGAGGGTTTTTTGGAAGGGACATCCTGCGTGACACTGCAGTGCCACTCCTAGATGGGCCCGGTGTTTGTGTCGGCCACTAGGGTCGCTTATCTTACTCACACAGCGACCTCGGTGCAAATTTTAGGACTAAAAATAATATTGTGAGGTGTGAGGTATTCAGAATAGACTGAAAATGAGTGTAAATTATGGTTTTTGAGGTTAATAATACTTTGGGATCAAAATGACCCCCAAATTCTATGATTGAAGCTGTTTTTTAGTGTTTTTTGAAAAAAACACCCGAATCCAAAACACACCCGAATCCGACAAAAAAAATTCGGTGAGGTTTTGCCAAAACGCGTTCGAACCCAAAACACGGCCGCGGAACCGAACCCAAAACCAAAACACAAAACCCGAAAAATTTCAGGCGCTCATCTCTAATCCAAGGTAGGCTTTAAATCTAGGATCGAGCATGGTGGCCAAAATGTAGTGCTCTGATTTCAACAGATTGACCACCCGTGAATCCTTGTTAAGCGAATTAAGGGCTCCATCCACAAGTCCCACATGCCTAGCGGAATCGCTCTGTGTTAGCTCCTCCTTCAATGTCTCCAGCTTCTTCTGCAAAAGCCTGATGAGGGGAATGACCTGACTCAGGCTGGCAGTGTCTGAACTGACTTCACGTGTGGCAAGTTCAAAGGGCATCAGAACCTTGCACAATGTTGAAATCATTCTCCACTGCGCTTGAGACAGGTGCATTCCACCTCCTATATCGTGCTGAATTGTATAGGCTTGAATGGCCTTTTGCTGCTCCTCCAACCTCTGAAGCATATAGAGGGTTGAATTCCACCTCGTTACCACTTCTTGCTTCAGATGATGGCAGGGCAGGTTCAGTTGTTTTTGGTGGTGCTCCAGTCTTCTGTACGTGGTGCCTGTACGCCGAAAGTGTCCCGCAATTCTTCTGGCCACCGACAGCATCTCTTGCACACCCCTGTCGTTTTTTAAAAAATTCTGCACCACCAAATTCAAGGTATGTGCAAAGCATGGGACGTGCTGGAATTTGCCCATATTTAATGCACACACAATATTGCTGGCGTTGTCCGATGCCACAAATCCACAGGAGAGTCCAATTGGGGTAAGTCATTCCGCGATGATCTTCCTCAGTTGCCGTAAGAGGTTTTCAGCTGTGTGCGTATTCTGGAAAGCGGTGATACAAAGCGTAGCCTGCCTAGGAAAGAGTTGGCGTTTGCGAGATGCTGCTACTGGTGCCGCCGCTGCTGTTCTTGCGGCGGGAGTCCATACATCTACCCAGTGGGCTGTCACAGTCATATAGTCCTGACCCTGCCCTGCTCCACTTGTCCACATGTCCGTGGTTAAGTGGACATTGGGTACAACTGCATTTTTTAGGACACTGGTGAGTCTTTTTCTGACGTCCGTGTACATTCTCGGTATCGCCTGCCTAGAGAAGTGGAACCTAGATGGTATTTGGTAACGGGGGCACACTGCCTCAATAAATTGTCTAGTTCCCTGTGAACTAACGGCGGATACCGGACACACGTCTAACACCAACATAGTTGTCAAGGCCTCAGTTATCCGCTTTGCAGCAGGATGACTGCTGTGATATTTCATCTTCCTCGCAAAGGACTGTTGGACAGTCAATTGCTTACTGGAAGTAGTACAAGTGGGCTTACGACTTCCCCTCTGGGATGACGATCGACTCCCAGCAGCAACAACAGCAGCGCCAGCAGCAGTAGGCATTACACTCAAGGATGCATCGGAGGAATCCCAGGCAGGAGAGGACTCGTCAGAATTGCCAGTGACATGGCCTGCAGGACTATTGGCATTCCTGGGTAAGGAGGAAATTGACACTGAGGGAGTTGGTGGGGTGGTTTGCGTGAGCTTGGTTACAAGAGGAAGGGATTTACTGGTCAGTGGACTGCTTCCGCTGTCACCCAAAGTTTTTGAACTTGTCACTGACTTATTATGAATGCGCTGCAGGTGACGTATAAGGGAGGATGTTCCGAGGTGGGTAACGTCCTTACCCCTACTTATTACAGCTTGACAAAGGCAACACACGGCTTGACACCTGTTGTCCGCATTTCTGTTGAAATACTTCCACACCGAAGAGCTGATTTTTTTGGTATTTTCACCAGGCATGTCAATGGCCATATTCCTCCCACGGACAACAGGTGTCTCCCCGGGTGCCTGACTTAAACAAACCACCTCACCATCAGAATCCTCCTTGTCAATTTCCTCCCCAGCGCCAGCAACACCCATATCCTCCTCATCCTGGTGTACTTCAACACTGACATAGTCAGATTGAAGATCAGGAACTGGACTGCGGGTGCTCCTTCCAGCACTTGCAGGGGGCGTGCAAATGGTGGAAGGCGCATGCTCTTCACGTCCAGTGTTGGGAAGGTCAGGCATCGCAACCGACACAATTGGACTCTCCTTGTGGATTTGTGATTTCGAAGAACGCACAGTTCTTTGCGGTGCTTTTGCCAGCTTGAGTCTTTTCATTTTTCTAGCGAGAGGCTGAGTGCTTCCATCCTCATGTGAAGCTGAACCACTAGCCATGAACATAGGCCAGGGCCTCAGCCGTTCTTTGCCACTCCGTGTGGTAAATGGCATATTGGCAAGTTTACGCTTCTCCTCCGACAATTTTATTTTAGGTTTTGGAGTCCTTTTTTTACTGATATTTGGTGTTTTGGATTTTACATGCTCTGTACTATGACATTGGGCATCGGCCTTGGCAGACGACGTTGCTGGCATTTCATCGTCTCGGCCATGACTAGTGGCAGCAGCTTCAGCACGAGGTGGAAGTGGATCTTGATCTTTCCCTAATTTTGGAACCTCAACATTTTTGTTCTCCATATTTTAATAGGCACAACTAAAAGGCACCTCAGGTAAACAATGGAGATGGATGGATACTAGTATACTTATGGATGGACTGCCGAGTGCCGACACAGGTAGCTACAGCCGTGGACTACCGTACTGTGTCTGCTGCTAATATAGACTGGATGATAATGAGATGAAATCAATATATATGTATATATAATATCACTAGTACTGCAGCCGGACAGGTATATATTATATATTTATTATGTAATGACTGATGACGGACCTGCTGGACACTGTCAGCTCAGCAGCACCGCAGACTGCTACAGTAAGCTACTATAGTAGTATGTATAAAGAAGAAAGAAAAAAAAAACAACCACGGGTAGGTGGTATACAATTATGGATGGACTGCCGAGTGCCGACACAGAGGTAGCTACAGCCGTGGACTACCGTACTGTGTCTGCTGCTAATATAGACTGGATGATAATGAGATGAAATCAATATATATGTATATATAATATCACTAGTACTGCAGCCGGACAGGTATATATTATATATTTATTATGTAATGACTGATGACAGACCTGCTGGACACTGTCAGCTCAGCAGCACCGCAGACTGCTACAGTAAGCTACTATAGTAGTATGTATAAAGAAGAAAGAAAAAAAAACAACCACGGGTAGGTGGTATACAATTATGGATGGACTGCCGAGTGCCGACACAGAGGTAGCTACAGCCGTGGACTACTGTACTGTGTCTGCTGCTAATATAGACTGGATGATAATGAGATGAAATCAATATATATGTATATATAATATCACTAGTACTGCAGCCGGACAGGTATATATTATATATTTATTATGTAATGACTGATGACGGACCTGCTGGACACTGTCAGCTCAGCAGCACCGCAGACTGCTACAGTAAGCTACTATAGTAGTATGTATAAAGAAGAAAGAAAAAAAAAACAACCACGGGTAGGTGGTATACAATTATGGATGGACTGCCGAGTGCCGACACAGAGGTAGCTACAGCCGTGGACTAACGTACTGTGTCTGCTGCTAATATAGACTGGATGATAATGAGATGAAATCAATATATATGTATATATAATATCACTAGTACTGCAGCCGGACAGGTATATATTATATATTTATTATGTAATGACTGATGACGGACCTGCTGGACACTGTCAGCTCAGCAGCACCGCAGACTGCTACAGTAAGCTACTATAGTAGTATGTATAAAGAAGAAAGAAAAAAAAAACAACCACGGGTAGGTGGTATACAATTATGGATGGACTGCCGAGTGCCGACACAGAGGTAGCTACAGCCGTGGACTAACGTACTGTGTCTGCTGCTAATATAGACTGGATGATAATGAGATGAAATCAATATATATGTATATATAATATCACTAGTACTGCAGCCGGACAGGTATATATTATATATTTATTATGTAATGACTGATGACGGACCTGCTGGACACTGTCAGCTCAGCAGCACCGCAGACTGCTACAGTAAGCTACTATAGTAGTATGTATAAAGAAGAAAGAAAAAAAAAAACAACCACGGGTAGGTGGTATACAATTATGGATGGACTGCCGAGTGCCGACACAGAGGTAGCTACAGCCGTGGACTAACGTACTGTGTCTGCTGCTAATATAGACTGGATGATAATGAGATGAAATCAATATATATGTATATATAATATCACTAGTACTGCAGCCGGACAGGTATATATTATATATTTATTATGTAATGACTGATGACGGACCTGCTGGACACTGTCAGCTCAGCAGCACCGCAGACTGCTACAGTAAGCTACTATAGTAGTATGTATAAAGAAGAAAGAAAAAAAAAAAAAAAACACGGGTAGGTGCTAGGTGGTATACAATATTATATATATATTATATACAATTATATATATATATATAATATATATTAAACTTATAAACTGGTGGTGATTATTAAACTGGTGGTCAGGTCACTGGTCACACTATCAGCAACTTGCTAGTAGTACTCCTGAGTCCTAAGCAGACAATCACAATATATATTATACTGGTGGTCAGTGTGGTCACAAACAATGGCAGTGTGGCTGGCACTCTGGCAGCAAAAGTGTGCACTGTACGTTATATGTACTCCTGAGTCCTGCTCTCAGACTCTAACTGCTCCCCACTGTCAGTGTCTCCCCCACAAGTCAGATAATACAGTCACACTATCTCTCTCTATCACTTCAGCAAGTACTAGTAGTAGTAGTACTCCTCCTAATGCTCCCCAAATTACTACTGTGTCTCTCTCTGTCTCACTCTCTTCTCGAATCTCTATAAACGGAGAGGACGCCAGCCACGTCCTCTCCCTATGAATCTCAATGCACGTGTGAAAAATGGCGGCGACGCGCGGCTCCTTATATAGAATCCGAGTCTCGCGATAGAATCCGAGCCTCGCGAGAATCCGACAGCGTGATGATGACGTTCGGGCGCGCTCGGGTTAACCGAGCAAGGCGGGAAGATCCGAGTCGCTCGGACCCGTGTAAAAAAACATGAAGTTCGGGCGGGTTCGGATTCCGAGGAACCGAACCCGCTCATCTCTAGTTAAAAGATGTAATGTCTTTACAGTGGCAAAATATGGACAAGTGAATTTGTAACTTTAAAAGGATTGACTGCATGTTTCCTATAGAGGATGAAGAGTTTATTAAATGGTGTTCTATACCCAAAATAGATGCAGCAGTTTCAGAAGTTATTTCTAGGACTACAATTTTACTAGAAGATGGGGCAACACTGAAGGATGGCATGAATAAAAAAATGAAAAGCTCTTTAAAAAAGTGCATAACTCGTCTGCAGTGTCGTTGAAATCTGGTGTGGCCATGGCATCAGCTGGCAGAGCGCTAAGACTATGGAGGTCAAATCTGGGTAATGACATGGAAGAACAAATCTCTAGATAGTATCTGCAGAAGAACCTAACTGTTATGATGAAAGCTATAGAATACATCTGTGAGGCCTCTCTTGATGTGGTGGAATATGCAGCAAAATCCATGTCGTCAGTAATATCTGTAAGAAGAGCGCTGTGGTTACGTACCTTGACGGCGGATGTTCATTAAAAAAATAGATTGGTATCTCTTCTGTATGAAGGATCTCTACTGTTTGGCAAAAAATTAGAATCTATAATCCATAGAATGTCAGGGGGTAAATCTGCAAGGTTGCCACAGGACAAGAAACCCAGCTTTTTCCCCCAAACAACAATTTAGAGAAGAAAAATCCTACAGGCCTGGCAGGCAATATGGAAGATACTCTTCAGGGACAACGAGGCAATCCTTTCGTCAACCTACCAGAAGAGGAAATAGTAGATTCTGACTTCGTGAAGCTTCCCGAGACTGCGCCAGTAGGAGAGAGATTAATGAAGTCTGTGAATCAGTGGCAGATATCAATTCAGGACAAATGGGTTTTGAAGACAATACCTCAAGTCAAGGCCTAAGAGGAAATTGTCCAGGAACTTATCAACTCAAGAGCAGTAGAATAAGTCCCGACGTCAGAAAGAAGGAAATTATTTTATTCCAGAATGTTCTTGGTTCAGAAACCATCTAAAGGATTCAGAGCAATCCTAGATCTGAGGCAATTAAACAGGTTTGTGATAATAAAGAAGTTTCATAAGGAGACATTAAAAACCATATTATTATGAGTAAAAGAACAGGACTTCATGGCCTCAATAAATCTGAAAGATGCCTATTTCCATGTACCAGTACACAAGAAGTACAGGAAATATCTAAGGTTTCATGTAGTCCGGAAGCATCTACAGTTCACCTGTCTTCCTTTCAGCCTATCCGCGTCACCAAGGGTCTTCACAAAGGTTCTTCTGGCACTACTGGCACACATAAGAATGCAGGATATAACCATTTGGCCTTATCTAAACGATCTGCGGAAACTCAGAACGCTGGAGGAAGCAGTAGAACAGACTAAGTTGGAAGAAAAGCCAAATAAAACCCAGACAGGATATACAGTTCTTAGGGGTTCAGATAAATGCAAAAATATATGAGATGGCATTATCAGAAGACAGATGCAGAAAAATCAAGGACCTTGCCTCATTCATACAGACAGAAGACAAGATATAATTCGGCCTAGGACTCCGTCTGCTGGGGATGTTATCCTCTACAATAGTTAGTGTACCTTTGGCGAGGTGGAGAATGAGAACACTACAGTGGAATATCCTCAAGTTTGTAAAGTGGGGTACAACATTGGATTACAGAATAAGACTGAACCAGGTGATGAAGGATTCTCTGTACTGGTGGACAGACCCAAAGTTACAACAAAGAACCACATCCCTGTTCAAGTATCACCATGTGGTATTAACAACTGATGCAAGTGCTACTGGTTGGGGAGCCATCTGTTGGGACAGACCTGTCAGGGTATAAGGGGGTTCATTCAGACCTGATCGCACGCTAGCTTTTTTCGCAGCGCTGCGATCAGGTCAGAACTGTGCATGTGTATGCACCGCAATGTGCAGGCGCGTCGCATGGGTACAAAGTGGATCGTTGCTGTGCGATGGGTTTTACGAAGAATCCATTCGCATAGCCTTTCGCAAGGAGATTGACAGGAAGAAGGCATTTGTGGGAGGCAACTGACCGTTTTCTGTGAGTGTTTGGAAAAACGCAGGCGTTCCCAAGTGTTTGCAGGGCGGGTGTCTGACGTCAATTCCGGGCCCGACAGGCTGAAGTGACCGCAGCAGCTGAGTAAGTTCTGGGCAACTCAGAAACTGCACAAAGTTTTTTTGTACCGCTTGGCTGCACATGTGATCGCACACTTGCACATCTAAAATACAGTCCCCTGTAGGCGGCGACTATCTGATCGCAGGACTGCAAAAAACTGCTAGCGAGCGATCAGGTCTGAATGACCCCCATGGTCTCTTCCAGAGAAAGCGATGTCCTCAAATCTGAAGGAAATGAGGGCAGTATGGAATGCGGTAGTCCATTTCCAAACCCAATTAAAAGATTCACACGTAAAGGTATTTTCGGACAATATGACAGTGGCAGTATACCTAAATCGCCAGGGAAGCACCAAAAGTCAGGTCCTCTGTGAAGAAGTGGCAAAATTCTGAGCTGGGAAGAACAAAACCTAAGTTCCCTATTGGCACTACACGTTCCAGGGAAAAACAACATAGTAGCAGATTACCTCAGCAGACACAAGGTATTACCCAGAGAATGGGAGTTAGACAATCAAATCTTCCAGCAAATCATGGCAAAATTCGGTCGGCCCCAGATAGATCTGATGGCCACACATCAAAATGCAAAGATACAATGTTTCTTCTTGAGGAACCAGACTCCACATTCCAGCGGGATAGATGCATTCTCCCAGGCAAGGAACTTCGGTCTAGGTTGGGAGGCACTCGATATACCGGCTATCGGGATCCCGGTGCTCAGCATACTGGCGCCAGGATCCCGACTGCCGGGATACCGACAACTATTCTCCCTCTTGGGGTGTCCACGTGCCTGCAGCATGGCGAGTGCAGCGAGCCCGCAAGGAGGTCTTTTGTGCTCGCCCCGCTGCCAGCATTCCGGCGGTCGGGATCCCGGCGCAGGTATGCTGGGCGCAGGGATCCCGCCCGCCGGCCAATCGTAGTAGACCCATCTAGGTTATGTGTTTCCACCAATACCAATGATTGCTCGTGTTCTGAAAAAAATCAGAGAGGAAAAAGCAATGGTAATAATAGTCCTGTCGAAGAGGGCATGGTTCCCAACTGTGCTGAGAATGGCAGTTCAGGATCCTTGGAAGTTACCAATCACATCGGGGTTGTTGCGCCAGGGCCCGATATGTTACCCAAGTCTTCATTTAACGGTGTGGAAATTGAACGGACAATTCTAAAGAGTAAAGGTCTATCTGATCAGGTGATCCACTTACTCATGAAAGCAAGACAAAAGATCTCTTCAAACACCTACTATAGAGTATGGAAAAAAATTATCGCATGGTCTGTCATGAAGGTTGAAATTCCTCAAATACTACAGTTCTTAAGTGATGGGTTTGAGAAAGGCCTAGCAGTTTCAACAATTAAAGTACATATATCAGCTCTGAGCGTTCTGATGGATAAAAAATTGTATGAGGACAGTCTTATTAAGATGTTCTGTCAAGCTATTAAGAGAGAACGACCCAAAATTAGCACCGTGGGATCTGAATCTGATTCTCAATGCATTAATGGTACCTCCATTTGAGCCTCTAAAGGATATTCCGCTAAAACTTCTAACCTGGAAAGTGGTTTTCCTAATGGCTATAACCTCGGCAAAAAGAGTCAGTGAACTACAAGCATTATGGGCAGAAGAGCCTTATTTAAAGATCATGCCGGATGAAGTAGTTCTAAGAACCAATCCAGGGTTTTTACCGAAGGTAGTTTCCTCCTTTCACATGAACCAAGAGATTATTCTGCCGTCTTTTTTTCCCCATCCCAAAAATGATGAAGAGGAGACGTTACACGTGCTGGATGTATTACGGGCAGTTTCTATGTATCTGGATAGAGTTAAAGACATCCGCAAGACAAAAAATATTTTCGTTCAGCATGCTGGGTAAGGAAGGGTGGAGCACCATCCAAAGTAACTATTTCAAGATGGATTAAAGAATTTATTTTGTTCATCTATGAAGAATGTAGTCGTGCAGTTTCTGAACAACTTAAGGCACACTCAATTAGGGCTGTTGCTACATCCTGGGCTAGGAAGGCTCAAGTGTCAGTAAAGGACATACAGTGCATACGGAAAGTATTCACAACGCTTCACTTGATCCACATTTTGTTATGTTACAGCCTTATTCCAAAATGGAATAAATTCATTTTTTCCCTCAAAATTCTACACACAATACCACATAATGACAACGTGAAAAAATATTTTTTTCACAGCCTTTGCCATGAAGCTCAAAATTGAGCTCAGATGCATCCTGTTTCCACTGATCATCCTTGAGATGTTCCTACAGCTTAACTGGAGTCCACCTGTGGTAAATTCAGTTGGTTGATTGATTGATTGATTGATTGATTGATTTGGAAAGGCACACACCTGTCTATATAAGGTCCCACACTTGACAGTGCATGTCTGAGCACAAACCAAGCAGTTAAACCAAGAAGTCAAAGGAATTGTCTGTAGACCTTCGAGACAGAATTGTCTCAAGGCACAAATCTGGGGAAGGGTACAGAAATATATCTGCTGCTTTAAAGGTCCCAATGAGCACAGTGGCCTACATCATCCATAAATGGAAGAGGTTCGGAACCACCAGGACTCTTCCTAGAGCTGGCCGGCCGTCTGTCTAAACTGAGCGATCGGGGGAGAAGGGCACTAGTCAGGGAGGTGACCAAGAACCCAATGGTCACTCTGTCAGTGCTACAGCATTCCTCTGTGGAGAGAGGAAAACCTTCCAGAAGGACAACCATTTCTGCAGAAATCCACCAATCAGGCCTGTATGCTACAGTGGCCAGAAGGAAGCCACTCCTTAGTAAAAAGCACATGGCAGCCCGCCTGGAATTTGCCAAAATGCACCTGTAGGACTTTCAAACCATGAGAAACAAAATTCTCTGGTCTGATGAGACAAAGATTGAACTCTTTGTCGTGAATGCCAGGCGTCATGTTTGGAGGAAAACAGGCACCGCTCATCACCAGGCCAATACCATCCCTACAGTGAAGCATGGTGGTGGCAGCATCATGCTGTGGGGATGTTTTTCAGTGGCAGGAACTGGGAGACTAGTCAGGATAGAGGGAAAGATGAATGCAGCAATGTACAGAGACATCCTGGATGAAAACCTGCTCCAGAGCGCTCTTGACCTCAGACTGGGGCGACGGGTTATTTTTCAGCAGGACAACGACCATGAGCACACAGCCAAGATATCAAAGGAGTGGCTTCAGGACAACTCTGTGAATGTCCTTGAGTGGCCCAGCCAGAGCCCAGACTTGAATTCGATTGAACATCTCTGGAGAGATCTGAAAATGGCTGTGCACTGACGCTTCCCATCCAACCTGATGGAGCTTGAGAGGTGCTGCAAAGAGAAATGGGCGAAACTGCCCAAAGATAGGTGTGCCAAGCTTGTGGCATCATATTCAAAAAGACTTGAGGCTGTAATTGCTGCCAAAGGTCATCAACAAAGTATTGAGCAAAGGCTGTGAATACTTATGTACATGTGATTTCTTCTTTTTTTAATTTTAATAAATTTGCAAAAATCTCAAAAAACTTTTTTTTCACGTTGCCATTATGGTGTATTGTGTGTAGAATTTTAAGGGAAAAATGAATTTATTCCATTTTGGAATAAGGCTGTAACATAAAGTATGAAAAAAGTGAAGCGCTGTGAATACTTTCCAGATGCACTGTACCGTATGTGTAGCAGCTACATGGTCATCCATTCTTTCATTTTCTAGTCATTATTCTTTGGATGTTTCTGATACCTACTTTGGGAAAGCTGTACTTGAACAAGCAGTGTTATAAACTCTTTCATTAAGCATGAATCAGGATTAGAGACGTGCACCGGAAATTTTTCGGGTTTTGTGTTTTGGTTTTGGGTTCGGTTCCGTGGCCGTGTTTTGGGTTCGAACGCGTTTTGGCAAAACCTCACCGAATTTTTTTTGTCGGATTCGGGTGTGTTTTGGATTCGGGTGTTTTTTTCAAAAAACCCTAAAAAACAGCTTAAATCATAGAATTTGGGGGTCATTTTGATCCCAAAGTATTATTAACCTCAATAACCATAATTTCCACTCATTTTCAGTCTATTCTGAACACCTCACACCTCACAATATTATTTTTAGTCCTAAAATTTGCACCGAGGTCGCTGGATGACTAAGCTCAGCGACCCAAGTGGCTGACACAAACACCTGGCCCATCTAGGAGTGGCACTGCAGTGTCACGCAGGATGGCCCTTCCAAAAAACACTCCCCAAACAGCACATGACGCAAAGAAAAAAAGAGGCGCAATGAGGTAGCTGTGTGACTAAGCTCAGCGACCCAAGTGGTCAACACAAACACCTGGCCCATCTAGGAGTGGCACTGCAGTGTCACGCAGGATGGCCCTTCCAAAAAACACTCCCCAAACAGCACATGACCCAAAGAAAAATGAAAGAAAAAAGAGGTGCAAGATGGAATTGTCCTTGGGCCCTCCCACCCACCCTTATGTTGTATAAACAGGACATGCACACTTTAACCAACCCATCATTTCAGTGACAGGGTCTGCCACACGACTGTGACTGAAATGACGGGTTGGTTTGGACCCCCACCAAAAAAGAAGCAATTAATCTCTCCTTGCACAAACTGGCTCTACAGAGGCAAGATGTCCACCTCATCATCATCCTCCGATTCATCACCGTGTACATCCCCCTCCTCACAGATTATCAATTCGTCCCCACTGGAATCCACCATCACAGCTCCCTGTGTACTTTGTGGAGGCAATTGCTGCTGGTGAATGTCTCCATGGAGGAATTGATTATAATTCATTTTAATGAACATCATCTTCTCCACATTTTCTGGAAGTAACCTCGTACGCCGATTGCTGACAAGGTGAGCGGCGGCACTAAACACTCTTTCGGAGTACACACTTGTGGGAGGGCAACTTAGGTAGAATAAAGCCAGTTTGTGCAAGGGCCTCCAAATTGCCTCTTTTTCCTGCCAGTATACGTACGGACTGTCTGACGTGCCTACTTGGATGCGGTCACTCATATAATCCTCCACCATTCTTTCAATGGTGAGAGAATCATATGCAGTGACAGTAGACGACATGTCCGTAATCGTTGGCAGGTCCTTCAGTCCGGACCAGATGTCAGCATCAGCAGTCGCTCCAGACTGCCCTGCATCACCGCCAGCGGGTGAGCTCGGAATTCTGAGCCTTTTCCTCGCACCCCCAGTTGCGGGAGAATGTGAAGGAGGAGATGTTGACAGGTCGCGTTCCGCTTGACTTGACAATTTTCTCACCAGCAGTTCTTTGAACCCCTGCAGACTTGTGTCTGCCGGAAAGAGAGATACAACGTAGGTTTTAAATCTAGGATCGAGCACGGTGGCCAAAATGTAGTGCTCTGATTTCAACAGATTGACCACCCGTGAATCCTTGTTAAGCGAATTAAGGGCTCCATCCACCAGTCCCACATGCCTAGCGGAATCGCTCAGTGTTAGCTCCTCCTTCAATGTCTCCAGCTTCTTCTGCAAAAGCCTGATGAGGGGAATGACCTGACTCAGGCTGGCAGTGTCTGAACTGACTTCACGTGTGGCAAGTTCAAAAGGTTGCAGAACCTTGCACAACGTTGAAATCATTCTCCACTGCGCTTGAGACAGGTGCATTCCACCTCCTATATCGTGGTCAGTTGTATAGGCTTGAATGGGCTTTTGCTGCTCCTCCAACCTCTGAAGCATATAGAGGGTTGAATTCCACCTCGTTACCACTTCTTGCTTCAGATGATGGCAGGGCAGGCGTTTTTGGTGTTGCTCCAGTCTTCTGTACGTGGTGCCTGTACGCCGAAAGTGTCCCGCAATTCTTCTGGCCACCGACAGCATCTCTTGCACGCCCCTCTCGTTTTTTAAATAATTCTGCACCACCAAATTCAAGGTATGTGCAAAACATGGGACGTGCTGGAATTTGCCCAGATTTAATGCACACACAATATTGCTGGCGTTGTCCGATGCCACAAATCCACAGGAGAGTCCAATTGGGGTAAGCCATTCTGCGATGATCTTCCTCAGTTGCCGTAAGAGGTTTTCAGCTGTGTGCGTATTCTGGAAAGCGGTGATACAAAGCGTAGCCTGCCTAGGAAAGAGTTGGCGTTTGCGAGATGCTGCTACTGGTGCTGCCGCTGCTGTTCTTGCGGCGGGAGTCAATACATCTACCCAGTGGGCTGTCACAGTCATATAGTCCTGAGTCTGCCCTGCTCCACTTGTCCACATGTCCGTGGTTAAGTGGACATTGGGTACAACTGCATTTTTTAGGACACTGGTGAGTCTTTTTCTGAGGTCTGTGTACATTTTCGGTATCGCCTGCCTAGAGAAATGGAACCTAGATGGTATTTGGTACCGGGGACACAGTACCTCAAACAAGTCTATAGTTGGCTCTGCAGTAATGATGGATACCGGAACCACGTTTCTCACCGCCCAGGATGCCAAGGCCTTAGTTATCCGCTTTGTAGCAGGATGACTGCTGTGATATTTCATCTTCCTCGCAAAGGACTGTTGGACAGTCAATTGCTTGGTGGAAGTAGTAAAAGTGGTCTTACGACTTCCCCTCTGGGATGACCATCGACTCCCAGCAGCAACAACAGCAGCGCCAGCAGCAGTAGGCGTTACACTCAAGGATGCATCGGAGGAATCCCAGGCAGGAGAGGACTCGTCAGAATTGCCAGTGACATGGCCTGCAGGACTATTGGCATTCCTGGGGAAGGAGGAAATTGACACTGAGGGAGTTGGTGGGGTGGTTTGCGTGAGCTTGGTTACAAGAGGAAGGGATTTACTGGTCAGTGGACTGCTTCCGCTGTCGCCCAAAGTTTTTGAACTTGTCACTGACTTATGATAAATGCGCTGCAGGTGACGTATAAGGGAGGATGTTCCGAGGTGGTTAACGTCCTTACCCCTACTTATTACAGCTTGACAAAGGCAACACACGGCTTGACACCTGTTGTCCGCATTTCTGTTGAAATACTTCCACACCGAAGAGCTGATTTTTTTGGTATTTTCACCAGGCATGTCAATGGCCATATTCCTCCCACGGACAACAGGTGTCTCCCCGGGTGCCTGACTTAAACAAACCACCTCACCATCAGAATCCTCCTTGTCAATTTCCTCCCCAGCGCCAGCAACACCCATATCCTCCTCATCCTGGTGTACTTCAACACTGACATCTTCAATCTGACTATCAGGAACTGGACTGCGGGTGCACCTTCCAGCACTTGCATGGGGCGTGCAAATGGTGGAAGGCGCATGCTCTTCACGTCCAGTGTTGGGAAGGTCAGGCATCGCAACCGACACAATTGGACTCTCCTTGTGGATTTGTGATTTCGAAGAACGCACAGTTCTTTGCTGTGCTTTTGCCAGCTTAAGTCTTTTCATTTTTCTAGCGAGAGGCTGAGTGCTTCCATCCTCATGTGAAGCTGAACCACTAGCCATGAACATAGGCCAGGGCCTCAGCCGTTCCTTGCCACTCCGTGTGGTAAATGGCATATTGGCAAGTTTACGCTTCTCCTCCGACGATTTTATTTTAGATTTTTGAGTCCTTTTTTTACTGATATTTTGTGTTTTGGATTTTACATGTTCTGTACTATGACATTGGGCATCGGCCTTGGCAGACGACGTTGATGGAATTTCATCGTCTCGGCCATGACTAGTGGCAGCAGCTTCAGCACGAGGTGGAAGTGGATCTTGATCTTTCCCTATTTTTGGAACCTCAACATTTTTGTTCTCCATATTTTAATAGGCACAACTAAAAGGCACCTCAGGTAAACAATGGAGATGGATGGATACTAGTATACTTATGGATGACGAGTGACTGACGACACAGAGGTAGCTACAGCCCTGGACTACCGTACTGCGTCTGCTAGTATAGAGATGATAATGATATAAAAAATATATATATATCACTACTGCAGGTATATATAATATAATGACGGACCTGCTGGACACTGTCAGCAGACTCCTAAACTACTAGTATGAAGAAGATAGAAAAAAAAACCCCACCACAGGTAGGTATACAATTATGGACGAGCACTGACGACACAGAGGTAGCTACAGCCGTGGACTACCGTACTGCGTCTGCTAGTATAGAGATGATAATGATATAAAAAATATATATATATCACTACTGCAGGTATATATAATATAATGACGGACCTGCTGGACACTGTCAGCAGACTCCTAAACTACTAGTATGAAGAAGATAGAAAAAAAAACCCCACCACAGGTAGGTATACAATTATGGACGAGCACTGACGACACAGAGGTAGCTACAGCAGTGGACTACCGTACTGCGTCTGCTAGTATAGAGATGATAATGATATAAAAAAAAAATATATATATCACTACTGCAGGTATATATAATATAATGACGGACCTGCTGGACACTGTCAGCAGACTCCTAAACTACTAGTATGAAGAAGATAGAAAAAAAAAACCCACCACAGGTAGGTATACAATTATGGACGAGCACTGACGACACAGAGGTAGCTACAGCCGTGGACTACCGTACTGCGTCTGCTAGTATAGAGATGATAATGATATAAAAAATATATATATATCACTACTGCAGGTATATATAATATAATGACGGACCTGCTGGACACTGTCAGCAGACTCCTAAACTACTAGTATGAAGAAGATAGAAAAAAAAACCCCACCACAGGTAGGTATACAATTATGGATGAGCACTGACGACACAGAGGTAGCTACAGCCGTGGACTACCGTACTGCGTCTGCTAGTATAGAGATGATAATGATATAAAAAATATATATATATCACTACTGCAGGTATATATAATATAATGACGGACCTGTGGACACTGTCAGCAGACTCCTAAACTACTAGTATGAAGAAGATAGAAAAAAAAACCCACCACAGGTAGGTATACAATTATGGACGAGCACTGACGACACAGAGGTAGCTACAGCCGTGTACTACCGTACTGCGTCTGCTAGTATAGAGATGATAATGATATAAAAAATATATATATATCACTACTGCAGGTATATATAATATAATGACGGACCTGCTGGACACTGTCAGCAGACTCCTAAACTACTAGTATGAAGAAGATAGAAAAAAAAACCCCACCACAGGTAGGTATACAATTATGGACGAGCACTGACGACACAGAGGTAGCCACAGCCGTGGACTACCGTACTGCGTCTGTTAATATAGAGATGATAAAGATGATAGAGATGAACAAAAAAAATATAACACTACTGCAGGTAAATATTTATATAATATAATGAATGATGGACCTGCTGGACACTGTCAGCAGAATGCGTTTATAGAATAAAAAAAAAAACACCACAGGAGTGTTTAACTTTTTCAGGCAGACAATATACTGGTGGTCACTGGTCAGTCACACTGGCAGCAAAAGTGTGCACTGTACTCCTGCTATAACTGCACCCCAGTCTCCCCCACAATTCAGCTGTGTGAGCAGTGAGCACTCAGCACAGTCAGATATACATAGATGATATTATCATGCAGCACACTGAGGCTGAGCACAGATATGGTATGTGACTGTGTATCGGTTTTTTTCAGGCAGAGAACGGATTATATTAAATAATAAATAAAACTGGTGGTGGTCACTAGTAACTATCAGCAAAACTCTGCACTCTGAGTACTCCTAATGCTCCCCAAAATTACTAAGTTAGTAGTAAATCAACTCAAGTGTCTCTATCTATTCTAACGGAGAGGACGCCAGCCACGTCCTCTCCCTATCAATCTCAATGCACGTGTGAAAATGGCGGCGACGAGCGGCTCCTTATATAGAATCCGAGTCTCGCGATAGAATCCGAGCCTCGCGAGAATCCGACAGCGGGATGATGACGTTCGGGCGCGCTCGGGTTAACCGAGCAAGGCGGGAAGATCCGAGTCTGCCTCGGACCCGTGTAAAAAGGCTGAAGTTCGGGGGGGTTCGGATTCCGAGGAACCGAACCCGCTCATCTCTAATCAGGATCTCGTCTGTTTGTTTATTTCCCACCCAATATGGATGCTTTAGTATATCCCAGAGAGTAATGGCTGCCATGGAGTAGCCCAGAAGAAAGTTGCAAATTATATTTACCGATAATTTTGTTTCTTCAAGATACTCCATGGCAGCCTATAGTTTCCCTCCCTCAGTGCGTGTTTTTTCATAGTAATTAGATGAGGAGACACTCAAAGACTGAGGAGGCTATGGGGGGGATGGACTTATATACCCAGAGTGGGCGGTACCTGCTATGAAAAATTATCCAGTCTAAACCTAGGGGAATGGGATGTATTTCCAGAGTAATGGCTGCCATGGAGTATCTTGAAGAAACAAAATTATCGGTAAGTATAATTTGCAACTATCATTCTATACCAGCATTGGTACTCACTGTATATCATTCTATACCAGCACAGGCACTCATACTGTACTAGCAATGCTTGTATCATGCTATACCAGCATAGGTACTCATAGTACACTAGTAATGTCTGTATCATTATATACCAGCATAGATACTTATAATATGCTAACACTGGTTAGTCCTGTTTTACTGTTCAAACCTCCAGTTTTATTTCCTACAGCGTGCTGGACAAGGAACACGTTGATGGTGAAGGTGACCTCCCATGAGTTTGGAGCTGCCTGGGGACTCTTTCGTCACTCCCAGATCAAGTGCAGCCTGTGTCACACATTAAACCAGCAGATCAGCCGCCATCACTATGTCTCTGTGGCTTGTTACAACACTCCTCTATCCTCTCTGTCCCCTCTCATCCACCATGAAAGCAGTTACTAAAAGTGTTGGGGTTCCCATCTTTGGCGGCAGTAGTAGGGGGGTCGGATAAAAGATAATGCTTAATAGCAACTGTAATGTTGTATATAATATGTGCTGCATATTACATGCAAACTTAAAGGTACTATTAGGATTATCTTTTACCGAATACCAAATTCCCCCCCCCCCTTGCAATATGTGTTGTGCAGGATCCAAGTCCGGCTAGGGTTTTCCTGCCTTACACAGATCCCAAATTGAGGCAAAACGTCATCCTCCCGCTGTCGTTATATCGCAGGTTTTGGATTCTATATAAGGCCCCTGGTGATCACGCCATTTTACTCTGGCTGTGGAGGTTGTAGTGAACGGCAATGTCACTGCGGTATCCGACCATGGGTGCTCTCTTTTGTCCATCAAGAGGCTGGGGCTGCTAAAGGGGCACCTGTGTCCTCCAGGGGTGCTGTGTTCCGTCAAGGGGCTGGGGCTGCTGTGTTCTCCTGGTCAGCTGTGTAAACATCTGTGTACTGTAATACATGTATTGTGAGTGACACTGTAGGTGGTTCCTGCTATGTTGTACATAAAGGGGTCCTCTGCACCAGTTAAATAATATACCATTTAAAAAAAAAGATATATATATATATATATATATATATATATATATATATTTATTTATTTATTTATTTTGGTGCTAAACCCCAGTGTACTATTCTATTATTTTTCTGTGACAATGCCGGTCAGACTGCAGTGTACAATCTCATACATGTATTGTGCAACACTGTTGGTGACATTAAACCACAGTGTTCGACTACTATTTCTGACTCATACACATATTGTGTGACACTGTGGGTGAAGGTGGTACCACAGTAATATATTTTATTTCGTGCTTATACACATATTGTGCAACTGTATCTGACTCATACACGTATTGTGTGACACTGTAGGAGGTTAAAAAAAATTGTGTTTGTTGATAGATATGGAGGACAAACAATTGAGACGAGGGCAGGAAGCACATACTAGTGCTGCAGGTTCTGCCACCACTCATGACGATACAAGTCCGTCAATGTCATCTACTAAGGCCGATGCCCAAGGGTGTAGAGGGCTTAAGTCAGGGCATGTAACATCAAAAAAGCTATTTAATTTTACAATGGTAAAGAAAAAAATATCATAAGGAACGTTAGCTACAGAAAAACATGATAGTGGCAAGGAAAGACTCAGGTCTTGTCCTTTAAGTGGTGGTTCTGCAACTGTCAGTGAGGCATCTTCTTCTGCATCTCATGAAGATGCAAGAACTTTTCACCCAGTGTCTAGAAGAGGTGTCAAAAAAATAAAAATCACTAAGGCAGTTGAACAAACTGTGCATTCAGAAGCGTCACCCATTCCTGAGGATCGTTTAGGGGTTTTCATGTACACGGTACAGTATGTGTGACTCTGACATTTCTCACACTGTCCTCATAGAGAAGACCCTTTCACCTCCTTTTACAATTTCTGCACCAAATGCTGTAGCGCACGTGGGGGGGGGGGGGGAGGGGTTGTTCTGGGTACCCAGAATCCCCCCTTGATGGACTGAATTCCTTATTTTAGAAACGGAGACAGCTGCATCTCCATTTCAAGGAAAGCCGCAACCATGATCGCAATCACAGCTACTGTTGCAGGCAGCTATTGCCGGCAAAGTTCTCTGCCTACACAGTGACCTGCGGATACTGGGAGCTGCTGCGCTTGCACAGCAACTCCGTATGTACTCACAATTCCAGTAGCTGTGCCGTGGGTGGCAGTGTCTCTCCTCTGCAACCCCAGGTACTATATGTGTGCAGTACACTGTATATGTTTGTTTAAATATACAGTATGTGTGTTGTGTGTTATGTATGTTTGTGTGTGACGTGTATGTGCTGTCTGTGTATTTATTTATATATATATATCCAAGAGTAGGGGAAGTACATCTATAAACCTTGTAATACTGTCAGTGCACTCCGCAGTAACTTCCTGCATGGAGCCCACAAAGAGCGATACAGCACGGCGGCACACTGTAGAATAAATTAGTCACAACAAGTGGGTAACTGCAATGTTTTGATGCTTTGTTGCATCGTCATCAGGCACCTGATGATAATGCAATATAGCATAGAAACATTGCAGTTACCTGCTTGTTATGACTATTTATTCTACTGTGTGCCGCCGTGCTGTATATATATATATATATATATAATAAAAGGAAATTTCCGGCACTCCAATGGTAACAATAAACTGTGCTGCGGTGCCCTCCTAGTCAGCTTAGCATAAGCCAACAATATACAAACAGATGTGTGGCGGCACTCACGCAGGCTGATTCAAATAGAAATAAAGGCAATAAAGAGAAACTTTTCTATTTGAATCAGCCTGCGTGAGTGCCGCCACACATCTGTTTGTATATATATATATATATATATACATAAATAAATGCATGCATGCATACGTACGTACATACATACATACATACATACATACATACATACATACATACAGGAATCCACTGCACTCGCCATTCCCAGGAAAGGGTTGCACTCATGTAGCCCCCACCCCAGGTTGGGGTGCAGAGGGCTGTGACCACGTGCTCAAATATACATATACATAGGACCCCGTACTCTCCTTAGTAATTTAATTCACCTTAATACTTTAATACATAACTGGATAAATAATGGGGTTTTAGTTCATGAATTGTACAATGCATTTAAGCTTGCAGCCCACATCAAGGGACCCCATTTCACTGCAAGTCTTACTCTATCACACATACATTTTCACATAGATATTTTGGAAACCTGGCAACTGCTATCTCATAGGAGAAAATGTGCTTTCCTGATTTAAAGCTCACCTGCCAAACGTATGGCTTTTAAAGGTAAGACAGTCACCAACACAACTCCACAAATGTGCTTACCAGGTTTAAAACTCACCTGCCAACTAACTTATGGCTTTCAAAGTGAGACAGTCACCAATACACCAAAGGAGCAGCTGACACAGGTTTGAAGTGATTGAGCTTAGACAGGGGTGCATGAGAGAGCTATGATCACAAATGGGACAATTAGAAATTAACCCTTTTATACATTTACAGGAATCCACCGCACTCGCCATTCCCAGGAAAGAGATGCACTCATGTACCCCCCACCTCCAGTGGGATGGTGACTGTCTTACCTCTAAAAGCCATAAATTTGGCAGGTGAGCTTTAACCATGTAAGCACATTTTCTCATATGAGATAGCTGTTGCCAGGTTTCCAAAAAATCTATGTGAAAATTGTCAAAGTCGAAAAATATTGTAATGCATATGCCTTGTACTAACCCCATGCACATGCCCGCTGCGCGTGCACTCAGTCCGCCGTGTGTGCACATATCCGCAATTTGCGTAGGATCGCTCCGGCGATCATGCGCGTGATATGGGTATTTACGGCAGAGTTTGTGAGCGTGTAGAGGGTTATTATAACATTACATATTTAACCCAAATAGTGCATTTTGTACCCATAGTTCCCTTGCACCACATCAGCGAGTATTAATAGTTTAAACAGTTCCTGGACTAAGAGATTCGCCTTTGCATGATAGGAAGGGTCAGATAAAGGTTGGAAGGTGATGTCTAGTATCCAGCTGTAGGTTATTTTGAGGGTAACATTCCGGTGTTGGATAGAGAAAGATCGCATGTTCCAGCGTATAGTTATGTGCAGAAGTAGAATATAGATATTAACTGTATTTACTGTATATTATGTATGCGGCGGGAATCCAGAGGATACCACCCACAAGAGCAGTTGGGGAAAGACATCGCCCATCTATTCAAATCAACCTATGACCTCTTCTGTAATGAAAAGACACATCTCTGTGTCCAATGGACAATGAGATTACAGTGACCATTGTATTGTGTATGTATGTTGTGTATAAAAAGCCCATTGTTGCCTGGCCGGTCAGAAGACTCTGAACGCTTTCTATCTGACTAGCGGAGGACCGGCCGGGTTGCGCTTGCGAACATTCTCACGTATGTACATTCTCTGTAGCCATTATTCTGTTTAGATTTATCGTGTTAGCCTGTAGTCTATGATTTGTACTGTTTTACCTTTTGGAATAATCCACGGTGGCCTTAGAACCCTGTGGTTTCAACTACAAATCGGTGTTGTGTGTCTTCACTTTCCTGCAAAGGTTTTAGAGTGTATTTATCTGTATAAGGTGTATAAGTATTGAGAAAGGTGTACGCACTGCGGGTACTTTATACCGTCAGCGCTACTTAAGGTTTAAGGTATAACATTGTTGCAGTACTTTGCTGTTAAGGGTTTAAAGTGTAATCAAATCATTACATTGTATCATTAACAAGGTTTAAAGGTTATCAATAGTGTGTGCGTACGCTGTGTGTACTCTATGTCTAAACACTCCGCGTATTGCGCATACCCTCAATAGGCTGCCCTATGATGCCCGTGACCAGAGGTGGTGTCTCTCCAAATCACCACAAAAGGATATCTAGTGCATAAAAAAATTATGATCACGGGTCCCACTAGGCGCCTGAAATAGACAATGTATAAACAGCTAGTGGTTTATAAACAATGATAATTGTGTATACAACCCTTTTCTCCTAGGGCGTAGTGTCCGACCTCCAAAAGCTCACACCTCCTCCTCGCAGCGTGAATAGCTTACATGCAGCATATGTAAATAGAGGGGAGATGAGAGCACATGTGTAGTACAGTATTTTTAATCACATATACATACACAGTTTACAATAAAAAGGGGGGGGACACAATACACATAAAGCAGTAAAATGGTAAAATGCTCAGATTTATGGAAATGATAAAACCCAGGTGTGGGAGCCGCAGGGGAAAAAAGCGGAAGAATTACCAGAGGGTTTGAGAACCCAAAGAGGTTCTCAAACAGGTTCTTTAAAGTCCAAAGAGCCGTCCCGGGCCGCACGCTCAGACCGTCTCTGATCACTCCACAGCTAAATGTCCACCGGATGCTGTCCACATGGGGTGCCGCCAACGCGTTTCAACTCCCTTTCCGGAGTCTTTCTCAAGGCCGTATATCATTTCCAAGGGTAAGTCTCCATATATTTAAGCGTTCCATAAACCAATCACGTCAGACGTTTCTGTGCAATTTCTTAAATTGTTCGCACCGGTGTACTAGCGGGTTGCCATGGTAACCGGAAGTGTATCTACATCACTTCCGCCCGCTCGTACATGCGGTCGTCGTCATGGGAACCCGGCACTGCGGCTCGTAGAACTGACGTCCTTGCAAATGTCTCCATAGTAACCAGACGCACGGGCGCCCCTTCGTCAGAAGTCCGTCTCTAGCTGGCATTTTGTCTCCATGGCAACTGAAGGTTTATAGACACAGCCGGCAAATGTTGGAAAAAATGCATCTAAATGCATTCAAGATGTATTTTAATAAGTCCAATGTCCTTAAATAGCTAATAATACTGTTAAAATCTAAAAACAAGAAATAAAACATACAGTAAGTAGAATAAAATCACATGAACCACTTCAGTTCGAAATCAATATTAAGACCCATAGGTTGCAAAGTATTAAATTCATAAATATAGTGCATTTCGCTTTTGGCTAAAAGAGTGTTAATATCCCGCTGCCGTGGTCCACATTTCACCACTTTAATCGCCCCAAATCTAACAATACCCCCTGTGGAACTCTTGTGATGATTTTTAAAATGATTAGAAAGGGCATGCGACTCTAAGCTTTTCTTTATATTTCTACAATGCTCGCTAAGACGGATTTTCAACGGTCTCGTGGTGCGACCAATGTAAAATAGATGGCATTTACACTCTATAAAATATATAACATTTTTTACATTGCAGGTTATGAAATCTCTAATCTTCACATTGTTACCGTTGATACAAACTGACTCAATCTTCTTGGTCCCATCACTTGGTACCTCCCTACAGCAGATACACATTCCGCAGCGGTGAAAACCCTGCGTTAAAATCCTGCCCTCTCTTTTCTTTGGCGGTATGTAACTGTTGACTAAGGAGGTTTTCAAATTGGGCGCCTTTTTATATATAAAAACAGGGCGGTCAGGTAATATATTGCCTAATATCGGATCTTTTTTCAAAATTTTCCAATTCCGTTTGACTGATTTTTCAGGGTTTAATTCCCAGCATAAGGCCCTTGAAAAATCAGTCAAACGGAATTGGAAAATTTTGAAAAAAGATCCGATATTAGGCAATATATTACCTGACCGCCCTGTTTTTATATATAAAAAGGCGCCCAATTTGAAAACCTCCTTAGTCAACAGTTACATACCGCCAAAGAAAAGAGAGGGCAGGATTTTAACGCAGGGTTTTCACCGCTGCGGAATGTGTATCTGCTGTAGGGAGGTACCAAGTGATGGGACCAAGAAGATTGAGTCAGTTTGTATCAACGGTAACAATGTGAAGATTAGAGATTTCATAACCTGCAATTGAGCATTGTAGAAATATAAAGAAAAGCTTAGAGTCGCATGCCCTTTCTAATCATTTTAAAAATCATCACAAGAGTTCCACAGGGGGTATTGTTAGATTTGGGGCGATTAAAGTGGTGAAATGTGGACCACGGCAGCGGGATATTAACACTCTTTTAGCCAAAAGCGAAATGCACTATATTTATGAATTTAATACTTTGCAACCTATGGGTCTTAATATTGATTTCGAACTGAAGTGGTTCATGTGATTTTATTCTACTTACTGTATGTTTTATTTCTTGTTTTTAGATTTTAACAGTATTATTAGCTATTTAAGGACATTGGACTTATTAAAATACATCTTGAATGCATTTAGATGCATTTTTTCCAACATTTGCCGGCTGTGTCTATAAACCTTCAGTTGCCATGGAGACAAAATGCCAGCTAGAGACGGACTTCTGACGAAGGGGCGCCCGTGCGTCTGGTTACTATTAAGACATTTGCAAGGACGTCAGTTCTACGAGCCGCAGTGCCGGGTTCCCATGACGACGACCGCATGTACGAGCGGGCGGAAGTGATGTAGATACACTTCCGGTTACCATGGCAACCCGCTAGTACACCGGTGCGAACAATTTAAGAAATTGCACAGAAACGTCTGACGTGATTGGTTTATGGAACGCTTAAATATATGGAGACTTACCCTTGGAAATGATATACGGCCTTGAGAAAGACTCCGGAAAGGGAGTTGAAACGCGTTGGCGGCACCCCATGTGGACAGCATCCGGTGGACATTTAGCTGTGGAGTGATCAGAGACGGTCTGAGCGTGCGGCCCGGGACGGCTCTTTGGACTTTAAAGAACCTGTTTGAGAACTTCTTTGGGTTCTCAAACCCTCTGGTAATTCTTCCGCTTTTTTCCCCTGCGGCTCCCACACCTGGGTTTTATCATTTCCATAAATCTGAGCATTTTACCATTTTACTGCTTTATGTGTATTGTGTCCCCCCCCTTTTTATTGTAAACTGTGTATGTATATGTGATTAAAAATACTGTACTACACATGTGCTCTCCTCTCCCCTCTATTTACATATGCTGCATGTAAGCTATTCACGCTGCGAGGAGGAGGTGTGAGCTTTTGGAGGTCGGACACTACGCCCTAGGAGAAAAGGGTTGTATACACAATTATCATTGTTTATAAACCACTAGCTGTTTATACATTGTCTATTTCAGGCGCCTAGTGGGACCCGTGATCATAATTTTTTTATGCGCTGTGTGTACTCTGTACACTCAGCGCGGCGTGTGTACGCCAAGTACGTACCACGTGCAGGACTCTGTACGCAAATAGCGTACAAAGTGCGTAGCGCGTGTATTCAGTCTAACGGCCATAGCGGCTCCACGGTAATAGTGTATCTAGAGGTATAGCTTTTCGTTCTAAGATAATATCGACATTATCAAAATGTATGTAATAGAGTAGGACTTGCAGTGAAATGGGGGTCCCTTGATGTGGGCTGTAAGCTTAAATGAATTGTATAATGAACTAAAACCCCATTGTTTATCCAGTAATGTATTAAAAAAATGTTTTATCAATCTTGCCTGACTCTGAGAGTTCATTATACATTCCTTTCCTTCATACTTAATATTTTTTTGGGTGGAAAAATAAAAGTGGATTCAGTTAGCATTATAAACCTAAGGTAGATGAGTTCATGTCCCTTTTTTGTTTAAATCGAACCTTAAAGTATACTTTTTTTTTAAACTGCTTATTGAACACCAAAAGGCAGTACAATGAAGATATGACATTGGGATCATTCAATATCGATAAGTCTACAGTACATGTTATAACAATCAAGTATAATCCAATGAAACTTGCTGTAATAATTTTGGATAAAACAATTCATACTGAAGACAAGAAAAGGTAGCATTAATAGATGCCAGAAAACAAAACAAAAGGTAAGAGAATCAGTATGTAGGGGCCTCCACATAATATGATATATAAAGAAGAAATCTTCCTTGTTTAAAAAAAAAAAGTAAACCTATATTTAATAATGACCAGCGAACAGTAATCCTCGATAAAGAATATTCATACAACACCTGGGTCGGATTCCCAACAATTAGAAGGGCCATCTAATAAAAAGAGAGAGGGTTAGTTACAAAGACTGGTCTTCTAAGTCTGATGCAGAGTAAATTATATGTCTGTCAGAGAAGGGGGTACTCAGTCAGTAATTTGTCTACAGAGAAACCAGTCAGTGTGTTCAAATATCTTTAAAATATTAATCCTTCCTTAGTTGTTCAGGTAAACATTCTATGTATGTCCCCCATTTTTTATAGAAAGCTATGACACCTTTCTCTACATCGTATGTAGCTATACGTCTTTCGTGATACAAAGCTTCTTTTAGAGCAGTCTTACATTGAGACAGGGTTGGAGCAGAACTGTAGATCCAGTGCTGAAGAATTAGTTCCTTAACCACTTTAACTATCAATAAAGGATTCCATTGTTCTAAAATACAATTTGTTCCACACAAAGAAAAGTCTAAAAATAATAGAGATTTAACATCTTTTGATAACCTTAACTGTAGCATTGAATTTAAGTAATCAAGGATCTTATTTCAGAAGCTACTGATTTTACCATAAAGCCAAAAGTTGGGAGAAAGAGAGGCATTTAAACAACCACATTTGATACAGTCCCCTGTAGCTAAAGAAATAATGTGTTTCCTCTGTGCAGGAGTTATATATGTTCTATTCAGAGTCCGCAGATGTATTTCTTCTAGTCGGGCAGATTTAAGATTAGGTAGAATTTGCTCAAGTCATCTACCAGTGGTGCTATATCAGACAATTCTGGTAGCTCAGATTGCGAGGCTTGGGTAGTTTTAGACCAAGTATGTGGAAACGCCTCAACTAAATGAGTATATAAATAACGGACCCTGAATTTGCAAGACCTACATGTAGACAATATTGTTTGTCAATGTGTCTGGGGGACAGGAAATTACCAGAGGAGTGTCTAAGGAATTAATATAATGGCGTAGTTGTAAAAACATAAAAATTGAGTTCTAAGAATTAGAATACCAAATTTTTCTGAGTGTTCAGAAAAGGAAAGAAGATGATGGCCACCTGGGTCGAATACATCTTTTATGTTCATAATGCCATTTATTCACCATGTCCGATAGGAGTGATCAAAAATAGAAGGGATAACCGATGGGTTACCCCCAAATAGGGAAATAGGGAGATGAAAAGGGTTTTTATTCAAGATTCTATTTACATTGAGCCATTCTATATAAGTATCCCCAAAAAGTATATTTGTTTTGAATCTCTGTGGCAGTAGTTTGTTTGGCGTATGGACTAATGCAGCCCTTGCATATGTAAGAAACAAGACTTATTCTAAACTGGGATTTGTATAATGGTCTGTACCCCCCAACCAGTCCGCTATATCCCGAAACAGAGCAGATTTTGCAAATGCAGCGATATTGAGGACACTAAGACTTCCTTTTTATTTTGGCAGGTAAGTGCGTGCCCAGCACATCCTAGATTGACCACCTCGCCATATAAATTTAGACAAAAGTTGGGTACAGAGAATCATATCCGCTTTTCTAATCGTGATACGTAGCGTTTGTAGTAAATAAGCTAGTTTAGGAAAAATTATACTTTTGATAACTACCACCCGACCTAACAATGATAACTTAAGGGGGGAGATGTACATACAATGATATTCAATTTCCCACCCCGATTGCGGGTGTTAAAATTTCGCCGGGGGGCCTATCTAATTAGCCCCGATAAGCCAGCGCGTGCCGCGGCTTATCTGGGATATTGTTTCACCCGCCTCCGGCAGGCGAAGCAAAATCCCCGATAACAGCCCCGTTTTCATCCAAAAATGGGGCTATTTCACCTGAAAACACACAGGTTTCACTGAAACTGTGTGTTTACGGGTGTAACTGCAACTTTTACCGGCCAAGCTAATCAAATAGCCTGACCGCAGCACCCGAAGACACATTGGGGGTTTTACTCCCGATGTCTTTTTGGGCACAATTGAATATCCCTCTAAGAGTGATAAACTGAAAAGTGAAAAACTTCACGGTGATAAAGTACCAGCCAATCAGCTTCTAACTGCCATGTCACAGGCTGGGTGTGAAAAATGACAGTTAGGAGTTGGTTGGCTGGTACTTTATCACTGTGAAACGTATCACTTTTCAAGGCTTAGTACATCTCCCTATAAGTCTTTCCAGCAAGTTAAGGTGCATACACACTTGCCGAGAAAATGAGCAACAACGCTAATTTTCATCCTTCCTGAGCGACGTTGTTCACTCTCTCAGCAAGTGTGTATGCCGTTAACGACCCTCGCTGTCGGCCGTGCATGTTTCTCAATTTTAACTGTCGTCCAAGAGCTGCCTTCATGGCTTGGCCGCTGCGTGACGTCACTGAGCGATATGATCATCATATCGCTCAGTGTGTACACCCTGCCGCCGACCGCCCGAGCCCAGGAGCGGAAACACTAAGCGACGTTGCTCATAGAGCATATTGACTAGTGTGTACCCACCATAAGTTGGGTTCTTATTTTATTTATTATAGGGGAAAAAGAGGTCTGCTAGGATAAAGATTCCTAAATATTTGATTTTATGGGGCGTGTGAGCAAATAAAGATGACAGATGTGGGTGTGAAGAGAGGTAGGAAGGGACAGTGATCGGAAGTAGTTCCGACTTATCAATATTAATGCGATAACATGCGAAAGAGCTAAATTGTTACATGATATTTAAAAAGGCTGGGATAGATTGCAGTGGTTTGGAGACAAAACGTAGCATGTCATCTGAAAATAGTGACAGTTTACATTCTTGATCTACAATAGTGATACCAGTGAAATCTTGGGATTTGCTCAAAGCTATCGCCAATGGTTCAAGGGCAGTTGCAAATACAAGTGTTGACAATGGATACGCCTGCCTTGTGCCCTGTTGAATAAAAAATGGTGTGGAAAGATATTTATTGGTCTGGACTCGGGTAGAGGGGTCAGTGTATAAGGAGGAAATTGTAGCAATAAAGGAGGGTGGAACTCCAAATCTCCACAGGATCTCAAACAAGTGATCCCAGGTGACCATATTGAAAGACAAGACAAGAGGAACCTGTGGTCATCTGTTGAGAGTTCCACAGAGACTGCCGAATAGCCAAAACCTTTCTGATGTTAGTGACTGAAGTACGTCCCCAAATAAAGCCTGTTTGATCAGGGTGGATGATCATCTGGAGAAGCAGTTTAAGGTGGTCTGCTAATAGTTTGGTAAAAATCTTATAGTCCACATTGAGTACAGAAATGGGCCTGTGTGAGGATGGTTAGAGAAGATCTCGATTTGGTTTCGGAAGCATATTAATTATAACAGAATTAAAATATGGAGGTACAGGATTGAATTACAGTATAGGGGGATATTTAATTACCCGCAATCACTGATTGCGGGTAAAAGTATCACCGGGGTGCTATTAAATTAGCCCCGATAAGCCAGCACGTGCCACCGCTTATCAGGGGTTTGTTTCACCTGCCTCCGGCAGGTAAAGCAAACTTCCCGAAATAGCCCAGTTTTCATACAAAAATAGGGCTGTTTCTACCGAAAACACACAGGTTTCACTGAACCTGTGTGTTTTCAGGTGAAAAGGATGTTTTTTTCCGTGTGAAAAATCACCTGTAGCTTCTTCGACGGATATTGAATACCCCCCATAGAGTTAAAAAAGTCTGTAAATGGTTTTATTAAGCGTGGTCTGAGAAGCTTATAAAATTCCCCACTAAAACCATCAGGTCCCAGCCGGGCCTTCATGGGTTTGAGCTTTTTCATAACCAAATCCACTTCCGTAGTCATAAACTTGGTTATTAAGCTTTGCGCCTGAGCATGAGAAATTTGTGGTAATGTTAAACCATCCCAGAAAGGATGTTTTTGAGATTCCAGTATAGGTTCCTGTGAGTATAGCTTCTTACAAAATATTGATGAAAAACATCTGCTATTTTATTCCTTGGAAGTGAGTGGTAAGATGTTCATCTTTTAATGCAGCTATGTTGTTATGACTTCTGTCACCTTTAAACCAGTCAACTTTAAAGAGAGTAATCGGCTAGGTTTACTTAAAGTATGCTTTAAAAGGCTATGGGGCCTTTTTATCAAAATAATTTTTACTAAAATAATGTGACACAATGGCCCTCATTCCGAGTTGTTTGCTCGTTATTTTTCTTCGCATCGGTGCGATTAGTCGCAAACTGTGCATGCGCAACGTTCGCAGTGCGCCTGCGCCAAGTAAATTTGCTAAAAAGTTTGGTATTTACTCACGGCTTAACGAAGAAATCTCTTCGTTCTGGTGATCGGAGTGTGATTGACAGGAAGTGGGTGTTTCTGGGCGGAAACTAGCCGTTTTATGGGTGTGTGCGAAAAAACGCGTCCGTTTCTTGGAAAAACGCGGGAGTGTCTGGAGAAACGGGGGAGTGTCTGGGCGAACGCTGGGTGTGTTTGTGACGTCAAACCAGGAACGAAACTGACTGAGCTGATCGCAGTGGCAGAGTAAGTCTCGAGATACTCAGAAACTGCTAAGAATCTTTCATTCGCAATTCTGCTATGCTAAAATACACTCCCAGTAGGCGGCGGCTTAGCGTATGCAAAGCTGCTAAAAGCAGCTAGCGAGCGAACAACTCGGAATGAGGGCCATTATTTTAGTTTCACTTAAATGTACTAAAGGGAAATTGTAGGAAAATTCTCAAAATTCTCCTCCAAACCCTAATTTTCGCATTTTTTAAGTAAGCAGATCGCATTTCCCATAATTGTAATGGGAAATGTGATCTTGTCAAATTTATTAAGCTCCAATTGTAAAAAAAATTCTGAACCTCACCTAATGATACCACTTCTGAGCTGCGTTAACCAGGCTTTTGTGTGTCCGATCAGGTTGTCTTCAGCAAGAGAACTCAGCAGCTCCCTGCCCGCTCTCCCACTCCTCCCTCCCGTCTGTGTGTACTCAGGAATCGGCAGCAATCCTCTGTGCACAAGTCAAGACACTACTGTTGTTAATGATGCTTGTATTACAGAGTGTGTAAATGTATTTGTTTAGGTTACTGTATGCGGGGGGTCATTCCGAGTTGATCGCAGCAAGCAACTTTTTGCTGCTGGTGCGATCAACTAATCCCCGCCTATGGGGGAGTGTATTTTAGCTTAGCAGGGCTGCGTTCACTTGTGCAGCCCTGCTTAGCTAAAAAAGTTTTGTGCAGTTGAAGAGTAAGGCTGGAGCTACTTAATCTGTGTGACGGATCCAGCGACGTTCCTCCCGGCTTTGACGTCAGACATCCGCCCTCCGTTTGCCTGGACACGCCTACGTTCAGACGTCCACTCCTCGAAAATGGCATCCAATGGTAAGTATCCACCCCAGAACGCCTCTCCGCTGTCAATCTTCTTGCGATCGGCGCTGCGCCTTTTTTTGCTGTGCACGCCGTTGCCCGGCGAGCAACGACGCGCGTGCGCAATGAGCACACCGCGCATGTGCAGTTCTGAAACGTTCGCACCGCAGCAAAGAACCACTGCGTACGAACGGGTCGGAATGACCCCCGCATCCTCCAGCATTGTGTGTAGCAGGGGGCTTCCCTCCCTCCTCTTATTTCTTCCCTTCCACTGCAGCGTTCAGTGTCAGGTGTAACAGGGAGGGGATATGGTCATTAGATCAACACCACTTAGGTCGACAGTCATTAGGTCGACCACTGAAGGTCGACATGCATTATGTCGACAGGGTCACTAGGTCGACATGCAGAGGCAGAACTCTGGGAGGCAACGGAGTCATCTGCCGCCGGGCTCCTGCTCTGAAGGGGGCACCTCTCCTCCCATTCTGTAACACCATTGAATTAAGTTAATTGATATCTGTCGCTGTCTTTTTAGTGGCTGACTTCCTCACTGGTCCCTGTACCTTACAAATCACACCCTCTTTATTATACTGATTATACACATTTTACAAGGGTCACACCCAGGATTAGAAACCACAACCTATAGGCTATTACACTGGAAGCAGTTACCTTACTGTTGAAGCTGTTTGCTCCTGTATAGGAAATATGAGAATTCTAACTATATGAAGCTACTTCTCTGACAATTACACGTAACTTCATATAGCTCGATCAGTAAAGTGTCTGCTGTTAGTGTAACAGGTCATGGGTCCTAATCCTGGGTCTGACTGCTAAGAAATGTGTGATTTAAAATAAAAGACAATTAAATGTATAAATACAGTATATACATTTTTTTCAAAACACACACACACACACACACACACACTTACATTTTTGGACTTTTTTATACTTTATGATCCACGTGGACTACAATTGGGAACGGTAACCCGAAGCATGGCGAGCGAAGCGAGCCATGAGAGGGGACATGGTGCACTAATTGGGGTTCCCCGTCACTTTACGGGAAAAAAAGACACAAAAAAGATTTAAAAAAATGTCATGTCGACCTTGTGACCTGTCGGCCTAGTACATGTCGACCTAATGACAATGTCGACCTAGTGACCGTGTCGACCTAATGCATGTCGACTAATAGTGGTCGACCTAATGACTGTCGACTTAAGTTGTTTCGACCCAACGACCCATACCCGCGGGGAGCTCTCTCCGGGAAATAGCGCGGCTCTCCTATGCTGTGAAGCTGCGCATGGCCATCCTAACAACGGCGCATGCGCAGTATCATACAGGTTAACTCGAATGCGAATGGAGCTGCCTTACAGATGCGGAGGGGATTCGCCGGGTCAGGGATTTAACCCGAATTGTAATACATTCCTGCGATACAGTAGTGGATCGCAGTGCAAGTTTAAGCATTAATAACACTAACCGCACATAAATTGCGGATAATGATAAAAGTGCCCCTATGAAAGAACAATAATGGGAATTTGATTTCCTGTACATACTGTATGAGTGTTTTCATGTTTATTTAAAATTCTATCTTTAAAAAGGAAACAATTACCATTAGGTATAATTTTGCCCGCCAGGGGAGTATTTTCATTTGTATATTTCTATGTATATTTGCAGATTTCTAATTACACATACAGAAGTATTAAATTAGCTGCGATAACCTGTTTTTTTTGCGCGAAAAACTGATTTTACTGAAAATCGTGGAAGACCCCTATTAAATTAGTCGCAATATTTTATTGTCGATAATTTTAGCGTGAATTTCACTCCACCTATTCTGATCAGGTGCAAAGTTAGGGAAAATTTCTATTTTAAGGTAAAGATGTTAGGATTTGGTTCAGAAGCCCTGGCTTATATATTATCGATGATAATATATATATATAAACAATCACAGCACAAAAATGGTGTAGTCTGGCCAGCTTACTGCACCATATTTTCATTTCGCTAACGTCCTAGTGGATGCTGGGGACTCCGTAAGGACCATGGGGAATAGACGGGCTCCGCAGGAGACTGGGCACTCTAAGAAAGATTTAGTACTACTGGTGTGCACTGGCTCCTCCCTCTATGCCCCTCCTCCAGACCTCAGTTGGAATCTGTGCCCGGCCAGAGCTGGGTGCTTTTAGTGGGCTCTCCTGAGCTTGCTAATAAGAAAGTATTTTAGTTAGGTTTTTTATTTTCAGAGAGCTTCTGCTGGCAACAGACTCTCTGCTACGAGGGACTGAGGGGAGAGAAGCAAACCTACTAACTGCGGCTAGGTTGCGCTTCTTAGGCTACTGGACACCATTAGCTCCAGAGGGTTCGAACACAGGATCTTAACCTTGGTCGTCCGTTCCCGGAGCCGCGCCGCCATCCCCCTCGCAGAGCCAGAAGACAGAAGACGGCAGAAGCAAGAAGACATCGAAATCGGCGGCAGAAGACTCCTGTCTTCACATGAGGTAGCGCACAGCACTGCAGCTGTGCGCCATTGCTCCCACACTAACCCACACACTCCGGTCACTGTAGGGTGCAGGGCGCAGGGGGGGGCGCCCTGGGCAGCAATTAAGTACCTCCTGGCAAAAGCAGCATAAATATAGTTGGACACTGTTATATGCATGAGCCCCCGCCATTAATTTTACACAAAATCGCGGGAGAAGCCCGCCGCTGAGGGGGCGGGGCCTTCTTCCTCAGCACTCACCAGCGCCATTTTCTCTCCACAGCTCCGCTGAGAGGAAGCTCCCTGCACGATAGAGAGGGTGAAAAAGAGAGGGGGGGCACATAAATTTGGCGTAAAAACAATATATACAGCAGCTACTGGGTTAACACTAAGTTACTGTGTGATTCCTGGGTCATATAGCGCTGGGGTGTGTGCTGGCATACTCTCTCTCTGTCTCTCCAAAGGGCCTTGTGGGGGAACTGTCTTCAAATAGAGCATCCCCTGTGTGTGGTGTGTCGGTACGTGTGTGTCGACATGTCTGAGGTAATAGGCTCCCCTAAGGAGGAGATAGAGCAAATATGTGTGTGAGAGGGTGTCTCCGTCGACAACGCCGACACCTGTTTGGATATGTGTAAGTGCTGAGGTGAATTTATTGCACAAAAGATTAGAGAACAGACAGGAAATCTACCCATGTCTGTCCCTGTGTCACAGAGACCTTCAGAGTCTCACAATGCTTACTATCCAAAATAATAAACACTGATATCGACACGGAGTTTGACTCCAGTGTCGACTACGATAATGCAAAGATACAGCCAAGATGGCTGAAAGGTATTCAATATATGATTATTGTAATAAAAGATGATTTGCATATCACTGATGACTCATTTGTCCTTGACACAAGGGTACACATGTTAAGGGGAAGAAAGCTGAGGTAAATTTCCCTCCTCTCATGAGGAAAAAGAGCGGGAATCTCCAGACAAGAGACTGCAGCTTACCACAAAAAATTATCAGGCAGTATCCTTTCCCCACTAGGGCCAGGATGTGTTGGGAATCTTCCCCTAGGGTGTTCTGTTTGCACAGAAGGTAGCACTAGCTATTCTCAGGGATCCTGCAGATAGCGTGCACATTCTAGTATACTACTCAGACCGGCGATTGTGTCGGCACTCGGCATGGGTTTATAGTGCTGTGGCAGCGTGGACAGGTACCTTATCAGCAGAGATTGAGACCCTAGTATGCATATATATATATATATATATATATATATATATATATTAAAGATGCTGTTTTAAGTGATAGATATATATATATATATATATATAAAACATGCCCAAAGAGACATGAGTATACTGGGTCCTAGAGTCAAAGCTATGTCGATTTCTGCTTGACGTGTCCTGTAGAATATGCAATGGACAGATGATGCCTACTTAAGAGGCATGTGGAAGGCTGAGGATTGTGTGGAGAAGGGTTCTTGGACCTAGTCTACACAGCTATAGCTGGTAATTCTGATATTTTGCCTTATATTCCTGCACAGCCTAGGAAAGCACGACATCAAATGCAGCCTTTCGAATAAAGAAACAAGAAAGTCCGAGGTGCGTCCTTTCTTGCAAGAGGCGGGGGCACAGGAAAGAAGCTGCACAACACAGCTAGTTCCCAGGAACAGAAGTCCTCCCCGGCCTCTACAAAAATCCACCGCAAGGCGGAGCTAGGCACGGTGGGGGCACGCCTTCGTCAGTTCAGCCACAAGTGGGTTCACTCCCTGTTAGATCCCTGGGCAATAGATATTGTGTCTCAGGGATACAAGCTGGACTTTGAGAAGATGCCCCCTCACCGACGGCCCTGCCGGCTTCCCCCCACGAGAGGGAAACAGTGTTAACTGCAATTCATAAATTGTATCTTCAACAGGTGGTGGTCAAGGTTCCCCTCCTTCAACAAGGAGGGGGTTATTATTCGACCATGTTGTAGTCCCGAAACCAGACGGTTCGGTCGGACCCATATTGAATTTAAAATCCCTGAACATATACCTGAAAGGGTTCAAGTTCAAGATGGAATCGCTAAGAGCGGTTATTGCAAGCCTGAAAGGGGGAGATTTTATGGTGACTCGGGACATAAAGGATGCATACCTTCATGTCCCCATTTATCCACCTCATCAGGCGTACCTCAGAATTGCGGTACGGGATGGTCATTACCAATTTCAGACGTTGCCGTTTGGTCTCTCCACGGCCTTGAGAATATTCAACAAGGTAATGGCGGAAATGATGGTGCTCCTGCGGAAGCAAGGTGTCACTATTATCACGTACTTGGACGATCTCCTCATAAAAGCGAGATCAAGAGAGCATGAACAGCGTATCACTTTCTCTGGAAGTGAAACGGCAACACGGCTGGATTCTATATATTCCAAAGTCGCAGTTGGTTCTTACAGCTCATCTGCCTCTCCTAGGCATGATCCTAGACACAGACCAGAAAAGGGTTTATCTCCCGATAGAGAGAGCTCAGAAGCTCGTGACACTGGTCAGGAATCTATTAAAACCAAAACAGGTGTCAGTGCATCACTGCACTCGAGTCCTGGGAAGGAGGGTGGCATCATTCGAGGCCATTCCCTTCGGCAGGTTCCATAGGAGGACCTTCCAATGGGACTTACTGGACAAGTGGTCCGGATCACATCTTCGGATGCATCGGTTAATCACCCTATCCCCCAGAGCCAGGGTGTCTCTCCTGTGGTGACTGCAGAGTGCTCACCTTCTCGAAGGTCGCAGATTCGGCATTCAGGACTGGGTCCTGGTGACCACGGATGCAAGCCTCCGAGGGTGGGGGGCAGTCACACAGGGAAGAAATTTCCAAGGGCTGTGGTCAAGGCAGGAGACTTGCCTTCACATCAATATCCTGGAACTAAGGGCCATATACAACGCCCTAAGTCAAGCGGAGACCCTGCTTCGCGACCAACCGGTTCTGATCCAGTCAGACCGCAGTGGCTCATGTAAACCGCCAAGGCGGCACAAGGAGCAGGGTGGCGATGGTAGAAGCCACCAGAATTCTTCGCTGGGCGGAGAATCGCGTAAGCGCACTGTCAGCAGTGTTCATTCCGGGAGTGGACAACTGGGAAGCAGACTTCCTCAGCAGGCACGACCTCCACCCGGGAGAGTGGGGACTTCATCAGGAAGTCTTCACGCAGATTGCAAATCGATGGGAACTGCCACAGGTGTACATGATGGCGTCCCGCCTCAACAAAAAGCTAAAAAGGTATTGCGCCAGGTCAAAGGACCCTCAGGCGATAGCTGTGGACGCACTAGTAACACCGTGGGTGTTCCAGTCGGTCTATCTGTTTCCTCCTCTTCCTCTCATACCAAAGGTGCTGAGAATTGTAAGAAAAAGAGGAGTGAGAACAATGCTCATTGTTCCGGATTGGCCAAGAAGGACTTGGTACCCGGAACTGCAAGAAATGCTCACAGAGGACCCATGGCCTCTGCCTCTCAGACAGGACCTGTTGCAACAAGGGCCCTGTCTGTTTCAAGACTTACCGCGGCTGCGTTTGACGGCATGGCGTTTGAACGCCGGATCCTAGCGGAAAAAGGCATTCCAGATGAATTTATTCCTACGCTGATAAAGGCTAGGAAGGACGTGACAGCAAAGCATTATCACCGTATATGGCGAAAATATGTTGCTTGGTGTGAGGCCAGGAAGGCCCCTACAGAGGAATTCCAGCTGGGTCGATTCCTGCACTTCCTACAGTCAGGAGTGACTATGGGCCTAAAATTAGGGTCCATAAAGGTCCAGATTTCGGCCTTATCCATTTTCTTTCAAAAAGAACTGGCTTCACTGCCTGAGGTTCAGACGTTTGTTAAGGGAGTGCTGCATATTCAGCCCCCTTTTGTGCCACCGGTGGCACCTTGGGATCTTAACGTGGTGTTGGGTTTCCTGAAATCCCACTGGTTTGAGCCACTTAAGACTGTGGAGCTAAAGTATCTCACGTGGAAAGTGGTCATGCTGTTGGCCTTAGCTTCGGTTAGGCGTGTGTCAGAATTGGCGGCTTTGTCATGTAAAAGCCCCTATCTGGTTTTCCATATGGACAGGGCAGAATTGCGGACTCGTCCGCAATTTCTGCCAAAGGTGGTGTCATCTTTTCATTTGAACCAACCTATTGTGGTGCCTGCGGCTACTTGTGACTTGGAGGATTCCAAGCTGTTTGACGTAGTCCGGGCTTTGAAGATTTAGGTAACCAGAACGGCTGGAGTCAGGAAGACTGACTCGCTGTTTATCCTGTATGCATCCAACAAGCTGGGTGCTCCTGCTTCAAAGCAAACTATTGCTCGCTGGATCTGTAACACGATTCAGCAGGCTCATTCTGCGGCTGGATTGCCGCATCCAAAATCAGTGAAAGCCCATTCCACAAGGAAGGTGGGCTCTTCTTGGGCGGCTGCCCGAGGGGTCTCGGCATTACAGCTTTGCCGAGCTGCTACTTGGTCAGGTTCAAACACCTTTGCAAAATTCTACAAGTTTGATACCCTGGCTGAGGAGGACCTTGTGTTTGCCCATTCGGTGCTGCAGAGTCATCCGCACTCTCCCGCCCGTTTGGGAGCTTTGGTATAATCCCCATGGTCCTTACGGAGTCCCCAGCATCCACTAGGACGTTAGAGAAAATAAGATTTTACTCACCGGTAAATCTATTTCTCGTAGTCCGTAGTGGATGCTGGGCGCCCGTCCCAAGTGCGGACTTTCTGCAATACGTGTATATAGTTATTGCTTAATAAAGGGTTATGTTATGTTGGCATCCATTGGTTGATGCTCTGTTGTTTGTTCATACTGTTAACTGGGTAAGTTTATCACAAGTTATACGGTGTGATTGGTGTGGCTGGTATGAGTCTTACCCTGGGTTCCAAAATCCTTTCCTTGTAATGTCAGCTCTTCCGGGCACAGTTTCCTTAACTGAGGTCTGGAGGAGGGGCATAGAGGGAGGAGCCAGTGCACACCAGTAGTACTAAATCTTTCTTAGAGTGCCCAGTCTCCTGCGGAGCCCGTCTATTCCCCATGGTCCTTACGGAGTCCCCAGCATCCACTACGGACTACGAGAAATAGATTTACCGGTGAGTACAATCTTATTTTTACACATGTGTAGTAAGTGGATGTCAAATGGTACTCAAGACAACTGTGCCTGGCCGTAGCGCCTATGTGACAGCAGCATGAATAGAGCTCAGCCCCCGAGCCCACGGGCCCTGAGCGCCTGCTCACCTTGCTTATATGGTAGCGCAGGACTTCCAGATAACACATGTTGAAAATAAATATTGGGCCTTATTCAGAGTTGGCTGCTACTGCGGCCGCATCACAGTTTGCGCAGCCTCTCCGAGAAAAAAAAGTGGTGCCAAACCGCCTGCCAGTGCAGCCAGGCTGCGAAGACAGGAGTCGACCTTAAATCGATGCGTCTGCAATTAAATTGTGAACGGATCGCGGGGTGACGCAACACACATGCTGGGCGACCTTGCCCTGTGCTGGACGGCTCCAGCATGTGAGTAGATGGATGCAGATCTTGCTGCGGAAGCAAGATCTGCGTTCATCTCTGAATAACCCCCATTGTCACCAGTGGTGGATTTTACCCAGGTAAAGCCCGCTCAGTGTCATTGAGCCAGATGCAGTCCGTGAGACTGCACAGGCTTCACCGTGACTGGAAGTGACTTCCTATTGTACATCCTACCTGTCAGTCACAGACACTACAGGCAGTCCCATTGGGAGGTGTTCCCTCCCTCCGGGACTGCCATACTGGGCTGCGATTAGCAGAGAGCTGGCTTCCTGCAGGAAGCCACTCACTGCCTTTGGCGTAACCTAATCCGGCTTTTATGGGCTGCAGCCAATGCAGTCCATAGAAGCCAGGGTTTGCACATATGCAGTCACACAGTGGTATCTCCACCCGCCAGATCCATTGCACAGGTGCCAGGACCCGGGGCTGGCAGCTGGCGGTTTCCTCTCTGGGCATAGGGGTAGCAGCCCCCCTACTAAATGTAAATAGAAGCCGCTGCTGATTGTCACTATCATTACTTGTACTACCACTAAAGGAAAATAGGGAAATAAACTATTGCAGTGAGAGAGCTGGCCAGAGACAGCATCTGTAGTTTACCCCATCATCGGTACACTCTGGGGTTAAATATCTATGAAGAGTATAACTTAGAAGTTTTGAGATATTTCTATGCTTCTCATAGAAAACTTGCAGAAACCCTAATTTATTAGCTTGTACAGCTCTTTTACTATTAGTACTGAATGTATGTATGGGTGTGTGAGTGTGTGTGTGTGTGTGTGTGTGTGTGTGTGTACGTGAGTGAGTGTGTGTGTATGTATGCATGTATGTATGTATGTATGTATGTATGTATGGGGGTGTGTGTGTGTGTGTGTGTGTGTGTGTGTGTGTGTGTGTGTGTGTGCATAACTTCCTTTCTCTTACGTCCTAGAGGATGCTGGGGTCCACATTAGTACCATGGGGTATAGATGGGTCCACTAGGAGCCATTGGAACTTTAAGAGTCTGAGAGTGTGGGCTTGGTCCTTCTTTTATGCCCCTCCTACCGGACTCAGTTTAGAAAATGTGCCCGGAGGAGCCGGTCACAGCTAGGGGAGCTCCATAGGAGTTTCTCTGGTTTTCTTATTTTTCTTATAGTTTAGGCACAGGGAGGCTGCTGGAAACAGCCTCCCTGCTTCGTGGGACTTAGGGGGGGAGTAGTGTCCGCCCTGCGGGGTTTGAGCCACTATCTCCGCTGACAGGACATTAGCTCCTGAGGGTGCTGATCGTTAGCCGCCCCAGGTGACCGCTCACTCCCGCAGCACTGCCGCTACCACCTAACAGAGCAAGAAGATTCCGGTGGCGAGTGAGTCACCGGCCCCCATAGCAAGCGGGGAGCTGGTGTGAAGATGGTGGAACTGGGTGGGAGCGCAGTATTAACTGCGCTCTGGAGGCTCAGTGGTACATAGTGCAGCGCTGTGAGGGGCTTCCTGAGCCAGCGCCTATACCCTACACTGGCACCAATGCTGTCAGGGACCTAGGTAACACTGCCAGCGCAATTCCTCAGGCCAGTATAAAGAAGTGGAGAGCGGGAAGCAGCGCCATGTTCAGGGGGCGGAGCTTCTCCTCATAGCGGACCCAGCAGCGTTCAGCACCATTTTCCTGCCTGCAGATCCTGGCTAACAGGAAGAGCTGTCCCTCCAAGCAAATCCAGCTATCCTGTGCGGTACTAGGGGGTTGTAGAAGGGGGGGAGGCTGTGTAAATACTGTGTAGTCTATTAAGGTACACAGTAAGCGCCAGGTAGTTCTATTATATCTACCTGGGGAAGCGCTGTGTGTGTGCTGGCTCCAATCTCTGTGTTTCTCTGTGGCAGTCTTGGGGGGGAAACTGTGTCTGACATTTCCCTATGTGTGTGTGGGTGTTTGTTGTCTCACATAGCCAGGTCTAGGGACTCTGTGTCTTATGCTGCAGAGGACATTTCCTCTCGGGAGGAATCCATTCCATGTACACAGGAATGTATACCTTCATTCCGAGTTGTTCGCTCGCTAGCTGCTTTTAGCAGCATTGCACACGCTAGGCCGCCGCCCTCTGGGAGTGTATCTTAGCTTAGCAGAATAGCGAATGAAAAATTAGCAAAACTGCTACTAAATAATTCTTTGCAGTTTCTGAGTAGCTCCGGACCTACTCACAGATTGCGATCAGCTCAGTCCGTTTAGTTCCTGGTTTGACGTCACAAACATGCCCTGCGTTCGGCCAGCCACTCCCCCGTTTCTCCAGACACTCCCGCGTTTTTCCCTGACACGCCTGCGTTTTTTTGCAAACGCCGGGAAAACGCTGAGTTGCCATCCAGAAACGCCCCTTTCCTGTCAATCATTTACCGAACAGCAGTGCGACTGAAAAGCGCAGCAGAAGCCACAGCAAAACAGCTAAGTTTGTGTTAAATAACTAAGCGCATGCGCCCTGCGTGCCTTGTGCATGCGCAATTTGCAACAAATCGCAGCATAGCGAAAATCGGCAACGAGCGAACAACTCAGAAGGACCCCTGTAATGTTTTGTCTCAGATCCCTATTACTGAGCCTGAGTGGTTATCCTCTATTAAGGGAATGATCTCTTAAATCTCTACTAAGGTAGCTCATACTGAGACTGAAACTCAGGTTTTAAAGAAGTCTGTGGCAGTTTGGTAAGGTTCTGTTCCTATCCCTTCAAAACTCCCTAGCATATACCCAAAGAAACGTGCACTTGCCCAGATTATGCAAGATGACATGGATACCGACTCTGACACGGCAGACGGTGATGGGGATGTGCTGAGGGGGACGCAGCTCATGATTGAGGCCATTAAAGATGTGTTAAACATTACTAACACACTACCTGAGCAGGTTGAGGAGGCTTACAGTACTTCACAGACGATAAGAAAGCTTCGCTAACCTTCCCTGTGTCTAAAGAATTAAACGCTTTTTTTGAAAAATACTGGGATAACCCGGAGAAAAAATTCCAGATCCCAAAAAGGGTTCTGGTTGCTTTTGCCTTCCCTGAGAAGGATAGGAAAAAATGGGAAAACCTACCCATAGTTGACGCATCTGTTTCCAGACTGTCAAAAAAGGTGGTTTTACCTGTCCCTGGGTCTACCGCGTTAAAAGAACCAGCGTATCGTAAGATTGACACTATGCTCAAATCCATATACACTGCTTCAGGAGTGGCGTTAAGGCCCACTATTGCCTGTGCATGGATTTCTAAAGCTATAGTAAAGTGGTCAGGCACATTACTAGAGGATTTGGATACAATGGATAGAAGTGACGTTGAATTATTTTTACGTAACATACAGGATTCTGTGAGATTCATGGTGGAATCCATGAAGGACCTGGGTACGCTGACTGCACGGATATCTTCCATGTCGGTCTCAGCTCGCAGGGGACTCTGTCTACGCCAATGGTCTGCAGACGCGGAATCCAGGAGAAGTGTGGAGAACCTACCCTACACAGGTCAGGCTCTATTTGGGGAAGAATTGGATGCGTGGATTTACACGCCAACCGCGGGTAAGTCACCTTTTCTTCCCTCTGCTACGCCTTCTACGAAGAAACCATTTTCTTCAGCAACATCGCAGTCCTTGTGGACTGCTAAGACAAAAAAGTCCAAGCCTCCTACCACCTTCTTTAGAGGTGGTCGTGCAAAATCCAAAAAGCCTACACCCGCAGGCTCCCAGGATCAGAAACCTGCTTCTGGTTCCTCAAAATCCTCAGCATGACGGTGGACCGCTCAGCCTGGAGGACGGGCTGGTGGGTGCGAGGCTCAGACGTTTCAGCCACGTCTGGGTGTCATCCGGCCTGGATCCCTGGGTACAGAATGTTGTGTCCCAGGGGTACAGACTGGAGTTTCAAGAACTCCCGTCTCACTGATTCTTCAAATCAAGCTTGCCAGCTTTGCTGACAGACAGGGCAATCCTACAGGAAGCCATCCAAAAATTGGAAAAGTCACAGGTCATTATCCCAGTTCCACCTCATATGCAAAACAAGGGTTATTATTCAAACCTTTTCATGGTACCGAAACCGGATGGTTCGGTCAGACCAATTTTAAACTTGAAATCGTTAAACCCTTATTCGAGGGTGTTCAAATTCAAAATGGAGTCTCTCAGAGCAGTGATCACCGGTCTGGAGGAGGGGGAGTTTCTGGTATCCCTGGATATCAAGGATGCGTACCTCCACATTCCGATTTGGCCGCCGCACCAGGCTTATCTCAGATTTGCACTGTTAGACAGTCACTATCAATTTCAGGCGCTGCCATTCGGCCTCTCCACAGCAGCGAGGGTGTTCACCAAGGTGATAGCAGAGATGATTGTTCTCCTCCACAGACAGGGGGTGAACATAATTTTATATCTGGACGATCTTCTGATAAAAGCATCATCCAGGGAGACGTTGTTGCAGTCCAATGCTCTCACGACTCATCTGCTCAGGAAACATGGTAGGGTCCTGAACCTTCCAAAGTCACATTTGGAGCCGACAAAGAGATTGTCTTTTCTGGGGATGATCCTCGACATGGAGGTGCAGAGGGTGTTTCTACCAGAGGAGAAAGCGTTGGTGATTCAAACAATAGTCCGGGATGTCCTGAAGCCAGCCCGGGTATCGGTTCATCAGTGCATTCGCCTTCTGGGGAAGATGGTTGCCTCCGACAAAGCTCTACAGTACGGAAGATTTCATGCTCGGTCCTTCCAACTGGATCTCCTAGACAAGTGGTCGGGATCTCACCTACACATGCACCAGATGATATGTTTGTCGCCGAAAGCAAGGATTTTACTACTCTGGTGGTTGCAAATGCCTCACCTTCTGGAGGGCCGCAGGTTCGGGATTCAGGACTGGATCCTTCTAACCACGGATGCAAGTCTCCGGGGTTGGGGCGCAGTCACTCAAGAGGAAACCTTCCAAGGTGGTCAAGCCTGAAATCCAGTCTTCCAATAAACATTCTGGAACTAAAAGCCGTCTACAACGGTCTTCTCCAAGCGGCTCATCTTCTGCAATATTGAGCCATTCAAGTGCAGTCGGACAATGTAACAATGGCGGCCTACATAAACCGACAGGGCGGAATGAAGAGCAGAGCTGCAATGTCAGAGTCATCCTCTGGGCGGAAAAACACGCGTTGGCACTGTCAGCAATCTTCATTCCGGGAGTGGACAACTGGGAAGCAGACTTCCTCTGCAGACACGATCTCCATCCAGGAGAGTGGGTACTTCATCCAGAGGTGTTCACGGAGGTGACAAATCTTTGGGGGATTCCTCAAATAGACATGATGGCCTCCCACCTCAACAAGAAGCTTCGGAGGTATTGTTCCAGGTCGAGAGACCCGCAAGCAGTGGCGGTGGACGCTCTGGTGTCTCCGTGGATGTTCCAGTCGGTGTACGTGTTTCCTCCAGTTCCACTCATCCCAATGATTCTAAAGCTCATAAGGAGAACAAGAGTTCAGGCAATCCTCATTGCTCCGGACTGGCCAAGAAGGACTTGGTATGCAGATCTTCTGGATCTACTGCTGGAAGATCCGAGGCCTCTTCCTCTTCGGGAGGACCTGTTACAACAGGGGCCGTTCGCTTATCAAGACTTAACGCGGCTATGTGTGATGGCATGGAGGTTGAACACCAGATATTAGCTCGGAAGGACATTCTGAACAAAGTCATTCTGATACAGGCTAGGAAAGGAGTAATGTCTAAACATTACCATCGCATTTGGAAAAAGTATATATCTTGGTGTGAATCCAAGAAGTTTCCTACGGTGGAGTTTCAACTGGGACGGTTTCTCCTCTTCCTGCAAGCAGGTGTGGATATGGGCCTGAGGTTGGGATCCGTAAAGGTCCAGATTTCGGCCTTATCCATTTTCTTCCAGAAACAATTGGCTGCCCTCCCTGAGGTTCAGACTTTTTTGACAGGGGTTCTGCACTTCCAGCCTCCCTTCGTACCGCCTACGGCGCCTTGGGATCTTAACGTGATGTTGTAGTTCCTCCAATCGGATTGGTTTGAGCCTCTACAGGAGGTTGAGGTCAAGTTTCTCACGTGGAAGGCTGTCACTTTGTTGGCCTTCGCTTCTACTAGACGTGTGTTGGAGTTGGGGGCTTTGTCTTGCAAACGTCCCTACTTGATCTTCCATGAAGATAGGGCTGAGCTCCAGACACGTCAGCAGTTCCTTCCAAAGGTTGTGTCAGCTTTTCATATCAACCAACCTATTGTGGTGCCAGTTGCGACTGACTCCTCAATTCTGTCAAAGTCCTTGGATGTTGTAAGGGCTCTAAAAATCTATGTGAAGAGTACTGCTCATCACAGAAAATCGGACTCTCTGTTTGTCCTGTATGATCCCAAGAAAATTGGGTGTCCTACTTCTAAGCAGACGATCTCTCGCTGGATCAGGTTCACTATCCGGCATGCGTATTCTACGGCAGGATTGCTGTGTCCAAGATCTGTTAAGGCCCACTGTACTCGTAAAGTGGGTTCTACCTGGGCGGCTGCCCTGGGTGTCGCGGCTTTACAGCTTTGCTAAGCGGCTACTTGGTCTGGGTCGAACACGTTTGCTAAGTTCTACAGGTTCAATACTTTGGCCTCTGAGGACTTAAAATTTGGTCAATCAGTTCTGCAGGAGCCTCCGTGCTCTCCCTCTCGTTCTGGGAGCTTTGGTACATCCCCATGGTACTAATGTGGACCCCAGCATCCTCTAGGACGTAAGAGAAAATAGGATTTTAATTACCTACTGGTAAATCCTTTTCTCGTAGTCTGTAGAGGATGCTGGGCGCCCGCCCAGCGCTTCGTTATCCTGCAGTGGTTACTTGGTCAGTACTGCTTAGTTCTTAGTTAAGTACTACGTTATTACTTGGTTCAGTAATGTTATTCAGCTGTTGCTGAGTTTTCAAGCTAGTTAGCTTGGTTTGCCTTGTTTGTGTGAACTGGTGTGAATCTCGCCACTCTCTGTGTAAAATCCTTCTCTTGAAGTTGTCTGTCTCCTCGGCACAGTTTCTAGACTGAGTCTGGTAGGAGGGGCATAGAGGGATGAGCCAGACCACACTCTCAAACTCTTAAAGTGCCAATGGTTCATAGTGGACCCGTCTATACCCCATGATACTAATGTGGACCCCAGCATCCTCTACGGACTACGAGAAAAGGATTTACCGGTAGGTAATTAAAATCCTATTTTTGAGTATTTCATCAGTAGCAGGCCTACTAATCAGCCAGCCAAAGTGTCTTATTTATGTAGACCAATGGCAGTGCCGGACCTGGGCTCACAGCAGCCCTGTGCTGGCTCCACACTAAACACGTGGCATTACATGAGGGGGTGGAGCTGCTTGCTGGAGAAAATGGAGAACTGCCTAGACGCTTTCGAATTGTTCTTCTCAAGGGGTGGGTAATAAGTGGCCCTGCAGCTGCTGTAGAACTACACATCCCAGCATGCCCTGCCACAGTTTTGCTAGTCGGCCATGCTAAAACTGTTGCAGGGCATGCTGGCTGGAGGGCCGCTTATTTCACATACCATGGGGCAGTGATGGTCCTGCCCCCAGGACCCTGGGCCTTGCTTGATGGCACCACTTGCACACTCTTCCTTATGGCTCTTACTAGTGGTTCTCAACCTTCACGTTTTCCCAGATTGCACTCTATGGTGCATGTGCAGTCTGCAGAGCAGGCCCAGTACCGGGTACACTGATATCTCTGGGGCCCCCCTCGACACCCGCGCCCCTCCCCCCTAACACACACACCCTTGGCTGTGCAGATGTACACAATATCCACCTTCATTAGTACTTGCGTCTGACTCAGGCATTAATGTGTAATGTAACACCTAGAGCATCTGCCTATGCATTACTGTATATGCAGCTCAGTAGCTGCTGGAATTATACAGTTCTCCACCCCTGGAATAAGGGCCCAGCTCTCCTTGTATTTCAATGCTTGAATACATGCCAGCAATGTAAGTAATCCCTGCTCTGTAAAAGCTTCTGTCCTTGAAAGTGACCCCTAGGTAATTTAATATATCCTCATAAAGGTATTGCAGAATTTTATCTTCAAATCATCTACAATTTACGTAATGATAGGAAAAATACAGGATTTCTAACTCGTATCTCGAGGCGAATTAAAGCTTTAATGAATAGATTGATATGTTCTGTCATCATCTCAAAGGTGTAAATGTTGTCCGACTCCAGACAGTGACATTTATACTCATCCAGAACGTGCACACTTCCCAGATGCCTTACACAGTAATGTTTTTCTAATGCAAGTCATTATTTTCATGCATTGTTATGCTGGTTATGATGAAGTTTCTTTAATCAGTGGTGAATTTTCCATTAGGCCCGCGAGGCCCGTGCCTAGGGGCCGCACCTCTTGGGGGGCTGCACTTGGTATCATGTTTCATTACTGTCAGTCCAAAATTACCAGTAACTGCAAAATATTTCCAGTATAATGTGCTGTACAACATCTTGAGTTGAGTTTGAATGGCTAGGACATGGGCAGACTGCCCCATAAGCTGTCCTACTTAGTAAATAATATGTTTACATAAAAAAATTAATGAAATGTCATAGTTCAGGCTTGTTTTATTATTACGTTATGTCAAAGTCGAAAAATATCCTCTTTCATATGCCTTGTACTAACCCCTCATGCCCGCTGCACGTGCATGAGCTCTGCCGTGCGTGCACATATCCGCAAATTGCGTAAGATCGCTCCGGCAATCACGCGCGGTGTATGCGCATTTACGGTAGAGTTTGTGAGCGTCTAGCGGGCGACTCGATCATAACATATTTTACCCACATAGCGTGTTTTATAGTGAATATTCCCCTTAACAATGTTAGAAAGTATGTTTAGTGTAAACGGTTCTTGGACAGAGAAATTCCTCTTTGCATGATAGGAAGGGTCAGATAAAGGTATAACGGTGGTGTCTAGTATCCAGCTGTAGAGTATTTTAATAGTAACATTTCAGTGTTGGTTAGGAAGAGATTGTTCGCTCCTGCGTATAGTTATGTTTAAAAGTAGTTTAGAGACATTTACTATATTTGCGGTTCATTACCCATGCGGCGGGAATCCTGAGGATGCCTCCCACCTGAGCAGTTGGAAATAGACACAGCCCACCTGTTCGAACCCACCTATGACCTTTTGTTAGAATGCAGAGACACATTCCTGTGTCCAATGAACTATAAGATTATAGGGACCATTGTATTGTTACTGTATGTTGTGTATATAAAGGCCACCATTGCTGGACCAGCACTCACTCTCTCTACAAAGGTTTTCACACTGAAGGCTGAGGGCTGGCCCAGGACGCGCTTGCGAATCATTCCCACATGTGTAAGTTTCTCTGTAGCCATTTTGTTATTCTTTATGTATGCCATTCGTTCTCATTTTGTTATCCTTTAAGTGTTTGCCATTTTATTCTCTTTGTGTTTGTTCTGTTTGCGATCGTTCGCTATTGTTCACATTTATTTCTTGTTATTCTGTTTAGATATTGATGTTAGGTCTGTAGTGTATAAGCTGTAATTGTTTTCCCCTTTTTATACTAAAAGAATCTTCTACGAAGGTGTTGGAACCTTACCAGGTCTTGTGTGTTTCACCAGTTATTGTAAAGGGTTTCTGAGCGTCTCAGTCGCTCAAACAGCTTTCATATTATCAAGGTCAATAAGCGTTACATTGTGGTAATATTACAGTACTAAGGTTTACAGTATAAGCATACCCTTACAGTGTGTTGTTAACAAGGTTTACTGTGTGTCATTCAGTGAGCGTCAGCGCCGCTCGTGTCTCACTCTCACGGCACAGCGTCCGCTACGCCAACAGCGTAGCAGTACGGTACTCAGGCCGCCTATAGCGTGCTCGATACTAAGCGTAAGCCCGTGAGCGTCGCGCCCAAGGCTTAGCGTCTGCTACGCTAAGTGCGTACCCTTACGGTACTCTGTGCGCCGATTGCGTTCTAGTCCATAATAAGTATATAGCTTATGTTCAAAGGTAACATTTGACTTTATCAATTGGGGTACTCATCCGGGCCTCCTCATATCCGCAGCCAAGCGGAACCAGGCAGACTTTATCCATCAGCAAAGGGCGGGAAGGTAGTATCCCCTGTTATCCGTTTGGTGGTTGGGGATACGGTAGTGCTGATCAGATAAGCATCTGCTCCGCTTGGTTTGTAGGGATGCTGGTGGGATCCGGAACCGAAAGGTAAGAACGTTAAGCTATTGTCTTTTAAATCTGTATAATTTTTGTTTGGTGCCAACTGCGCACGCAAGACACGTAACACACACACACACACACCTGTACTCTGCATATCTGATCATATTGTTGCAAAACAAGGTTCAAATGAGTCATATTGTGTGTGATTCAGATTGGATTGCTTATCTGTTTAAGTAGGTTTAAAAATATATTTTAAATTTACTGCAAAAGCCTTGATATAGTGTTGTTGTTTTTTTTAACTTAGGCCTAAAATAACTTCAGGGGCTTGCATGGTGATTTTTTTTGTGACAAAGGAAGCCGCATGGTCTTTCCTCCATTTTGTGTAACCCTCATGGATGTGGAAGGGGGAGGAGCAGCGCCAATTTTGGGAAGGTCAATTATTTTCTAAATAGCTGATTTTCAGTCTGCTCAGGAATAATCAGCCGGCCATGGTCAAAAAAGAAATCACCATTTGAGTTACCAATGCATTTATTTAACCAATGTCATAATCAATTACAAATAGTTTCAGATGGGGCTTAATGAAAGATAATACAGGTTGAGTCTCCATTATCCAAAATGCTTGGGACCAGAGGTATTTTGGATATGGGATTTTTCCGTATTTTGGAATAATTGCATACCATAATGAGATATCATGGTGATGGGGCCTAAATCTAAGCACAGAATGCATTTATGTTACATATACACCTTATACACACAGCCTGAAGGTAATTTTAGCCAATATTTTTAATAACTTTGTGCATTAAACAAAGTGTGTGTACATTCACACAATTCATTTATGTTTCATATACACCTTATACACACAGCCTGAAGGTCATTTAATACAATATTTTTAATAACTTTGTGTATTAAACAAAGTTTGTGTACATTGAGCCATCAAAAAACAAAGGTTTCACAATCTCACTCTCGCTCAAAAAAGTCCGTATTTCGGAATATTCCGTATTTCGGAATATTTGGATATGGGATACTCAACCTGTAATAAAATGAATATTTGATTTAGGAACGACACACACAGATAAACAAAGTTTTTTGTTTGTTTTTCTTCTCTCCTTACCTCTGTGATTCAGTTAAACTCTGCTTGTTGTAGGATAGCCATTGAAATGCAAATTAACCTGTATGGCTGCTTTTTCCTGGCAGTGAAAAAAATCACCTTCACAGACAGTCAAAAGCACAGCATTCATATGTAAATTAGAAACACTTAATGGGTACATAGAGATAATATTATAATTATGTGTGTGTTTACATCAATGTATGTTCTGCAAGATGGCTATCCAATATGAATCATACTATTGGAAGCATTGATTACTAGATTAATTTAGAATTGTATTTTGTGTACTTTCACATATCTACCTTTCTGTTTGCCATTAGCATTGATCACGTGCTGAGGAAATTTGTTGCTATTTAGTTAAAAGTAAAGAGTAATACTTAAGGGAGTAATTGTAAAGCACGCACACAGTCTGGCCTAGTTGTTAAGGTTGATACAGAGGAAACTGTATGTAGTGCTTGGTAAGCGATTATAGTTAAATATCGTTTACATTTATAGAAGCGTGTTATTTGTATTGCTGCGGACGTATCCGGCCTGTGTACACGTGTCTCGGGCAACGTGCGAGATTGCGTACGCAACGCAAAGGCCTACACACGTGGCGTATATTATGCAAACGTGCGTACAGATACGCCCACTAAATACAAATCACACGATAGCATTGTTTCAGTTTAGGCGAAACGGTAGCCACGCGATAATAGCACAAATTGATCAGTATCCAATATTTAGTTTAAAAACACCTTTTTTTTCTGTATTACCTCTGGGGGGAAGCTATCAGTTAACAGGAAATGATTTTTCTGATCAGAAAACTATAGAATGATAGTGTGGGCTGAAAACGGTATGAGTGTATTGAACTCCTCTTGGTGGTCTTGGTGAAGTCTTGGTGAAGTCTTGGTGAATCACGGTCTAGGTGAATACGTGGTGAAGCACGGTCTAGGTGAACACGTGCGACGGAGTGTGATAGAAGTTTTCGTGGTATTACGCTCCGGCTGTTTTGGAGCACAGTAGGGAGACTCCAATGATCCTACCATTTATAGATAACAAGTATCTATAAGTGGTACGATTGGACCGCACGGTTGTATGTGTGACCAATAACGCAACGTGATATGAGGTTGTATATATCTTGCCCTCATACGTGTTGTAGGGAGCACATGCAAGCGTGATTTGTGTAAAATAAAGGAAGGGAATTTTCGCTGGTCTCTCAGGAAAATCTCTAGAGGTAGGGCCTGCAACGATTACGTGTGTCTGCTAAAAGGGGCGGATCCGTTGTACTCGGATCAGAAGAAGCTGGTGGAAGAGCTTGAAGAACTTCCACCGTAGACTTCTGTGTTTGGTGCATTTTAGGAAGTTTTTCTGTGTTAAAAAGGTCCACAATGGAAGCCAAATGCACAACACAGGGACGTTTAGCAGTCAGAGTTCAGGCTGAAGAGGCTTGCAGACCCCGAGGGTCTGCTCGGTTAGTAATGTGGGGGAAGTATGGTCCCCACACTGAGACCTTTTGTGATGAATGGACACGAATGACTGTGGGGGATAAAGCACCATTTCCTGGGATAGGTAGTTTTGACTCAGAGGTATTGCATAATCTAAGGAGAAGGATATGTCTGATAAAATCCGGTAAGCAACGGATTAGACATTATGATTGTTTACAGTTATGGCAACAGGAAAGTGAGATACAAAGAGGATTAGCTCAAGCAGCTGGTTCCCACCTTAGCAGGAAACACATGGCAACTGGAGAAACAATGTCTACATAGAATGGCATACTGGTATATGATAAAAATGCACTTAATAAATGTATTAATGATGATAGTAGTAAACGTAATAAATGTGTTAATGACGATAGGAGTAAAACTGATAAATGTACAAATTCTAACCCGTGCAAGTTGCACCCCATGTTAAACTTCCCTCAGGATTACAAGCAAGAAAGTGAGCCCAGCACGATGTCGGCACATTTTCCAGCAGCCATCATACGAGACCCCCAGGTGGGCACGGCCCAATCGGTAAAAGCAGTAGTTAAGCCCCCTTACGGAGGGTCAGGTGAGGTCGTGTCCACAGGTAAGTACGGTATTGTACATCATGCACAGACAATTGCACCTCACATTGTAGAGTCAACACAAGATGGTGTAATTGAACTAAATCCTGTCAGGGTGATCACAGTCCCCAATGGGAGGACTGACGCTCAGGGAGTCACTCCCGTCAGAGACATTGCTATGCATTGTCCCTGGTCCCGGATGGAATTGAGGACAATTATGTCTGAATTTCCTGATCCCAGGAGAGATCTAGCCGCATGTCAGAGGTTTATTAAAGAATTAGGTAACGCCGCAGAACCCACAAACAAAGATTGGCGAACAGTGCTACGAGTATGTTTACCTTCCAACATTGACCCTGCCAAATTTATTACTGATTGTAAATTAGACGCAGACGTACCTCTCACTGAGGAATACACTCAGGAGAATGTACGACAAATCAATCTGCAATTGGGAGTATATTTCCCAACTGTTGTCAAGTGGAACAAAATTTTCTCCATTAGACAAAAAGAAGGTGAAATGGCAGCGGAATATTTCCATCGAGCACTGCAGGAAATATCTAGATACATTGGGATCACGGACATTGAGGATAATGTACATTATAGGGAGGTAGCTGTGTCCGTATTAATGGACGGCTTAAAAGACACACTAAGAATCAGGGTACAAACCTCTCTACCTAACTGGAGAGGTATCTCGGTGGCTGCATTAAGAGAGTCCGCTATCGAGCATGACCGTAATATCCAAAGAACCAGGGAAGCACAGGGAGAGCGGTTGATGGTGATGAACATCCAAGCACTAGAGGAGGCATCAAATCGACCAAAACCCCAGGCCACTGGCACATGGAGGAAGCCAAAGGTTTGTTATCTTTGTAAAAGGGAAGGGCATTATGCCAGCAACTGTAACAGCACACATAAAGTCAGACCTCCTAGACAAGAACACGAGCAAAGTTATGACACACATAATTGTAAGCAGGGATCATATAGGAAAAATTTTGGGCCGCACCTGTAATTTGCAGCCAGTGAAGTTGATCATTAGCCTTGATAGTAAGCCTGAGGTTACAGTCGATGTAATTGGTAGGTCATTCCTTGTAGACACAAGGGCGGCCAGGTAAACTCTGTGATTATCTTTAAATGTTTCCTTTTCATCTCTGACGTTCACCAGCAGAACTCAAACGTCACATGACTACTTGGTCTTTTCAGAGGTCTACCCAACCCCAGTATGTCTTACCAGCATCGTTGTGTCTGGCCAAACGCAAAGGGTGGAGAGTGGAAATACTGGTGGGGGAGACTGTGCAGAGATACCGGTGGACATGTTGGTGTAAAAAGCCTGATGGTGAACGGAAATCTGACAATGTTTTTCTTTTCTAATTGTTCTCTCTCTTTTTGTTCTTTCATGTTTTACGGATGGTATGTCACACAAAAGTTAGACAAATGGTAATACCAGATTTATGCTCCTTACAGAAAGATCGCTGATTTGGAAAGAATATTGTATCACCGGAGTGTTCGTTTTGGAAAGACTGTGAGACAGCACCTTTGAGATGACAACTGAGCAAGAAGAACAACAAGACTAGAGGACAAATTATCGTAACAAGTTTTTCTTTCCCTTCTAGTTGTTTTCTTTCCCCCATTACAACTCTTTCTTTCTCCTCCTAAGATGGACTCGCCCCAAGAGACTGCAGTCCGTGTTTTCCTGTTGACCCTGTTGTTGACCAGAGCAGTCTGTTTCGGTGAGAGTACCAGTGAGGTCGAGAAAGGATCTGGAATGGGTTCTGATGACCAGGATGGATTCATAGAATTCCAAGAGCAACACAATCACCGAGCAAAGGCGAGTATCAGAAAACGATCTGGTAGCCATGACATTAATAGACATTGTGAAGGATTGTTAGCTGAAGAGAACTGTATCTGTAGGAATTGTGACAACATAGTTGAGGATGGGTGCATCCAGAGATGTCAGTCCAGCATTAATATCAATATGGACCGTCATCCATTGAGTGACTATCACTCATTAGTGGGTAAGGTTTTAAACCAAACGGAATGCTGGGTGTGCTCACAAGTACCTCAAGGTCATAGAAAGTCAGGACTAGTGCCATACTCTTTAACGATAGATGAGGTACTTGAATTAAGGGGTGGGAGACCGGTGGACAAGAAATTTAATATTTCTTTCCCTCCTAGTTTGAAGCTCCACCAATACCATGTAGATAGGTCCCTAATATGTTTTAACATTTCCAATCCCCGAAAGCCGGGAAATTGGGAAGTGACATGGAACAACCGAACCATGACATTCTCACACAGAGCCGATAGAATGCCCATCGACTCAGAGCTTATACGCCAAATAACCAACAGTGGAAGATATTTCCAATATAGGTACACTCTAGGAAGTAGGCCCATGCGAGTTGGAGAAGTATCACCAGGATACTGTGCGCATATCATACAACCTGATACGTGTACTAGTCAGATGAGAGAGTTAGGGATAGGAGTTTTTACCTGGAAGGTTTGTAATATGAGCAAGAAAAAAAGCAATTGTTTCCCCAGCACACTGAATGGATAACAGTAACCAGATATAAATCCCACATGATAATAGAATTCAGAGATCTTCGTTACACATATTTGCGCAAATGTGTGGTTAAGCCCCAAAGCCGCATCAAGGCCTCTCTGTATATTTGGGGTCCCTAGCGCTATATCTAGGTGCAGGGTGTGGCACCCCAAAACACCAGAATGAGCCAGAAAGCACAGCGTGACATACCAGTGTAAAAAACTATAGTGTTAATAAATTAGTATTTAGGAAGCCGAAGCTATAGAGGGGGTGATACAAACATGAAATGTAATTAAAATAGAGAAATAGTGTTAGAAAATTAATAAGTGAAAAGTGTTAATAGAATGTAAAGGTATGCCACACTAAAGCCATCCAGCTCAGCCAGTCCAGAGGCACCACACCTCACACCTCCATTACCCCAATCTGGGTCTAATATTAACCAGCAAGGAGTCACATGATAATGGCTCCTTACTAAAATATGTCTAAACTAAGAGCTACTTACCTTGGAGCAACCCCATAATGCTCCACGTGGCATGCCAGGGCCTGCACCTCCTCCTAATGCAGAAACCTCTCTGCCTCTCACAACATACATATAGATTGGTAAATGCTCAATTAGCTTAGTGATATCATTCAGGTGCTCGAAAGGAAGGGGTATTTCTGAGCAAGAAAAAAAGCAATTGTTTCCCCAGCACACTGAATGGATAACAGTAACCAGATATAAATCCCACATGATAATAGAATTCAGAGATCTTCGTTACACATATTTGCGCAAATGTGTGGTTAAGCCCCAAAGCCGCATCAAGGCCTCTCTGTATATTTGGGGTCCCTAGCGCTATATCTAGGTGCAGGGTGTGGCACCCCAAAACACCAGAATGAGCCAGAAAGCACAGCGTGACATACCAGTGTAAAAAACTATAGTGTTAATAAATTAGTATTTAGGAAGCCGAAGCTATAGAGGGGGTGATACAAACATGAAATGTAATTAAAATAGAGAAATAGTGTTAGAAAATTAATAAGTGAAAAGTGTTAATAGAATGTAAAGGTATGCCACACTAAAGCCATCCAGCTCAGCCAGTCCAGAGGCACCACACCTCACACCTCCATTACCCCAATCTGGGTCTAATATTAACCAGCAAGGAGTCACATGATAATGGCTCCTTACTAAAACCACACATTTGCGCAAATATGTGTAACGAAGATCTCTGAATTCTATTATCATGTGGGATTTATATCTGGTTACTGTTATCCATTCAGTGTGCTGGGGAAACAATTGCTTTTTTTCTTGCTCAGAAATACCCCTTCCTTTCGAGCACCTGAATGATATCACTAAGCTAATTGAGCATTTACCAATCTATATGTAGGTTTGTAATATGGTAATGTCATTCTCTGTCCCATATGTCCTCCCCGATGATGCATATTTCATATGTGGGAGGAAGGCGTATAAGTGGCTTGCCCCAAACTCAGAGGGATTGTGTTACATTGGAAGAGTGTTATCGGAAGTAATGACCATTACCCATGAAAAGATGAAAGATGTTCACCGCAATGCTCAAGCTCCTTACACTCACACCCATTACGAACACATTGTAAAAAGACACCTTATAGATAGGACAGAGCATGCAGCCTCTGATTTGATCCACGAATCCCCCGGGATTCAACTCCTGCTCGCGCTAGATATCACCCGTACCGCCAGAGGAGTTATAAATTTTAGGTATATTACCGCGCTAGCGAACCTGATAGACAATATCACCGAGATGTATGATGACACCTTCAGGTATACAGGGAGAGAATTGAAAGCTTACAAAACGGAACTGATCCAGCACAGGATGGTTCTCAATTACCTCACAGCAGTGACAGGAGGGTATTGTGTCACCCTAGCAACTCAGTATGGAGTGAAGTGTTGTACGTATATCACAAACAGCACTGAGGACCCAACAGAGGTCATAGATCAAAAGATGGACGATATCTTGCAATTGAAGTGGGAGTTCCGAAGGAGACACAACCTTACCCTTGCTTCTGTGGGTAATGAACTGACCGGCTGGGTATCATGGTTGAACCCACGTAATTGGTTCTCAGGTTTAGGAGAATGGGCTCAAAATGTTGTCGTTACTGTAGGGAAGTTCCTCTTATGTATCCTAGGAGTTGTCATACTGATTGGTCTGATATTCAGATGTGTTCGGATTTTAATGAATTGCAAGCGTAAAACCAAATTGATGAGTTTGAGGAGCGAGGGCATTGTAACAACAACTAGTTTAATTTATGACCCATCAATCGAGACAATGTTGTGATAAAATGTGATTCCACGGTCCGTTTCTTTCACCCGTTTCTCCTTTGGTTTTCTCCAAGGTACAAAGACATCCACCTGGAAGAAGAATTTGATGACCCTTTATACAGACCACTGATGAACTGTGTCACAGACACCTAATGAGCTTTTAGAGACTGTAATTTTTTATGGACACTTGTAGAGCTTTGCTTGTCACTTACAGCAAAGATACAGTAAAGAGACAAAACATCAGACAAGACATCAGACAAGACGTCAACAAGACACCCAAAGACGACCACATACATAATCATACGACTGCATTTATAACGCATGTTTCTTATCTTCATCTCTACTATCTCCAAGTAGTGACACACATAGTCGACAGGTAATATAGGCACATATATTAGCACTCACATATTCTCCCCCTTCATGTATCATCAACTAATGTGCACCCCCATTTGTTGGAACTAAAAGCCGAAAAGAGCTCGCTAGAGTTTGTTAGCCCACTTACAGACCCTTAATACGGGATGAGAAGGATTCAATGTATACTTCGCAATACCTCGAAGCTTGGTTTAGAACACTTACGGCTCGATGATACATGACCCCTCAGACATGGATTTCATACACACATGCTTTTACTATCCCACTAGGTCATACATTTCCCACCTCCTCCTCTCCTCCCTACTCCCAATCATAATGAGGTATTTCATGGTAATATATTTTTCTGCTTAAACGTTTAGAAAGTGGCAGTTATTGTTGACTGCCAAAGGGTGACTGTCAAAGTCGAAAAATATCCTCTTTCATATGCCTTGTACTAACCCCTCATGCACATGCCCGCTGCACGTGCATGAGCTCTGCCGTGCGTGCACATATCCGCAAATTGCGTAAGATCGCTCCGGCGATCACGCGCGGTGTATGCGCATTTACGGTAGAGTTTGTGAGCGTCTAGCGGGTGACTCGATCATAACATATTTTACCCACATAGCGTGTTTTATAGTGAATATTCCCCTTAACAATGTTAGAAAGTATGTTTAGTGTAAACGGTTCTTGGACAGAGAAATTCCTCTTTGCATGATAGGAAGGGTCAGATAAAGGTAGAACGGTGGTGTCTAGTATCCAGCTGTAGAGTATTTCAATAGTAACATTTCAGTGTTGGTTAGGAAGAGATTGTTCGCTCCTGCGTATAGTTATGTTTAAAAGTAGTTTAGAGACATTTACTATATTTGCGGTTCATTACCCATGCGGCGGGAATCCTGAGGATACCTCCCACCTGAGCAGTTGGAAATAGACACAGCCCACCTGTTCGAACCCACCTATGACCTTTTGTTATAATGCAGAGACACATTCCTGTGTCCAATGAACTATAAGATTATAGGGACCATTGTATTGTTACTGTATGTTGTGTATATAAAGGCCACTATTGCTGGACCAGCACTCACTCTCTCTACAAAGGTTTTCACACTGAAGGCTGGTCCAGGACGCGCTTGCGAATCATTCCCACGTGTGTAAGTTTCTCTGTAGCCATTTTGTTATTCTTTATGTACGCCATTCGTTCTCATTTTGTTATCCTTTAAGTGTTTGCCATTTTATTCTCTTTGTGTTTGTTCTGTTTGCGATCATTCGCTATTGTTCACATTCATTTCTTGTTATTCTGTTTAGATATTGATGTTAGGTCTGTAGTGTATAAGCTGTAATTGTTTTCCCCTTTTTATACTAAAAGAATCTTCTACGAAGATGTTGGAACCTTACCAGGTCTTGTGTGTTTCACCAGTTATTGTAAAGGGTTTCTGAGCGTCTCAATCGCTCAAACAGCTTTCATATTATCAAGGTCAATAAGCGTTACATTGTGGTAATATTACAGTACTAAGGTTTACAGTATAAGCATACCCTTACAGTGTGTTGTTAACAAGGTTTACTGTGTGTCATTCAGTGAGCGTCAGCGCCGCTCGTGTCTCACTCTCACGGCACAGCGTCCGCTACGCCAACAGCGTAGCAGTACGGTACTCGGTCCGCCTATAGCGTGCTCGATACTAAGCGTAAGCCCGTGAGCGTACGTGCCGCTCGTGCGTCGCGCCCAAGGCTTAGCGTCTGCTTCGCTAAGTGCGTACCCTTACGGTACTCCATGCGCCGATTGCGTACTAGTCCATAATAAGTATATAGCTTATGTTCAAAGGTAACAATTGACTTTATCAGTTATATTACACTAAACTACCAATTGCCAAAATGAGGGCTTATATTCAAACAAAGAAAATGATAAAAATGGATGGCAGGGGTAGCTAATACTGTTGTGCCTAGGGGCGCACTAACACCTCTGGCTTTAATATAACTCTTTGTGTGCACAAAACTCCAGCTGATAAATATATCTAATCTAGATTTTAAATATTCTGCACCTGAAAGGGTGTTCGGTAATACATCTGGGCAGGGGTGTAGGTTCATCCCAGTTGCCTGAAGGCAAGTTGGAGTTTGGTGCCGAACAAAAAAAAAGGGAGAAAATAAATATGGAGTGTGTGGATCCCATCTCACAGGCCAGCAGCAGTGGCGGGTGCACCATCGCTTGATGCACCACAATCTGAGCGGTACCAGGCAGTAGCCGTCCTGTCCTCTATTGCAGGCATTAGCAGGGCTCCTGGGACATAGCCAATTAACTCTGCAGCAGCAGGTGCACCATAGAGCTCTGCTGGAAGAGCAGCAGTCACACCTGGATCCCACTGTGAACCACTCAGGTGCTGCTGTACATGCAGGTGCCTCTTCAGGGCTTGGAGACATTGCCTCTGAAAGTTCCGCCCCTGCCTCTGGGACAAAATACTCAATTGGCAGAACCCATATCAAAACTCGGGGTAGACCAGTAATCCGCATTATATAGGGCTCACTGTACATGTAGATGACAATATGCCAATACGTAGCCAGTATACTAACATATACAGTAGCCTTACATGCAACTAGATGGCCAGTATGCCTCATATAGGCAAAATACCTACATAAAACCTCACATGCCAGAATATAGGCAATCCGACCACATAGCCTAACAGACCAGTATATAGCCAATATGTCCCAAATATCAGGATTTCTAGAAGGGATTTATATGTCACACCACCAGAGAGGCTATGACTAGTATGCAAGGATGAGGCTATCATTATAGACAGTGCTGGGCAACTCTCCCACTCAAATGCATGCACTACTGCTACGCAGACACAGCTTCCCCTTCATGAGCAGAGCAGTGTGTAGCAGGCAATATTTCCTGACTATGGGCAATATCCATGTTTGTACGCAAATGTAATTGCAATAGTGATTTTCTAGGCTACGGAGCTGCTAATGTTAGCAAGTGAAGCTGCCGGGCAGAAATAAAAAAAGAGACGCCCACCGGAGCCATCACAAACTCATTCGCAACTGTGTAAGGGTAGACCTATGGTTACGCAGACAGGATACGGCGGTAGCGGTGCACCATGTTTTTGCACATACGAGCTTGCAAGTGACGGCAGTTATACGTTCCGAAAACGGCAAAGACACGCCTGCATTTTTCTAATCACTCCCTGTAACTCCCCGTTAATCACTCTTCCATAAATCCTCATTGTGATGCGGGATCGCAGCAGCACCTTGGCGCATGCACATTGCGATTGCAGCACATGCGCAGTCTGCTGATAGTTGCTCTGTTGACTGAATATCACCCATTGTGTACAAACATTGAATTAGGCCCAATGTCTGGATTGTGGATGGTCATACATAGTCATTCAGTAGTGCCCGTCCAGAATAAAGAGTTGGCAGACTGTTCTTCTCGCAACCTGCTGCTTCTCTTACAGTCCTCTGCAGCTTGCTGGGCCCTGTTTGATAAATGGTTGCAGGAAATATTAATAGTAGGTTGAGTATCCCTTATCCAAAATGCTTGGGACCAGAGGTATTTTGGATATGGGATTTTTCCGTATTTTGGAATAATTGCATACCATAATGAGCTATCATGGTGATGGGACCTAAATCTAAGCACAGAATGCATTTATGTTACATATACACCTTAAACACACAGCCTGAAGGTAATTTTAGCCAATATTTTTTATAACTTTGTGCATTAAACAAAGTGTGTCTACATTCACACAATTCATTTATGTTTCATATACACCTTATACACACAGCCTGAAGGTCATTTAATACAATATTTTTAATAACTTTGTGTATTAAACAAAGTTTGTGTACATTGAGTAATCAAAAAAGAAAGGTTTCACTATCTCACTCTCATTCAAAAAAGTCCGTATTTCGGAATATTTGGATATGGGATACTCAACCTGTATAGCAATGACGGCACACTCACAATTAATAAGTAGACATATTTCACAACAACCAGCCCACACTTTAAATTAACAAAATTCTATTTCATAAATAATCCTATTTCTATTTAACCAACCCCAACATCCCTAATAAAGAGACCTGTTTCCCCCAGCCAGCCCCTATATTATTATTCTTTTTTTTTTTTTTTTGCACATTTATTAATAAAGCGCCAGGATATTCCATTGGGTTTCACAATTTTAAACAAACGCAAACACAAGTCAGTTCTGAGTTAAGGATGACCTGTAGCTTGATGGGTAGGGTTCATTATCATTGTCAGGACTTTCAACCCACTCTCCGCCAGCAGGCTGCTGTTCCCGCTCCTGTGGTCGCAGCTGTATTGCAGCTGGAGCTGTGTACGGATTCCAGGCCTGCCAAACTGTGCAGAAGAGAAGCGCCAATGCCTCCAGCTGCTGGAACGCAAGAAATGGAAGTTCTGGCACCTGTGCAGTAGAGACTGTCCAGATCAGCATGCAAGGTTCTCCCTCTTCAGCCTATTTAACGTACAGTAGTTTCACCTGACAACCACAACTAGACACCTTGCTTCCAAACTCTTGTGCCTCAGGTTTTAGGGGGTGATTCAGATCTGATCACTGCTGTGCATTTTCGCACAGCAGGCGATCAGGTCCTAACTGCGCATGCGTATGCACCGCAATGTGCATGCGCGTCGGACAACAACAAAGGGCATCGCCGGTCAGCGACGGGATGGTGCGAAAAATCTGTTCGCCCGGGCGTTCGCAAGGTGATTGACAGGAAGAGGCCGTTTGTGGGTGGCAACTGAGCGTTTACATGGAGTGTCCAGAAAAACGCAGGCGTTCCCAAGCATTTTCAGGGAGTGTGTCTGACATCAGCTCCGACCCCGATCAGAGTGATGTGATCGCACTGTAAGTCGTGGGCTGCGCACAGACTGCACACACTGTATTTTCGCAGCTTGGCACATACATGCGATGGCACACATGCACAACAAATTTACACTCCCCCTGGAGGCGGCGACTATCTGATCGCAGGACAGCAAACTTAGCAGCCCAGCGATTGGATCTGAATTACCCCCTTAGTGCCTTCTACTTTGGACACGTTGCTGGACATGGATTTGCCTCAGACCTGATTATTACCTGTGCCCTCTTTATTTGGATATTTACGGCCCAACTTTGATTGCACTCAACCTGATTATTGCCTGTGTCCTCTCTAATCAGATACCTGTTGTCAGAACAGATTTGCCTAGACCTGGTTATTGCATGTGTCCTTTTCTATTTGGACACCAGGTACCAGACTCAGTCTCTGACTTTATTATGATCTTCTAAGCAGAGGAAGGCTCCAGGGTAACTACTCAGGACTGGGGTAGTTACATACTTGCCTACTTTGCTGCCCCCTATGAGCCTGTTCAGTGCATAGGGGGCATGGGCAGTGGGCAGGTGGGCTGTGCGGCATGAATGCGTCATCATGGCTACAACGCCCCCCCTCGCGCTATACAGTGCAGAGAAAACCGGCAATGTATATTGGGGGCAGGGCTACTGTGATGCGATTTAGTGCAAAGGCGTCATTGGATCCCCTTGGACTGCCCACTTGTGCTTTGTTGTGGGCAGCTGAGGGGGAGGGGGGCTGGCGTGGATGTGGAAGACTTGCCCACCTTTTTGGGGGGGCTGGGAGCTCCACCCTATTTTTGGGAGCCTCCAGGCCGTTTCGGGAAGGTAGGCATGTATGGGTCATTATCAATTATAGGGGCCCATTTAGCATAGTATATTTGCGGCTATATCCCCGAAAACACACGTTTTCAGGGGTTAGCCGCAAATATTAAGTAACACCTGAATGTAAGAAGGAGATACTGCAGCAGGTATTGAAGATACTGCAGCAGTTATCGGAGATACCTGCTGCGATCCCTCCATTACAGCCTGCAGCCACATCCCCAATATTGGTCCCCCCATTGTAGCCTATGGGCTACACACCGCACTTCTAGTTGGCAGAGGGTCCCCCCAGAACCCTCCCCAGAAGTGGGAACTATGCATGTGCGGTCTTAGTTGGCCATGCATGCGCAGCACTCCGGCAGCCATCATAGCACATCAAGGACAGGCTCTGAAACTCTGCATGAGCTGGATAATACATCCAGCCGATAAAATCGCATATTGCAATGCGATCCTGGGCTTTAAGATCTTAGTCATATCGCATTCAAATGGGCCCCTTAGAGATTGCTGAATACCATGTTAGCCCATATGTCTGACCACGCGTCCTTCTCTAGGGTCTCTGTAATACCTAGTTTCGCAAAAGTGTTTGCAACTGTAAGCTCAGTGCATATCTTGAATATTATACTTTTAGAGTAAATGTGTTAGGTCAATTCAATTATGGATAATGTGCAGGTCATGCCCGTGGTTTTATAAGGCAGTCTGAACCATCCCTTACATTCTCTACATTTGAGGTCCATGCTATATGCCTCTTTCAACCTGTTCATCTTCGAGTAGCTGTCATTTACTGCCCTCCTGGCATGCCCTCCAAATTGCTTGACAACTTTGCTTCCTGGCTTCTTCACTTCCTGGCTTCTGACATTCCATCCATTATCCTAGGTGATTTCAACATCCCTATCGTTAACTCCACAAAATTACCAGGCCCTAAACTCCTTAACCTCATCTCTTCACTTGGTCTCTCCCAGTGGACCTCCTCCTCCTTCCATGTGAATGGGAGCTCAGATCTGGTATTCACTCACCGTTGTGATCTTTCTGATTTCTCAAACTCCCTGTTTCCCCTCTCTGACCATCACCTGCTCACTTTTAACCTATCTCTATCTGCTTCTCCATCTCTACCTCCCAAGACTACCATCACTAAGCGTAACTTTGAGGCTATTGAAACCACTTCCCTACTCTCCCTGTTTGACTTACTCCTCTCTCCTGCCCTGAGCAAGCTACTTCCCTATACAATGCATCCCTTACCTCTACTTTTGACTCTGTCACCCCACCAGCCACTATTCACCCTTGTAGATCAACACCTCAACCCTGGCACACCAAACGCCCCAGATACCTGCAAAAATGCTCACATACTGCTGAGCGACAGTGGAGGAAATCACACTCTAAGGCCAACTTCCTCCACTACAAATTTATGCTCTCCTCCTACTTTGCTGCACTTTCCCTCTCTAAACAATCTAAAAAAATCTAAAAAAAACCCCTCATCTCCTCCTAATCCTCAAACCCCCGACGCCTCTTTGCCACTGTCAACTCGCTCCTCTGCCCACCCCTGCCTCAACTCCCCTCTTCACTCTCTGCTCTTGACTTTGCCACCTACTCATATCCAAAATTGACTCCATTCATCTTGACATAACATCCCACCAGTACCTGAACAACCCCTCTCCTCCATTCCCTGACCCCTCCTCTCTTCCCGCCTACCAACTCTGACATCTTTCTTCCCTGTCTCTTGAGAGGAAGTCATGGTTCTGATCCAGCCATCCCCTCCCTCCACCTCCCCACTTGATCCTACTCTCTCCTCCCTTCTCTGCTTCCTCTCTTCTTTTGCCTTTTCCCATCTTGCCCATCAAAGGACTGGAAAAGAGCAAACGTAGTCCCACTGCACAAATGTAGAAGCAAGGAAGAGGCAAACAACTACAGACCAGCGAGTCTTACATCAGTAGTAGGGAAATTGATGGAAACACTCTTAAAATAAGTAGTTGTGGACTATCTCAAATCCAGCAATTTACAGGATCCCAAACAGCATGGATTCACTGGGGGAGATCATGTCAAACAAATCTTATTGACTTTTTTGACTGTGTGACTAAAGTGATGGATAAAGGTGTAGCCGTGGATATAGCTTATCTAGACTTTAGTAAGGCTTTTGACACTGTTCCACATCGGAGACTGCTAAATAAACTTGAAAGCTTGGGATTGGATAGGATTATTGAATGGATGAGATCTTGGTTGCAGGATAGAAAACAGAGAGTTGTGGTAAATGGAGTGCATTCACAGGAGGGAAATTTTACCAGTGGAGTACCCCAGGGATCTGTACTTGGACCAGTGCTTTTTAATATCTTTATTGGTGACATTGCAAATGACATTAAAGGGAAAGTATGCATTTTTGCAGATGACACAAAGGTATGCAACTGGGCAGACACACCAGGAGGGGTAAAACAAATGATTGAGGATCTAGGTAGACTAGAGGAATGGTCAAGAGTGTGGCAATTACAGTTTAATGCCAAAAAAATGCAAAATCATGCACTTGGGTCTCAAAAATCAAAAGACTAAATATAGTATTAATGGCACTATACTGGAAACTACTGAGGAGGAAAGGGATCTAGGAGTCACTATTTCAGGTGACTTAAAGGCAGGTAAGCAATGTGACAAAGCAATGAGGAAGGCTAGTCAGATGCTTGGCTGCATTGGGAGAGGAATCGGCAGCAGAAAGAAAGAAGTAATAATGCCACTGTATATGTCATTGGTACGGCCTCATCTAGAATACGGTGTTCAATTCTGGAGCCCATAGGGGTAATACAGGATTGATAGCAGCAGCAAATTTATTAACAGTTGGGCAAAACCATGTGCACTGCAGGTGGGGCAGATATAAGATTTGCAGAGAGAGTCAGATTTTGGTGGGTTATATTATTTCTGTGCAGGGTTAATACTGGCTGCTTTATTTTTACACTGCAATTTAGATTTCAGTTTGAACACACCCCTCCCAAATCTAACCCTCTCTGCACATGTTATTACTGCCCCCTTGCAGTGCACATGGGGGGTCATTCCAAGTTGATCGCTTGCTGCCATTTTTCACAGCATAGCGATCATTTGAAAAACGACAAATCTGCACATGTGTATGCACCGCAATGTGCATGCACGACGTATGGGTACAATGAGCATCGTGGTTTTGCACAGGTTATAGCGACGCTTTCAGTCGCACTGGCGGTTGCAAGAAGATTGACAGGAAGTGGGAGTTTCTGGGTGTCAACTGACCGTTTTCTGGGACTGTTTGGAAAAAAGCAGGCGTGGCCGGGCGTTTGCTGGGCGGGTATCTGACGTCATTACCGTGTCACTCGTCGCAGCAATCATCGCACAGGAAAAGTAACTACAGGGCTGGTCTTGTTTTGCACAAAATGTATTTGCAGGCGCACTGCTGCACAGGCGTTCACACTCCTGCAAAGTGAAAATACACTCCCCCAGTGGGCGGCGACTATACATTTGCACAGCTGCTAAAAACTGCTTGCGAGCGATCATCTCGGAATGACCCCCCTGGTTCTGCCCAACTGCTAACAAATTTGCTGCTGCGATAAACTCTGAATTACCCCCCATATCTTCTAAAGGATATTAAAACATTAGAGAAAATCTAAAAAAATCTCAATATGTATAGTTTGGAATAGAGAAGGGAAAGGAGGGACATGATAGAAACTTTCAAATATATCAAAGCTTTTAACAAAGTACAGGAGGGAAACATTCTCCAAATGAAGAGAAGCAATAGGACACAAGGACATACACTGAGACTAGAGGGGGGGGGGGGGGGGGGGGTTTCAGGGGAAATTTGAGGAAAAATTACTTTTCAGAAAGGGTAGTGGACAAGTGGAATAGCCTCCCATCAGAGGTGGTAGAGGCTAAGACAGTAGAGCAATTTAAACATGCATGGGATAGACATAGGGATATACAAAGAAATAAGGATCAATTAAGGTTTGAGATAAAAAATATGGCAACAAAAAAAAGGGGGGGGGGGGCAGATTAGATGGGCCAAGTGGTTCTTATCTGCCGTCAAATTCTATGTTTCTATCTACTAACTCTCTCAATCTGATCAGGCACTGTCCCCTCTGCCTTCAAGCATGCACTTGTCTCCCCTATTAAAAAACCCTACTCTTAATCCTACCGCTCTCTTCAACTGCCAACACATGTCTCTCCTCCCTTTTGCCTCCAAACTCCTTGAGCGTATTGTCTACAACTGCCTCACTGTCTTTCTTTCCTCCCTCCGACCCTTTCCAGTCTGGTTTCCGTCCTCTGCACTCCACTGAAACTGCCCTCACGAAAGTCTGCAGTGACCTCCTTGCTGCTAAATCCAAGGGCCACTACTCTCTGCTTATTCTCATTGACCTCTCTGCTGCTTTTGACACTGTGGACAACCCTCTCCTCCTGCAAATCCTTTACTCCCTTGGTCTGTGTGTAGAGATGTGCCCTGTGGGCACATCAGTGGGGCTGTCCCTAGCTGGGGACAGCGCTGGGGCAGCTTGTCTGTCCCCAGCGCTGGGTGCGTGGCGGCGGGTGTCCGGTGCAGGGATTACCCTTTTCCCTGCACCGGACCAGAGGCTGCTGGAAGGTTCGAATGTTGGCGCCCTCCGGGAGCCAATCGCGGCTCCCGGAGCGGCAGCCAGTCAGAGAGGGACGCGGCGAGCCAATCGGCGCTCGCCGCGTCAAAGGCCCCGCCCCCGGTGTCTGACGTCAGACGCCGGGCGGGAGCCGAAGGGACGGAGCGCGCGGAAGAGCGCGAAAAAGAGAGACGCCGCGCAGAGGAGCCAGAAGAGGTCATCGCGGTCGGAGTTCGGGTGGCCGCGGAAGAGGCCTGAAGACGTACGGCGGCCGGAAGATGTCCAGCGGCGGCTGGACGCGGCGAGGCGACGGCGGCGCCGCTGGCCAGGACGGGCCAGCGGCCGAAGATTGAAGGAGAACGCCGGAGAGGTCACCAGGGGTGGGAAGCAAAGAGCTGACGAAGCTTCCCCCTGGTGCCTCTCCCAGCGGGTCAGGTAGGCCCTTTTCAGGTGCCCCTGTACCTGCTCCTCCCTAGACCACCGGGTGTTCGGGCATTAGGCCCGTGGGCACAGTCAGGCCCTCCCGGCCTGTGGGCACGTAGTCGGGCCCTCCCGGCCCGTGGGCACATAGTCGGGCCCTCCTGGCCCGTGGGGGCATTTAGTCGGGCCCTCCAGGCCCGTGGCCAATTAGGGGTACATTAAGGTGACCCTGGGCATTAGGCCCAGGTCACCCAACGGGCACCAGTTAGGCGGGCACTAGGCCCGGGGGCATATCAGGCGATAGGCCTGTGGGGCATTAGAGGGCGCTAGGCCCTAGTATATTTTGGCAGTAGGTACATATAAGGTGACCCTGGGCACAAGGCCCAGGTCACCCAACAGGCAGCAAGTTAGGCGGGCGCTAGGCCCGTGGGCGAAGTCAGGCCTCCGGCCTGTGTGCAGTTAGGGGGCGCTAGGCCCAGTGAACAAGTGCCCCCGAGGTGAATAAAGGTGGCACCGGGCACTAGGCCCAGGCCACCCTGAGGTGTTAGGTAGGCAGGCCCGCTCGGCCTGAGCCCCTAAGGAGAGAGTACGGTAGGTGGGTGAGCTGTGCGGCCCCCACTACTGGGTGTTCTGAGTCGGGTAACTAAAGGGACCGTACCGTCGCTTGCATTGTGTATCGTGATGTATGTTACCGTGCGGGGCAAAGTGTGAGCTCGTTAAGTGTGTTTAGTTTTGTTGCACCACACCCACAGAGCTAGTTTGAGGGCTCTGCCGTTGTAGTTAGTATAGGGTGTGACACTAGGTTAGAGTTAGGCCCTGCACGGCTGTTTGCTTGTTTGTTTACCTCCTTACAGGGACCTGTAAGAGAAGAAGACGTTCGCAGTGCGAAACTGACGGTGAGTAACATCTGTGTGCGTTTGTCCCTTGTCTGTCCCCGAGCGCCGGAATCGGGATTGCTCACGGACGTGAGAATCCTTTTCATCACACTAAGTGCGAGAGCGCGAGTGTGTGAAATCTGGGTGGCTGAGGCTTCGTGCCGGTGATGACCATTCACCCAACCGGTGAAGGTCGCGGTCACCCCTGGGGTATCCCCTGTTCCAGAGGAAGAAGGGTCGATACCCCCTTTAAGGTATATTATTCTCTCCTCAGCTCGGTCGTCGGTCAGCTCCGAGAGGGAATCGCCGTGTCCGGATCCGACTGAAGATTTCCAGGTCCGTTGAAGGTTCCGGTACCTGAAGGTGAGAGAGAGCGGCGCCTGGTGAGTACCGGGTCTACACCTGCACGGCAGCAGGCACCACCACACAGCAGCCGCACCTCTCACACTTGGCGTAGTCGGCAGGATCAAAGAGACCGGATCACGGACACGATGTGGAACGCCACCAAGAAGACCTCCCTGCGGACGGCTCCGGAGAAGACTCACCCCCGGATGTGTGCGGACCAGAGCGACTGGGTGACGGTGTCTGGGGCAGACATCCTGAAGATGGTGCAGCGGTCGATCCAGCGTGGAAAAGAAGAGCGCCGGGAGAAGGGGCGCAAGAAGGCCGCTGTGACGCCCTGCAAGAAATGTCGGCAAACAGGGCACTTTGCCAGCGAGTGTACTTGGCGAGAGACGTCCCCAAAGAAGGTGGTCCAGGAAGCGGACCGAAGACGTCAGAAGGGCCAAGCGAAGAAGGAGTCCTGGTGTTTGCTCTGCGGAAACTACGGGCATGAGCACAACAGTTGTCCCTGGGACGAAGAGTTGAGCCAAGACGAGGTTGATTCCTGGTGTGAAAACTGTGGAGATCCCCGACATCGGCTCCTGGAATGTTCATGGACGGAAGACAGGACGGACTACGAGGCCACGGTGAAGCAGATGACGGAGTCTCGTCAGCAGCTTTGGGACCGGGTGGCTGCAGAGCCTGTGTGTGCGCTCTGCGAGGCGAGAGGACATGCGCTTCCCGACTGTCCGTGGAATGAAGACCGGATGATTGCGGATGGTCGCGCCCAGAGATGGGAGGAGGAAACCAGGGAAATGGAGCGGAAGACCCTGCTGGAAGTTAGTTCGCAGGTGCCCATTTCCTCTGAGCCGGAACAAACGGGTGAAGATTCCCCAGCGAATGAGGTGGACAAGGGACCCGTCTTGGAGAAGGTGGCAGTGGCCCTCCCTTGTTGGAAGTGTCGGCGACCAGGACATGCGGCCAGTGACTGCCGCTGGGAAGATGCCGCGGACCTACTCTGTCCCAAGAAAGTGACCCCAGTAACGAAGGATCCTTTCCCGCAGCAGGCGGAGGTGGACGACTGGGAGGAGAAGAGACCACGCTGCGAAGAAAAGCGCGAAGACCCAGTGACTGAGACGTCCGGGATCTCCCCGCGATGGAACCATCCACGACCAGGACGTGCGGAACAGGAGTGTCCTGGGTACCAAGAGATGCCAGCGGAAGCGAAGGAGTACGCTGAGGAAGTAAAGAATCCAGCGGAAGCGAAGGAGTACGCTGAGGAAACAGAGGTGCCAGCGGAAAGGACTAAGTACGCTGAGGAGGAAAAGAATACCCAGTCCAGATATCGGAGGAAGACTCGGACTACGGTGAGCTGTCCGCCGACGAATCCCTCCCAGAACAGATGGAGGACGACTCTGGCATCGGAAGCGCCGACGAGAGTGACTGGTAGGATCGGGTGGAGTCATGCTCCCAGTTGAATGCCCTCCGTGAAGAGGAGGAGATAGTCCTGGAGCAAGGATACCTGCCGGGAGTGCCGAAATGGACGGACGTACGGGGACAGGATCGTGATGCCGTGGGAGGACCCATTCCAGAGGAAGACACAGGACCTTTGGAGATGCCCCACGAGGAAATGCGACATGTGGTGGCTGTTGCCCGGGAGGAAACGGATGCCCCGGAGGATTCCGCTGTTGGGTGGTGGTCGATACCACACCCGGAAGACAGGGACGAAGCCACAGACGATATCGAAGGTCAAGAGTGGGTGACTGTTGTCCCCGTGGAAGAAGATTCCCCTTGGTGGCCAACGTCGAGCGACCGTGAGGAGATGCCACTCCCCCAGAGGATCCGCCGATGGAGGTCAGGACGTAAGAGGAACCCGGAGCTGGAGGAGGAAGGGTGTGGGGTCACGGCCGGTCCAGGCTGGGCCCTCGAACACAACCTCGCCGGAGGGACCTCGGAATTCCCTGACCCGCGGACAATGGACGTCGTGGAGACCTTTGTAGGGACTACAAAGGAAAAAGGGGGGGGAATGTAGAGATGTGCCCCGTGGGCACATCAGTGGGGCTGTCCCTAGCTGGGGACAGCGCTGGGGCAGCTTGTCTGTCCCCAGCGCTGTGTGCGTGGCGGCGGGTGTCCGGTGCAGGGATTACCCTTTTCCCTGCACCGGACCAGAGGCTGCTAGAAGGTTCGAATGTTGGCGCCCTCCGGGAGCCAATCGCGGCTCCCGGAGCGGCAGCCAGTCAGAGAGGGACGCGGCGAGCCAATCGGCGCTCGCCGCGTCATAGACCCCGCCCCCGGCGTCTGACGTCAGACGCCGGGCGGGAGCCGAAGGGACGGAGCGCGCGGAAGAGCGCGAAGAAGAGAGACGCCGCGCGGAGGAGCCAGAAGAGGTCATCGCGGTCGGAGTTCGGGTGGCCGCGGAAGAGGCCTGAAGACGTCCGGCGGCCGGAAGATGTCCAGCGGCGGCTGGACGCGGCGAGGCGACGGCGGCGCCGCTGGCCAGGACGGGCCAGCGGCCGAAGATTGAAGGAGAGCGCCGGAGAGGTCACCAGGGGTGGGAAGCAAAGAGCTGACGAAGCTTCCCCCTGGTGCCTCTCCCAGCGGGTCAGGTAGGCCCTTTTCAGGTGCCCCTGTACCCGCTCCTCCCTAGACCACCGGGTGTTCGGGCATTAGGCCCGTGGGCACAGTCAGGCCCTCCCGGCCTGTGGGCACGTAGTCGGGCCCTCCCGGCCCGTGGGCCCGTGGGCACATAGTCGGGCCCTCCTGGCCCGTGGGGGCATTTAGTCGGGCCCTCCAGGCCCGTGGCCAATTAGGGGTACATTAAGGTGACCCTGGGCATTAGGCCCAGGTCACCCAACGGGCACCAGTTAGGCGGGCACTAGGCCCGGGGGCATATCAGGCGATAGGCCTGTGGGGCATTAGAGGGCGCTAGGCCCTAGTATATTTTGGCAGTAGGTACATATAAGGTGACCCTGGGCACAAGGCCCAGGTCACCCAACGGGCAGCAAGTTAGGCGGGCGCTAGGCCCGTGGGCGAAGTCAGGCCTCCGGCCTGTGTGCAGTTAGGGGGCGCTAGGCCCAGTGAACAAGTGCCCCCGAGGTGAATAAAGGTGGCACCGGGCACTAGGCCCAGGCCACCCTGAGGTGTTAGGTAGGCAGGCCCGCTCGGCCTGAGCCCCTAAGGAGAGAGTACGGTAGGTGGGTGAGCTGTGCGGCCCCCACTACTGGGTGTTCTGAGTCGGGTAACTAAAGGGACCGTACCGTCGCTTGCATTGTGTATCGTGATGTATGTTACCGTGCGGCGCAAAGTGTGAGCTCGTTAAGTATGTTTAGTTTTGTTGCACCACACCCACAGAGCTAGTTCGAGGGCTCTGCCGTTGTAGTTAGTATAGGGTGTGACACTAGGTTAGAGTTAGGCCCTGCACGGCTGTTTGCTTGTTTGTTTACCTCCTTACAGGGACCTGTAAGAGAAGAAGACGTTCGCAGTGCGAAACTGACGGTGAGTAACATCTGTGTGCGTTTGTCCCTTGTCTGTCCCCGAGCGCCGGAATCGGGATTGCTCACGGACGTGAGAATCCTTTTCATCACACTACGTGCGAGAGCGTGAGTGTGTGAAATCTGGGTGGCTGAGGCTTCGTGCCGGTGATGACCATTCACCCAACCGGTGAAGGTCGCGGTCACCCCTGGGGTATCCCCTGTTCCAGAGGAAGAAGGGTCGATACCCCCTTTAAGGTATATTATTCTCTCCTCAGCTCGGTCGTCGGTCAGCTCCGAGAGGGAATCGTCGTGTCCGGATCCGACTGAAGATTTCCAGGTCCGTTGAAGGTTCCGGTACCTGAAGGTGAGAGAGAGCGGCACCTGGTGAGTACCGAGTCTACACCTGCACGGCAGCAGGCACCACCACACAGCAGCCGCACCTCTCACATGTGTGATACTGCTCTCTCCTGGCTGTCCTCCTACCTTTCTGACCATTCCTTCTCTGTCTACTCTCATGACTCCACCTCCCCCCACTTCCTCTACCAGTAGGTGTCCCCCAAGGTTCTGTTCTTGGGCCTCTATTTTTCTCTCTCTACCCATCCTCATTAGGAGAGCTCATTAGCTCTTTCTCTAACGTCCTAGTGGATGCTGGGGACTCCGTAAGGACCATGGGGAATAGACGGGCTCCGCAGGAGACAGGGCACTTTAAGAAAGAATTTGGATACTGGTGTGCTCTGGCTCCTCCCTCTATGTCCCTCCTCCAGACCTCAGTTTGAATCTGTGCCCGGACGAGCTGGGTGCTACTTAGTGAGCTCTCCTGAGCTTGCTAAAAAGAAAGTATTTTGTTAGGTTTTTTATTTTCAGAGAGATCTGCTGGCAACAGAGGGGAGAGAAGCAGCCCTACTCACTGAAGATAGGTCCTTCTTCTTAGGCTACTGGACACCATTAGCTCCAGAGGGATCGTACACAGGATCGCACCCTTGGTCGTCCGATCCCGGAGCCGCGCCGCCGTCCCCCTCGCAGAGCCGGAAGACAGAAGCCGGTGACAGAAGCAAGAAGACTTCGAAATCTGCGGCAGAAGACTCCAGTCTTCATATGAGGTAGCGCACAGCACTGCAGCTGTGCGCCATTGCTCCCACACTAAACCCACATACTCCGGTCACTGTAGGGTGCAGGGCGCAGGGGTGGGGGGCGCCCTGGGCAGCAATTAGAGACCTCTTGGCAAAAGTGGGCATTTATACAGTTGGGCACTGTATATATGCATGGGCCCCCGCCATATTTTTACACAGAAACGCGGGACAGAAGCCCGCCGCTGAGGGGGCGGGGCTTCTTCCACAGCACTCACCAGCAGAGGCGTATCTACCCATTGGCCAGGATGGCACTCGTCAGGGGCGCCAGCCGGGAAGGGGCGCCACCTGACAGTGCCACCCGCGGCCAGGGGGTAGATACACTTTGTAGAGGCAACTTCTTTGTCCCCCTTCCGCTGGCAGTTCTTCATCCTCCCGGTAACAACAACGGCAGGCAGCAGCGGCAGCCATGGTAACTGGCGCCGGGGGTCAGTCACCGCACCTCATAACAATAAAGAAAACACTGCATAAACTATAGCTCCCAGCAGCCCTTGCTGGTGGAGCTCACAGAAGCAATGGCTGCTGGGACCTGTAGTTTATGCAGAGTTGTCTTTATCGTAGTACATCTGAGAAAGCTGTTTCTTCACAGGTGATGGCAATAATAATAGCATTTTGTACCTAGTGGGGCGGGTCATGTTGGAGGGTATATATATATATATATATATATACACACACACACACACACACACACACACACACACATTAGCTGGTGTCTGGCACTCACAAAGACAGTGATGGCACGTTGGCAACGGGTCCGGGTGCCTCTCCCTCCATTTCCAGGGTAGGTGCAGTACATGTGCTGCTGTCTATTTTTTCGTCAGGACTGCCAGCCATTTGTCCATACACACACACACATATATATATATATATATATATATTGGGTGCGGGGGATTTAGCTACTATGGGGCCCGGACTGGTGGCACCTCCAATGCCCGCAGCTCCCGTTGTACCCAATTACACTGCACTCCATCTAGTGAAGGGCCCCTGCCCCACCAAGCCAGGGGTCACATTAATCCAACACATTAACGAGCGGTGAGCTAAAAGGCTAAGGAGGCGCTGGCTAGCACCAGAGCCAGATTTACACACAAAATATGAGCCCCTGCTCACCAGCGCCATTTTCTCTCCACAGCTCCGCTGAGAGGAAGCTCCCCAGGCTCTCCCCTGCAGAATCACGGTAGAAGAGGGTAAAAAGAGAGGGGGAAGGGGGTGGGCACATAAATTTGGCGCAAAAACAGTATATACAGCAGCTACTGGGTTAACACTAAGTTACTGTGTGATTCCTGGGACATATAGCGCTGGGGTGTGTGCTGGCATACTCTCTCTCTGTCTCTCCAAAAGGCCTTGTGGGGGAACTGTCTTCAAATAGAGCATCCCCTGTGTGTGTGGTGTGTCGGTACGCTTGTGTCGGCATGTTTGACGAGGAAGGCTATGTGGAAACAGAGCAGGAACAAATGAATGTGGGGTCGCCGTCGACGGCGCCGACACCCGATTGGATGGATATGTGGAAGGTTTTAAATGATAATGTTACTTCCTTGCATAAAAGGTTGGATAAAGCTGATGCCGTGGGACAGCCGGGGTCTCAGCCCATGCCTGATCCTATGTCGCAGAGGCCGTCAGGGTCTCAGAAGTGCCCACTATCCCAAATTGTTGACACAGATATCGACACGGATTCTGACTCCACTGTCGATGGCGATGATGCAAAGTTACAGCCTAAAATGGCTAAAGCCATCCGTTACATGATTATAGCAATGAAAGATGTGTTGCACATCACAGAGGAAACCCCAGTCCCTGACAAGAAGGTTTATATGTATGGGGGAAAAAGGCAAGAGGTGACCTTTCCCCCTTCACATGAGTTAAATGAGTTATGTGAAAAGGCTTGGGAATCTCCAGATAGAAAACTGCAGATTTCCAAACGGATGCTTATGGCGTATCCTTTCCCGCCAACGGACAAGTTACGCTGGGAATCCTCCCCTAGGGTAGACAAAGCTTTAACACGCTTATCCAAGAGGGTAGCCCTGCCGTCACAGGATACGGCCACCTTAAAAGACGCTGCGGATAGAAAGCAGGAGGGTATCCTGAAGTCTATTTATACACATTCAGGTACCTTACTAAGGCCGGCGATTGCGTCGGTCTGGATGTGTAGTGCTGTAGCAGCATGGACAGATACCTTGTCTGAGGAACTTGATACCTTGGACAAGGATACTATAATACTGACCCTGGGGCATATAAAAGACGCTGTCCTATATATGAGAGATGCTCAAAGAGACATTAGCCTACTGGGCTCTAGAATAAATGCAATGTCGATTTCTGCCAGAAGGGTCCTGTGGACTCGGCAATGGACAGGAGATGCCGACTCAAAAAGGCACATGGAGGTTTTACCTTACAAGAGTGAGGAGTTGTTTGGGGAGGGTCTCTCGGACCTGGTCTCCACAGCTATGGCTGGAAAGTCAAATTTTTTGCCATATGTTCCCTCACAACCTAAGAAAGCACTGTATTACCAAATGCAGTCCTTTCGATCACAAAAAGGCAAAAAAGTCTGAGGTGCGTCCTTTCTTGCCAGAGGCAGGGGTAGAGGAAAGAAGCTGCACAATACAGCTAGTTCCCAGGAACAGAAGTCCTCCCCGGCTTCCACTAAATCCACCGCATGACGCTGGGGCTCCACAGGCGGAGCTAGGCCCGGTGGGGGCGCGTCTCCGAAATTTCAGCCACAAGTGGGTTCACTCCCAGGTGGATCCCTGGGCGATAGAGATTGTGTCTCAGGGATACAAGCTGGAATTCAAAGAGATGCCCCCTCACCGATACCTCAAATCGGCCCTGCCAGCTTCCCCCTTAGAGAGGGAAATAGTGTTAGCTGCAATTCACGAGTTGTATATTCAACAGGTGGTGGTCAATGTTCCCCTCCTTCAACAAGGAAAGGGTTATTATTCGACCATGTTTGTGGTACCGAAACCGGACGGTTCGGTCAGACCCATATTAAATTTAAAATCCCTGAACATATACCTGAAAAGGTTCAAGTTCAAGATGGAATCGCTCAGAGCGGTCATCGCAAGCCTGGAAGGGGGGGAGTTTATGGTGTCTCTGGACATAAAGGATGCATACCTTCATGTCCCCATTTATCCACCTGATCAGGCGTACCTCAGATTTGTGGTACAGGATTGTCATTACCAATTCCAGACGTTGCCGTTTGGTCTCTCCACGGCACAGAGAATATTTACCAAGGTAATGGCGGAAATGATGGTGCTCCTGCGAAAGCAAGGGGTCACAATTATCCCATACTTGGACGATCTCCTCATAAAGGCGAGGTCCAGAGAGCAGTTGCTGATCAGCGTAGCACGCTCTCGGGCAGGGCCGTTTCTAGACAATTTGGCTCCCAGTGCGAGATTTAAAAATGCGCCCCCCCCCCCATTGCTATAAAAAAAATTGCGTCCCCCCCATATAGCTATAAAAAGAAAAAGTATGCGCGCGCCGGAGGCGTGGCCTCATCTGATATCATCACGCCCACCACAGGAAAAAAAAAAAAAAGTCCCCATTTTACACATTACAGCAGCCAAGTGTCCCCATTTTATACAGTGCGGCAGGCAGGTGTCCCCATTTTACAGAGCGCAGCAGGCAGATATCCCCATTTTACACAGTACGCAGGCAGGTATCCCCATTTTACACAGTGCGGAAGGCAGATATCCCCATTTTACACAGCGCGGCAGGCAGGTATCCCTATTTTACACAGTACGCAGGCAGGTATCCCCATTTTACACAGTGCGGCAGGCAGGTGTCCCCATTTTACACAGTGCGGCAGGCAGGTGTCCCCATTTTACACAGTGCGGCAGGCAGGTGTCCCCATTTTACACAGTGCGGCAGGCAGGTGTCCCCATTTTACACAGTGAGGCAGACAGGTGTCCCCATTTTACACAGTGAGGCAGACAGGTGTCCCCATTTTACACAGTGAGGCAGACAGGTGTCCCCATTTTACACAGTGAGGCAGGTGTCCCCATTTTACACAGTGAGGCAGGTGTCCCCATTTTACACAGTGAGGCAGGTGTCCCCATTTTACACAGTGAGGCAGGTGTCCCCATTTTACACAGTGCGGCAGGCAGGCGCCCATTTTACACAGTGCGGCAGGCAGGTGTCCCCATTTTACACAGTGCGGCAGGCAGGTGTCCCCATTTTACACACACAGTGCGGCAGGCAGGCCCCCATTTTACACAGTGTGGCAGGCCCCCATTTTACACAGCGTGGCAGGCAGGTGTCCCCATTTTACACAGTGCAGCAGGCAGGTATCCCCAGTGTGGCAGGCAGGTATCCCCAGTGTGGCAGGCGGGTGTCAAGTGGTGGGGGGGAAGGAAGGGGGAGAGAGAGAGATATACTTACATGTTCCGCTCTTCGGATCCCGCCGCCGGACGTCCCTCGCGCCGGCCGCCGCCGCCTCCTTCCAGGCTTCTCTCCTCCCTCTCCCCGAGCGCTCCTGCTCGAGGGGGCGGGGCTTCGTGGAATGACGCGTTTGCGTCATGACGTCACGACGCAAACGCGTCATTTCGCGAAACTCCGCCCCCTCGAGCAGGAGCGCTCGGGGAGAGGGAGGAGAGGGGAAATAACACTTAAAGTGCCGCGGCGGGCGCCCCGTGCGGTTGCACGGCTCGCCCGCCGCTAGAAACGGCACTGCTCTCGGGAAGTGTTACAACAGCACGGCTGGATTCTAAATATCCCAAAGTCGCAGTTGATTCCTACGACTCGTCTGCCCTTCCTGGGCATGAATCTGGACACAGACCAGAAGAGGGTCTATCTCCCGATGGAGAAGGCTCAGGAGCTCATGACACTGGTCAGAGACCTATTAAAACCAAAACAGGTGTCGGTGCATCACTGCACGCAAGTCCTGGGAAAGATGGTGGCATCATACGAGGCCATTCCCTTCGGCAGGTTCCATGCGAGGACCTTTCAATGAAATCTGTTGGACAAGTGGTCCGGATCACATCTACAGATGCATCGGCTGATCACCCTATCCCCCAGGGCCAGGGTGTCTCTCCTGTGGTGGCTGCAGAGTGCTCACCTTCTAGAGGGCCGCAGATTCGGCATTCAGGACTGGGTCCTGGTGACCACGGATGCAAGCCTCCGAGGGTGGGGGGCAGTCACACAGGGAAGAAATTTCCAAGGTCTGTGGTCAAGTCAGGGGACTTGTCTTCACATCAATATCCTGGAACTAAGGGCCATATACAACGCCCTAAGTCAAGCGGAGACCCTGCTTCGCGACCAATCGGTGCTGATTCAGTCAGACAACATCACCGCAGTAGGAAAAAGATACAGCAGCGCCTGGGATCAACAGAGCATACAATATAGCACAATTAGTCAATTAATTACACATGCAAATATAGGTCACCGAGTGTCAAATCAATCCAACCCAATCAATAATGCACATAAATGTTTTAATATAACACAATAGAATTGTATTTAAAATATACTGTGCACAGTATTAAATTAGAAAGATGCTTTGAAAAAGCCAAAAGAGAGAACATATAAAACATAAACATAAAAATGTGTCCACTATTGAACACAGTAGTATAGCATGTATAATATCACAGACCTGTCTCAGTTAGAAAATGTGATCATTAAGAAACACTGTTGCGCAATTTAACTTGAAACAATGACTATGAGAACAGTGTATAGTCCTCAACAATGTATAGTAATAAGTAAGTTCGGACAGATATCTCAGTTCATCAAGTCCATATATATAAATAATAATAATGAGTAATGTTCTTGTTAAATGATGTTCATGCAGAGGAAAAATAAATATGAATACTTGTTCTCTGAAACATATACGTGTGGCGTCCCACCGTATTGTTACCTGGTGAGTAATAAAAATGGAACCGATGGTCAGATTAACCACACCTCGTGTGGCTGCTGAATAGATAGAAAATATCGAGACCGCTGATCCCTGGTTAATTATCAAAGGGAAAGGTGCGAATACTGAACGCCAGACTGCGCTGGCCTGAGAGATCACCTTATGACGTTCTCACCGGACTCCTCCTCATTGTTCCCACCTGGGACACCTGATACATGCAAAACCTCTTGTCTGACATCCAGAGGTCTGAACCGATACGTAAGCTCAGATCGGTGCTTATGAGACACAGCAAGCCGATCTCCGCTGCAGCACATCGGCCTCATCGTTTCCATCTGACCCGGTGGGTCGACGTGAGGTGTCTAATTCCAGCTTGACTCCTCCTCGCCTCAGGACGGGTCCGCCGGTGAGAGCGGTGTGAGGCGATCCTTCGGGCCAGCGCAGTCTGGCGGCCATCATCAGCACTATCTATGGGACGGAATCTCCGGTGAGAACGTCATAAGGTGATCTCTCAGGCCAGCGCAGTCTGGCGTTCAGTATTCGCACCTTTCCCTTTGATAATTAACCAGGGATCAGCGGTCTCGATATTTTCTATCTATTCAGCAGCCACACGAGGTGTGGTTAATCTGACCATCGGTTCCATTTTTATTACTCACCAGGTAACAATACGGTGGGACGCCACACGTATATGTTTCAGAGAACAAGTATTCATATTTATTTTTCCTCTGCATGAACATCATTTAACAAGAACATTACTCATTATTATTATTTATATATATGGACTTGATGAACTGAGATATCTGTCCGAACTTACTTATTACTATACATTGTTGAGGACTATACACTGTTCTCATAGTCATTGTTTCAAGTTAAATTGCGCAACAGTGTTTCTTAATGATCACATTTTCTAACTGAGACAGGTCTGTGATATTATACATGCTATACTACTGTGTTCAATAGTGGACACATTTTTATGTTTATGTTTTATATGTTCTCTCTTTTGGCTTTTTCAAAGCATCTTTCTAATTTAATACTGTGCACAGTATATTTTAAATACAATTCTATTGTGTTATATTAAAACATTTATGTGCATTATTGATTGGGTTGGATTGATTTGACACTCGGTGACCTATATTTGCATGTGTAATTAATTGACTAATTGTGCTATATTGTATGCTCTGTTGATCCCAGGCGCTGCTGTATCTTTTTCCTATTTCTTATATACAATTACAAACATACAGAAGTTTGTTTGCAGCAGCGAACGGGAACTAAAGAGATACGATTAAACTGGATATACATGTGCATATTTGCATGTGTATATATATATATATATATATATATAAATATATTTAATTTTCCCGTAAAAATTAGCGCCTAGGTTCTTTGTTTTCTTAACATCACCGCAGTGACTCATGTAAACCACCAAGGCGGCACAAGGAGCAGGGTGGCGATGGCGGAAGCCACCAGAATTCTTCGCTGGGTGGAGAATCACGTAAGAGCACTGTCAGCAGTGTTCATTCCGGGAGTGGACAACTGGGAAGCAGACTTCCTCAGCAGGCACGACCTCCACCCGGGAGAGTGGGGACTTCATCAAGAAGTCTTCACGCAGATTGCAAGGCGGTGGGAACTGCCACAGGTGGACATGATGGCATCCCGCCTCAACAAAAAGCTACAGAGATATTGCACCAGGTCAAGAGACCCTCAGGCGATAGCTGTAGACGCGCTAGTGACACCGTGGGTGTACCAGTCGGTTTATGTATTTCCTCCTCTTCCTCTCATACCAAAGGTGCTGAGAATCATAAGAAAAAGAGGAGTGAGAACAATACTCATTGTTCCGGATTGGCCAAGAAGGACTTGGTATCCGGATCTGCAAGAAATGCTCACAGAGGATCCATGGCCTCTACCTCTAAGACAGGACTTGCTGCAACAGGGGCCCTGTCTGTTCCAAGACTTACCGCGGCTGCGTTTGACAGAATGGCGGTTGAGCAGAAAAAGGCATTCCGGATGAGGTTATTCCTACGCTGATTAAGGCTAGGAAGGATGTGACGGCTAAACATTATCACCGTATATGGCGAAAATATGTTGCTTGGTGTGAGGCCAGGAATGCCCCTACGGAGGAATTCCAGCTGGGCCGTTTCCTTCACTTCCTACAGTCGGGAGTGACTTTGGGCCTGAAATTGGGTTCCATTAAGGTCCAGATTTCGGCTCTATCCATTTTCTTTCAAAAAGAACTGGCTTCTCTTCCTGAAGTCCAGACGTTTGTAAAGGGAGTGCTGCATATTCAGCCCCCTTTTGTGCCTCCAGTGGCACCTTGGGATCTTAACGTGGTGTTGAGTTTCCAGAAGTCACACTGGTTTGAGCCACTCAAAACCGTGGAGTTAAAATTTCTCACGTGGAGGGTGGTCATGCTATTAGCCTTGGCGTCAGCTAGGCGTGTGTCAGAATTAGCGGCTTTGTCACATAAAAGCCCCTATCTGGTTTTCCATATGGACAGGGCAGAATTGCGGACCGTCCACAATTTCTGCCAAAAGTGGTGTCATCCTTTCATATGAACCAACCTATTGTGGTGCCTGTGGCTACTCGTGATTTGGAGGATTCAGAGTTACTAGATGTGGTCAGGGCTTTGAAGGTTTATGTAGCCAGAACGGCTAGAGTCAGGAAAACTGAGTCGCTGTTTATCCTGTATGCATCCAACAAGCTGGGTGCTCCTGCTTCAAAGCAAACTATTGCTCGCTGGATCTGTAACACGATTCAGCAGGCTCATTCTGCGGCTGGATTGCCGCTTCCAAAATCAGTAAAAGCCCACTCCACAAGGAAGGTGTGCTCTTCTTGGGCGGCTGCCCGAGGGGTCTCGGCATTACAGCTTTGCAGAGCAGCTACTTGGTCAGGTTCGAACACTTTTGCAAAGTTTTACAAGTTTGATACCCTGGCTGAGGAGTACCTTGTGTTTGCTCATTCGGTGCTGCAGAGTCATCCGCACTCTCCCGCCCGTTTGGAAGCTTTGGTATAATCCCCATGGTCCTTACGGAGTCCCCAGCATCCACTAGGATGCTAGAGCAAATAAGATTTTACTTACCGGTAAATCTATTTCTCGTAGTCCGTAGTGGATGCTGGGCGCCCGTCCCAAGTGCGGACTTCTTCTGCAATACTTGTATATAGTTATTGCTTAAATAAGGGTTATGTTATGGTTGCATCAGGGTTGATCTGATGCTCCGTTGTTGTTCATACTGTTAACTGGGTAAGTTTATCACAAGTTATACGGTGTGATTGGCGTGACTGGTATGAGTCTTGCCCTGGATTCCAAAATCCTTTCCTTGTACTGCCAGCTCTTCCGGGCACAGTTTCTCTAACTGAGGTCTGGAGGAGGGACATAGAGGGAGGAGCCAGAGCACACCGGTATCCAAATTCTTTCTTAAAGTGCCCTGTCTCCTGCGGAGCCCGTCTATTCCCCATGGTCCTTACGGAGTCCCCAGCATCCACTACGGACTACGAGAAATAGATTTACCGGTAAGTAAAATCTTATTTTTGACGTAAAATATCATCTCTATGCTGATGATACTCAAATGTACCTGTCCTCCCCTGACCTCTCCCCTGCAATCCTCACTTGTATCTCCAACTGTCTCTCTGCTATCTCTTCCTGGTTGTCCCAGTGCTTTCTTAAACTTAACATGTCTAAGACTGAGCTGATCATCTTCCCTCCCTCCCGCATAACCTCACCTCCCATAATTTAATTATCCATTTATGGTACTACTATCTCTTCTAGCCCCCAAGTGCGCTGTCTTGGAGTAATCCTTGACTCCTCCCTCTACTTCAAACCACACATTCAGTACCTCTCCCAAACCTGCCGTTTTCATCTCAAAAACATCTCAAGGATCAGCCCCTTTCTGACCCAGGATGCTACTAAGACCCTCATCCACTCACTGGTCTTTTCCAGATTGGACTACTGTAATCTTCTCCTATCTGGCCTCCATGAAAAATGCCTATCTCCACTCCAATCTATCCTCAATGCTGCTGCCTGTCTCATCTTCACCAAATGTTCTACATCCACCTCCCCTCCCCATTTAGAATCCAATTCAAGCTTCTCATACTCACCTACAAAGCCCTCACCCATACTTCTCCCTCTTACATCTCTGACCTTATCTCTCTTTACATTCCCACCCATCCTCTTCGCTCTGCTAATGCATGCCATCTCTCCTGCAAACTGATTACCTCCTCCCACTCTTACCTACAAGATTTTGCACGTGCTGCCCCCTATCTCTGGAATTCTCTACCTCTCCCCATCCGACTCTCCACCACTCTACAAAACTTCAAACGGGTTCTCAAGACCCATTTCTTCACCATACCCTGCCAACTCTCCGCCTAACCCTCTTGTCTATGCCCACTGTCTACCCCTTCTGTGTCACCCCGGTCTGTCAGCCCTTCACCTTTAGATTGTAAGCTTGCAAGAGCAGGGCCTTCTTTCCTCATGTGCCTTTCCTTTTCTTACTTTCACTCTATTATACTCCATACTCCCTTTGATGGCAACTAACCCCTGGTTTTCCATACCTATCCTATATTGTCTTGAAATGTAAGTGCTGTTTTCTTGTTTGCTCATTTGATTATGTACTGTGTAATGGGCGCTGCGGATAACTTGTGGCGCCATATAAATAAAGGATAATAATAATAATAATAATAATAACAACAACTGATCAATGTCTGATGTAGTATAGAATATTATTAGCTATGAATTTCTATAAACAGTGAAGACATCTCCCTGAGTTAATTAAAATTTACTGCATGCCCCTCACTTTAACTTTGATAATGGCCATATGTGTACAACTGTTTTTAAATGGGCCTGGGATCCCTGCAAACCATTGTAATGCACTACTGCTCAAAATACACCCATTATAGACCTCTAAACTTCCCAAAATACATGTATTCTAAACATCCCTACTGAACAAAAAACATCAATCATAACCCTCCCTACTGACCAAAATACACCAGTTCTAAACATCTCTACTGCCCAAGGAATAAAGTGGCTTGGAACGGGGCAGAACTGCGTTCCGTCAGTTGTATTTGGAGATGGAACGCATTTCACCTCTGCCAGCGCACCTGCCCCGCTGTGCCTAATGATAACACTTCCCACCACCCACATTAACAGAGGAGGTGTGCGGTGCTAGATAGTCACTACCATAGCCAGAAGTGCCTCCCCCAGCCAGTCCTCCTCCAATGTCGCTAACGTCGGGAATGAGATGATGCACAAAGTGCTGTCATCGCGCATCCATCTCTCCTGTCATGCCAAAAGGAGCCAACAACGACCTAACAGCAGACAAGTGGACCCACGTGCATGCTGAGTACTGTCGCGAGGAGCGCAAGTAAGAAGTAAGAAAAAGATGCATTATGGGGACACATGATGGAAGATTGGGGGGTGGACCATGAAGGAAGACATGATGGATGGGGGGGCTCACGTTGGAAGATACGCTGTATGGGGGGTGGCACATAAAGGAAGACACGATGGCTGGGGGGTTACATGATGGAAGACGCTGCATGGGGGTGCACATGTAGGAAGATACACTGTATTAGAGGGGCACATGAGGGAATACACACTGCATGAGGTACAGTATACACGAGGCATAAGCTACATCAGGGGTTGAGCTCCGTGAGGGATACTAAGAAATGGGGAGAGCTGTGTGAGGTGTAAACTGTGTAAGGGAGGAGCACTGTGTATAAATGGCACTACTGTGGCATTATGTGATTGTCTGTATAAGTGGCCTACTACTGAAGTATTTTGTATACGTTACACTACTACTGTCGGCATTATGTGATTGTCTGTATAAGTGGCCTACTACTGAAGTATTTTGTATACGTTACACTACTACTGTCGGCATTATGTGAATATACTGCACTTCTGTGGTGTTGTATATAAGCGACACTACTGTGGTTTTGTGTTTAAGAGGCACTACTACTGTGGGTATAATATCCCAAATGTATTAAGCCTTATCAAGAGATAAAGTGGAGGCAGATAAAGAGTGATAAAGTACAAGCCAATCAGCTTCCTAACTGCCATGTCACAGACTGTGATTGAAAAATGACAGGAGCTGGTTGTCTGGTCATTTACCACTCTTTATCCGTCTCCACGTTATCTCTTGTTAAGGCTTAATACATTTGGACCATGTGTATATGTGCCACTACTGTGGTGTTGTATATAAGCGGCACTACTGTGGTGTTGTGTATAAGTGGCACTACTACTGTGGGTATTATGTGTAAGCAGCACTACTACTGTGGTGTTGTGTATAAGTGGCACTACTACTGTGGGTATTATGTGTAAGCAGCACTACTACTGTGGTGTTGTGTATAAGTGGCACTACTACTGTGGGTATTATGTGTAAGCAGCACTACTGCTGTGGCGTAATGTGTATAAGTGGCACTACTACTGTAGTGTGTATAAGTGACATTACTGTGGCATTATGTGTATAAGCAGCACTGCTATTGAGGGCATTATGTGTGTAAGGGGCACTACTGTGGATATTATGTGTAAGGTGCAACACTGCTGTGAGCATTGTGCATAAGGGGCACTACTGTATGGTGTAACGTGAATAAGGGGCATTACTGTATGTCATAACATGAGTTAGGGTCACTACTATGTAGTGTAATATGAATTAGGGCACAACAAGAAGTGTAATGAGAAAAGAATGTGCTACTGTGTGGCATAATTTGAACTGGGGGGTACTATTGTGTTACACCACCTTTCCAGGACCACTTTAAGCATTGCTACTGCCCAATATACACCAATTCTAAACATACCTACTGCCAAATATACAGCAATCATAAACCTCCCTACTACCCAATATACACCAATGATAAAGCTCCTTACTGCCCAGTATACACCAATGATAAACCTTCCTACTGCCCAATGTGCACCAATCATAAACATCCCTACTCCCCAATGTACACCAATCATAAACCTCACTACTGCCCAAAATACATCTATTGTACTGTAAATCAGTTCTTATTCAAGGGTTTTCATTTTTCTGGGGGTTTTGTCCATTTAAACAACCATCGTATTCATGTTTTATAAATCTCCCTACTACCAAAAATACACCAATAGCTGCACAAGAGTTTTTTATAATGAAAATTCAAATATAACAAATAACCACAAGATGGCAGTAGAATCACGCAAATCAGTTCTGTTTTATAATTTTGTACATAAAATGTAAAACAATGTTTTATACTTGGAACCTCCTGTATGCTTGTATTTCGCACTCTGCAGTACTCTACAGTATACCTACAGTACTTTGGAAAAGTTTTGGGCAGGTGTGGAAAAAATACTGCAAAGTAAGAGTGCTTTCAAAAATAGAAGTGTTAATAGTTTATTTTGATCAATTAACAAATTGCAAAGTTAATGTACAGAAGAGAAATCTAAGTCAAATCAATATTTGGTGAGACCACCCTTTGCCTTCGAAACAACATCAATTCTTCTAGGTACACTTACACATAGGTTTTGAAGGAAGTGGTCAGGGAGGTTGTTCCAAACATCTTGGGAGAACTAACCACATATCTTCTGTGGATGTAGGCTTGTTCAAAACCTTCTGTCTCTTCATGTAATCCCAGAGTTGATAATGTTAAAATCAGGGCTCTGTGGGGGCCGTATAATAACTTTCAGGACTCCTTGTTCTTCTTTATGCTGAAGATAGTTCTTAATGACATTGGTTGTATGTTTGGGGTCGTTGTCCTGCTGCAGAATAAATTTGGAGCTATTCAGGCTCCTACCTTATGGTATTTCATGAAGGATAAGTATTGGACTTTTTAAATTGATCAAAATAACATATTAACACTTCTGGTTTTCAATAGCATTCTTACTTTGCAGCTTTTTTTTTCACACCTACCTAAAACATTTGCACAGTAATGTACATTCTGCAGTACTCTCTACATTACACCAACACGCTATTGTACCGACTGTTCCTTTCAAGAGATCCTGTTCCCTGAAAGTTTCCCTACCCTTGAGCACCTTTTTCTTTCTCCTAGGACCCTCACTCCTGACACCAAATCTGTTTCCCTTTGAAAGGGATAATAAATTCTGTTAGTCTCTTATTTAATAACTAGGTGCTTCATCACGCCCTACGGGCGCTCTTCACACCGTCGGAAGGGGCTACGCCCCCTTAACCCCTGCACGCCTTTCTGGGGTTCAATATATGGAGTATTACCTGCATTCCTAGTTTTGTTAGTGTTTGAATATTGCACAATGATAGGGCGTCCGATGGTGAAGGGGGCGTAGTCCCTTGCAACAGGAAGGGGTTTGGAGAGTGGGGACCGCGGATGGGGGAGGGGGTATGAAGGCGCTGTGGGTGGGGTAGGAGCAGGGGTGTCGCAGGTGGGGGATGGCAGCTGCAGGGCTGTTGCTGATGGAGGAGGGGTTCCGAAGGCGCTGCAGATGGGGAAGGGGTGGGTGCGGGTGTGCAGTGGATGGGGGAGGTGTCCAGGTGGCGCGGTGGGTGGGGGAGGGGTGGATGTGGGGGTAACGTGGGTGGGGGAGTGGCGGGTGCGGTGCTGTTGCGAATGGTGTAGGCGATGCGGATTGGGAAGGGCCTGCTGCGTGGGTGGGGTAGGGGATCCAAAGGTGCAGCGGGCAGGGGAGAGCCAGATGCGGGGTGTGGCGGATGGGGGAGGGGCTGCTGCAGATGGGGGAGGGGTTTGGAAGACACTGCGGGTGGGGTAGGGGGTCCGAAGGCGCAGTGGGTGGGGGTGCCACGGGTGGTGGAGGGGCAGGTGCGGGGGTTTGCGGGGGATGGGGAGGGGTCCAGGGGCGCTGCAGGTGGTGGAGGGGCAGATATCAGTGCACATAGTCTCTGTGGTAGTTAGTGAGGGTTGGTGATGGTGTGAGAGGGGTGAAGGCCAGTACACAGACAGGCAGTTAGAGAGCAGGATGAGGGTGACAGGGCATAGTGACGGGGAGTACTTAGCAGATATAGGGGTGGGCTACAGGTGTGATGTCACAGTGTGTGTACCTTTGCTCTCATGTGTGAGGTATATGTGAGGTATGTGTGAGGTAAGGATGTGCGGGTCGTGGTGGCCACTAACCTCCAGGCTGCTGCTGTGAGATGGTGACTGCAGAGGGAGGGAGCTCAGACCCAGCAGCAATGGGTCGTGGTCAGCATTCCTTCCTGGCCCCGTTCCGCCGCACACTGTCCGCCCCGTCTGACGGGCGTCATTCCTCCATCCTGCATGGCAGCGTCAGCTGCTGTGATCGCGGAGCATAGGTAAGCGTCCGGAGCCCTGTGGGCGGGCAGGCATGGTGTTTCCCTGGAGAGGTGCGGCGCGCGTCCTTAGGCTGCAGACGGAGGGAGCTCCGGCCCAGCAGCAATGTTGATTAGTGCGTGTCCCGTCCTGGCGCTGTCCCGCTGCACATGCTCTGCACCGCTTGCCGCTGAGCATGGCAGCCCTTGTCTGTATGCTGCAGATGCTGATCTAGCGATGCCTGAGCTAGCGCCCTCTCCCTGGGGTGTGGGTGTCAGGCGGCAGGTATGGTGTGTAGGTGGGAGAGGAGCTGCGGGCGGCGACTCTCTGGCTGCAAGTACCCTCCATATCAGCGCTGTTCCCCTCCCTGCAGATAGTGTCAGTGGCCGTGGTGTACTTTTGCTACTGGTGGCCAGGGCCGGTGCTAGGGTGTTCGGCGCCCCCCTGCAAACTATGAATTTTGCGCCCTCCCATATTCCTTTGTTGTGCATCGGGAAAAGTGGTGTGGTCTCACAACTAAGGGGCATGGCCACACAATAGTACCCCCATTTAAAATTACGCCACAATGTAGCACAATCTTATTCATCTTATACGTAATGCCCCACCCGTAGTAGTAGCGTCCTTATACGTAATGCCCCACCCGTAGTAGTAGCGTCCATATACGTAATGCCCCCCCAATAGTAGTAGTGTCCTTATACATAATGCCCCCCCAGTAGTAGTAGCAGATATATGTAATGCTACCCAACAGTAATAGTAGCGTCCTTATACATAATGCCCCCCCAGTAGTAGTAGCATCCTTATACATAATGCCCCCTCAGTAGTAGTAGCATCCTTATACATAATGCCCCCCCAGTAGTAGTAGCGTCCTTATACATAATGCCCCCCCAGTAGTAGTAGCATCCTTACATGTAATGCCCTCCCAGTAGTAGTAGCACCGTCCTTATACATAATGCCCCCCAGAAGTAATAGAGTCCTTATACATAATGCCCCGCCCAGTAGTAGCGTCCTTATATGTAATGCCCCCCAGTATTAGTAGCCTCCTTATACGTAATGTCCCCCTATAGTAGTAGCGTCCTTATACGTAATGCCCCCCCATAGTAGTAGCGTCCTTATACGTAATGCCCCCCCTATAGTAGTTGCGTCCTTATACGTAATGCCCCCCCATAGTAGTAGCGTCCTTATACGTAATGCCCCCCCATAGTAGTAGCGTCCTTATACGTAATGCCCCCCCTATAGTAGTTGCGTCCTTATACGAAATGCCCCCCCATAGTAGTAGCGTCCTTATACGTAATGCCCCCCTATAGTAGTAGCGTCCTTATACGTAATGCCCCCCCTATAGTAGTAGCGTCCTTATACGTAATGCCCCCCCTATATTAGTAGCGTCCCTGCATGTAATGGCCCCCCCAGCAGTGGCGTCCATAAAGTGCGCACACACAGACATACCTCACACACACACAATTCACACATATATACAAACACACACACCCCACCATATATACACACACACACACACACACACACACACACACCCCATTATACACACACACACACACTATATACACACACACACACCCACTATATACACACACGCACACCCACTATATACACACACGCACACACATTTCTCTCTCACCCTCCACTTACCAAGTCTGGCTGGCCGTCACTGCAATGCTGATTCCACCACTGTTCAGCTGTCTGGTCCCGTGTAGCTCCGCCCCTCTATTCAGTGTAGCTCCGCCCCTCGTGCCGCCGTAGCTCCGCACCCTTTTCGGGACCCGCACTGCACAGCACACAGCCCGCTGTCACAGGTGATTGGGGGGGGAGGACAGGCACAGCAGCCGGCAGCTAGTGGCCATCCTCACCTCCTATACTGTAAGGTAGGGTCTTGCACCTGACTGCTGCTGGCGCTGGGTATGGAGTAGCTCCCTGCAGCAGATGCAGTTGACTCCGCCCAGCTCTGTGACTCCGCCCAGCGTTACGGGCACAGAGTCACAGATTAAGGCAAATATATAGGAGATAACAAGATGTAATAAAAACTAAACAAAATATTATACAAAAGGTAGGTACACACTTGCCGATAAAGTAAAAGATGTTGCTCATTTTGCCCTTCCAGGAGCGACGTTGTTTACCATATCGACTAGTGTGTACGCTGCCCAACGAAGAGTGATGAGCGGCCCCATGGCGACCCTCGATGTCGGCCGTGCATGCAGCTCAATTTGAACTGTCGTCCAAACACTGCATGCACAGCCTGTCCGTGGCGTGACGTCACTATGCAATATCGTTTGCATATCGCTCAGTGAGTATGCACTGCCAAAGCCCCCTCCCATCAGGAAAGGAAACACACTAGGCGACGTCGCTCATAGAGCACATCGCCTAGTGTGTACCCACCCAAAGTTTTACTTTTTTGATGTATGTATATTTATTTCATAAACACAACATAACAGTGTTTATTTTATTTTATTTTTTGGATTAGGAATAATGCTCTTGACATAGTTACATTTGACTTCAGTTTGAATAAAATTTCATTTTCAGGGAGCTACAAATTGTCTTAGAATAAAATGCAATATTACAAGTAATGGGCCCATACGGTACATCTGCGATGGATTGGCCGAATTCCCAGTTCTGCCAACGCCGGGGATTAAGGAATCAGGGAAATCCTGAAAACATGTTGGAAATCCCCAATTCGCAGATTCCGACAAGAATAATAATCAGGATCGGCAAGTTTGGGGTTTTTAACATACTGAATTTCCCTTATACCCTGACAGATTGACGATCATCAACAGACTGGATCAGCATCAGGGAATCGCGCCACTGAAGTATGTCGCACATAAGGCAGTGATAGCAAATATTCAAGAGAATTTTGGTTGTTAGAACTTGAACGGACTAAAAAATCATTATGAAAATACAAAAAATTTAGGAGAATATGTAATTTTTTTTATTTCTTACCGTTTTTTTCCTTCTGTATACAAAAAAGAGGAACAGATGCCAGGATATAGGATGCACATCATTAAATGTTACTAATGCAGGAAGAGGTGCAATAATGCCTAAACAAGATTATAACGTATAAAGTTCTGTAGCTGCAAGATCATTAGTTATTATATTCAGGGCCGGCCCTATAAATACGCACACTATGCAGCTGAGCTGAGTAAGGCGCCGCACATAGGGCACTCTGGCCGCGATAGAGCCGACAGCCTGTGAACCCTCACTACTCACTGGTCAGTGCTGCTGCGGACAAGGCTCCTCCTTGTATAGTGCATATGTAATTAACAACGGGGCGTCATGACATCATGCGGCTCATTACAATAGGCGCAAACAGTGCTGGGCCAGGATGCCCGCCACGTGGAGGCTGGAGTGTAGGTGATCTGTTTGAGCGGGTGGTCCAAAGCCCGCCCTGACCGCCCCCTCCCGTCCCCACTACCATCTCAAGTTCCCAGAGGCTGCCCAGTTGTTTAGGTATGTTATATAAATAAGCCCCTGGCACCCAAAAGAATAAATAAAAAAAATGATATACATACAGAGAATACAGTATCAGTAGTAGGATTACAATAAAAACAAAACTTCAAACAATAAAATATTAATACACTTATTTAGAATCTACACAGTCTATTGTACTCTCTATATATAAAAGGCAAATACCACTGGCTCATCACAAAATCTCCTGAACCATAAGGACTAGGAACTTGACATTTGGATAGTAGCTTGCTTTTGTGACGTAGGCACCGACTAAGAAGGGATTTTTCAAAATTCCACCCACTAAGGGGTTAAAAGGGGTGAAATGATTATTGGGAATTCCCCCCTCACAGAGGAGAGTTAAGACAGCCCACCCAGCCGGGGCTATAAAGAATGCACGGTGTCAGCGGGGAGGGACAATGCTCTGTTCCTGGACTTCCTTGCCAGTGACAGTTGCAGAGCAGTCCATTATTCAAATAGGGGAGCCACATCAACTGCCACCCCTAAACACTGTCAAACATCACTGGGTGTGGCTCCTCTATTTGAATAATGGACTGCTCTGCAACTGCCACTGGCAAGGAAGTCCAGCCTTATGGTTCAGGAGAGTCAGCGGTATTTGTCTTTTTTATATATAGATTTCAGATATAAGTACTTAGCCAACCTACTTCCAGTCAGGAGAGGATATTGTCTCAATTATCAGAGGTTAACCTGTCACTTGAACTAAACATTGCTGAACCTCTCAGAGAGTAAAGGAGTAAAGGAGAGATAGATATTTTGACTCTTAAATGCATTTAAGGAAAGCTTGATAGTCAGCAACTGCTTATCTGCTGTGTAAAGGGTACTGACAGCTCTCCCAGTGACCTTAAATGTTGTGCGAAAATCTTTACCTCAAAGTAGGAGCCCTAAGGAGAGCAAGAAGCTAAGAAAGGAGACCTAGAGCCCTTTGGAATAGAGTCAGGCTATCCCTGCAAACCGTACATATTTAACATACAGTGGGCGGAGCTTAGCCTGTCGTCCCAGCATTTACAGCACTGAGCAGGGCAGCATCATAGTTGGAACAGGGCAGAGAAGGAGGCGGATTATTCTCCTCAGCGCCAGACTTTTGACAGCATCAATCCTGGGAAGGCCCGCCCAGAGGTGCAGCCTGACAAAGATTGGCAGCGGCGGGCAGAGCATATCCTGTTGTAATTCTAATTGCTGATCTTCTGTGATAAACTGTGTAGTTTTGTATTTTATATTTAAACATTTTTAAAAGCAGTATTAAATGTGCTTAAATACCAGCATTTATCATCTCTTTGTGATTATACTTGAAATTTCTTAGCGAAGCACGGGTATTCAGCTACTATCTCCTATATAATTGCCCAAATCTGTCACTCTGTGACTGTGAGGCTAACGCTGGGCGTGGCTAGGAGTTCTCATTGGGTTAGCAGCAGGTCTATCACACCCAGTCCACAGCTGATTGGCCGAGAAACGCCCTCCCACACAGGTTACATCCAATGGGAGGCTCTGTCCTTTGACTGCTGTGTGTTTCCAGCACAGGATTAACAATGGGGCTGATGGAGCTGCAGCCCCAGCTCCACACCCCAAAATAGGCCCACTGCATCTGCAGCAACATACCCTTCAACAATTTACACATAAAATTGCTATAAATTTGAAAAGGGGGCATGGCCACGGCTACAGTGGCCACGCCCCTTTTCCTATACTTTCAGTGGAAGTTTAGAGAGCCAAAAATCGGTACAGACCATAAGATAGACTCTTATATGCCAGCAGACTAGTCCACATTACCTTTATATTCCCTTAGACTCCTCCAAAATATTATTATTATTATTATTATTATTATTATTACTTACTAATATAACACCAGCATATTATGTTGTGCTTAAATGCCATTAAATTCCTCCACATGCCCATTATATGACAATAAATTACTTCACATACCCCTTACATGTCATTAGAATACTCAACATGCCCCTTTTATGTTATCAGACCTTAATGCATGCCTTATATACCATCATGCTTCTTATGTCATTAGACTCCTCCACATGCAGATTACTGTATATGCCATCATACCCCTCCACATGCCCCTTATATGCCATTATACTCCTCCACATGTCCCTTATATGCCATTATGCCACTATACCCCTCCACATGCCCCTTGTATGCCACTATACCCCTCCACATGCCCCTTATATGCCACTATACCCTGCCATATGTCCCTTATATGCCACTATACCCTGCCATATGTCCCATATATGCCATTACACTTCTTCACATTCACCCTATATGCCTTCACAAGCCCCTTATATGCCATCACCGTCCTCCACATGCCACTTATACAGATTTATCCGATGTAAAAACAGTAAATTGGACTAGATCAATAAAACTAGCACTACAGTGTTATTTTTTTTAGTGTTGAAGTCTGAAGTAGTTTTGAGTACAAACAGTAATTTCAGCTACAATAAGCAACCTAGAAAAATTATATGAGACTGACACTGAACATAGAACACAAGACACCATTCAAATTCAACATGCAATATAAAGGTAATAACAGCCAAAGCTAGATGCTTGTAAATGGTAACCGAGAGGTTACCTGAAGGGTAAAAAGGGGCAGACTAGATGTTCTAAAGTGGTTCTTATCTGTAATCAAATTCTATGTTTCTATGTAACATTGTGTTCTGGATCCACAGCTAGTCTGACTGCCATGTTTTACAGTGTTTTACTCCCTACAGTAGCTATTAAGTATGAGAAAAGCTTCAAAATAAACTTTCTGCATTAAACATCTCTAATCCATATCAGGGGCGTAGCCAGAACTTTGTGGGCCCCATATCAACATTTTGAAGTGGCCTCTTTCCAAATGCTTCTAGAGAGACACCTCTCTATTGCTGTTGTTAATTTTATGTCCAATAATAGTACCCTAGTTGATTTTCTGAACCATAGTAGTGCCCTAGTTCCCATTATGTCAAATTGTAGGGCTGTCAGTACACATTACGCAAGACAGCACCCCCAATACACATTGGCCCTCATTCCAAGTTGATCATTCGCTAGCTACTTTTAGCAGCCATGCAAACGCATAGTCGCCGCCCACGGGGGAGTGTATTTTCGCTTTGCAGAAGTGCGAACGCCTGTGCAGACGAGCGGCTGCAAACACATTTTGTGCAGAACAAGACCAGCCCTGTAGTTACTTATTCTGTGCAATGATTGCTGCGATGAGTGACACAGTAATGACGTCAGATACCCGCCCAGCAAACGCCCAGCCACGCCTGCTTTTTTCCAAAAACTCACAGAAAACGGTCAGTTGACACCCAGAAACTCCCACTTCCTGTCAATCTCCTTGCATTCGCCAGTGCGACTGAAAGCGTCGCTAGAACCTGTGCAAAACCACAATGCTCATTGTACCCGTAAGCCGCGCGTGCGCATTGTGGTGCATACGCATGCGCAGTTTTGCCATTTTTTAAAATGATCGCTACGCAGCGAACAACGGCAGCTAGCGATCAACTCGGAATGAGAGCCATTATGACATACAGTTAATATTATGCCATTTTACAGTGCCCCCAGTTTATGTTATGCCACACAATAGTGCCTCCACTTCAGATTGTGCCACATCACAGTGCCCCAGTTCATATTATGTAGTGATGAGCGGGTTCGGTTTCTCGGGAACCGAACCTCCCCGAACTTCACCTTTTTTACACGGGTCCGAGCCATACTAGGATTCTCCCGTATGGCTCGGGTAACCCGAGCGCGCCCGAACGTCATCATCCCGCTGTCGGATTCTCGCGAGATTCGGATTCTATATAAGCAGCCGCGCGTCGCCGCCATTTTCACTCGTGCATTGGAAATGTTAGGGAGAGGACGTGGCTGGCGTCCTCTCCGTTATTGTTGAACTTGATTGTGCATTATTGCTTAATTGTGGGGAGGGCTGGGGAGCAGCTGTATAATATAGGAGGAGTACAGTGCAGAGTTTTGCTGATCAGTGACCACCAGTTATCCGTTCTCTGCCTGAAAAAAATGCTCCATATCTGTGCTCAGTGTGCTGCATATATCTGTGCTCACACTGCTTAATTGTGGGGACTGGGGAGCAGCTGTATTATATAGCAGGAGTACAGTGCAGAGTTTTGCTGACAGTGACCACCAGTATATGTTGTCTGCCTGAAAAACACTCCATATCTGTGCTCAGTGTGCTGCTTTATTGTGGGGACTGGGGACCACCAGTATAATATTATATAGGAGGAGTACAGTGCAGAGTTTTGCTGACCAGTGACCACCAGTATATAATATATAGCATTACGGTACAGTAGGCCACTGCTGTACCTACCTCTGTGTCGTCATTAAGTATACTATCCATCTAGATTAATATACCTGTGGTACATTTCAGTTTTGCAGTTTGCTGACACAGTGACCACCAGTATACTATATATAGCAGTACGGTACGGAAGGCCACTGCTGTACCTACCTCTGTGTCGTCATTAAGTATACTATCCATCTACATTCTATACCTGTGGTGCATTTTAGTTTTGCAGTTTGCTGACACAGTGACCACCAGTATACTATATATAGCAGTATGGTACGGAAGGCCACTGCTGTACCTACCTCTGTGTCATCATTAAGTATACTATCCATCTACATTCTATACATGTGGTGCATTTTAGTTTTGCAGTTTGCTGACACAGTGACCACCAGTATAGTATATATAGTAGTACGGTATGGAAGGCCACTGCTGTACCTACCTCTGTGTCGTCATTAAGTATACTATCCATCTACATTCTATACCTGTGGTGCATTTTAGTTTTGCAGTTTGCTGACACAGTGACCACCAGTATACTATATATAGCAGTACGGTACGGAAGGCCACTGCTGTACCTACCTCTGTGTCGTCATTAAGTATACTATCCATCTACATTCTATACCTTTGGTGCATTTTAGTTTTGCAGTTTGCTGACACAGTGACCACCAGTATACTATATATAGCAGTACGGTACGGAAGGCCACTGCTGTACCTACCTCTGTGTCGTCATTAAGTATACTATCCATCTACATTCTATACCTGTGGTGCATTTTAGTTTTGCAGTTTGCTGACACAGTGACCACCAGTATACTATATATAGCAGTATGGTACGGAAGGCCACTGCTGTACCTACCTCTGTGTCGTCACTAAGTATACTATCCATCTACATTCTTTACCTGTGGTGCATTTTAGTTTTGCAGTTTGCTGACACAGTGACCACCAGTATACTATATATAGTAGTACGGTATGGAAGGCCACTGCTGTACCTACCTCTGTGTCGTCATTAAGTATACTATCCATTTACATTCTATACCTGTGATGCGCCTCTTTTTTTCTTTGCATCATGTGCTGTTTGGGGACAATTTTTTTGAAGTGCCATCCTGTCTGACACTGCAGTGCCACTCCTAGATGGGCCAGGTGTTTGTGTCGGCCACTTGTGTCGCTTAGCTTAGTCACACAGCGACCTTGGTGCGCCTCTTTTTTTCTTTGCATCATGTGCTGTTTGGGGACAATTTTTTTGAAGTGCCATCCTGTCTGACACTGCAGTGCCACTCCTAGATGGGCCAGGTGTTTGTGTCGGCCACTTGTGTCGCTTAGCTTAGTCACACAGCGACCTTGGTGCGCCTCTTTTTTTCTTTGCATCATGTGCTGTTTGGGGACAATTTTTTTGAAGTGCCATCCTGTCTGACACTGCAGTGCCACTCCTAGATGGGCCAGGTGTTTGTGTCGGCCACTTGTGTCGCTTAGCTTAGTCACACAGCGACCTTGGTGCGCCTCTTTTTTCTTTGCATCATGTGCTGTTTGGGGACAATTTTTTTGAAGTGCCATCCTGTCTGACATTGCAGTGCCACTCCTAGATGGGCCAGGTGTTTGTGTCGGCCACTTGTGTCGCTTAGCTTAGTCACACAGCGACCTTGGTGTGCCTCTTTTTTTCTTTGCATCATGTGATGTTTGGGGACAATTTTTTTGAAGTGCCATCCTGTCTGACACTGCAGTGCCACTCCTAGATGGGCCAGGTGTTTGTGTCGGCCACTTGTGTCGCTTAGCTTAGTCACACAGCGACCTTGGTGCGCCTCTTTTTTTCTTTGCATCATGTGCTGTTTGGGGACAACTTTTTTGAAGTGCCATCCTGTCTGACACTGCAGTGCCACTCCTAGATGGGCCAGGTGTTTGTGTCGGCCACTTATGTCGCTTAGCTTAGTCACACAGCGACCTTGGTGCGCCTCTTTTTTTCTTTGCATCATGTGCTGTTTGGGGACAATTATTTTGAAGTGCCATCCTGTCTGACACTGCAGTGCCACTCCTAGATGGGCCAGGTGTTTGTGTCGGCCACTTGTGTTGCTTAGCTTAGTCACACAGCGACCTTGATGCGCCTCTTTTTTTCTTTGCATCATGTGCTGTTTGGGGACAATTTTTTTTAAGTGCCATCCTGTCTGACACTGCAGTGCCACTCCTAGATGGGCCAGGTGTTTGTATCGGCCACTTGTGTCGCTTAGCTTAGTCACACAGCGACCTTGGTGCGCCTCTTTTTTTCTTTGCATCATGTGCTGTTTGGGGACAATTTTTTTTAAGTGCCATCCTGCCTGACACTGCAGTGCCACTCCTAGATGGGCCAGGTGTTTGTGTCGGCCACTTGTGTTGCTTAGCTTAGTCACACAGCGACCTTGATGCGCCTCTTTTTTTCTTTGCATCATGTGCTGTTTGGGGACAATTTTTTTGAAGTGCCATCCTGTCTGACACTGCAGTGCCACTCCTAGATGGGCCAGGTGTTTGTGTCGGCCACTTGTGTTGCTTAGCTTAGTCACACAGCGACCTTGGTGCGCCTCTTTTTTTCTTTGCATCATGTGCTGTTTGGGGACAATTTTTTTTAAGTGCCATCCTGCCTGACACTGCAGTGCCACTCCTAGATGGGCCAGGTGTTTGTGTCGGCCACTTGTGTCGCTTAGCTTAGCCATCCAGCGAGCTCGGTGCAAATTTTAGGACTAAAAATAATATTGTGAGGTGTGAGGTGTTCAGAATAGACTGGAAATTAGTGGAAATTATGGTTATTGCGGTTAATAATACTATGGGATCAAAATGACCCCCAAATTCTATGATTTAAGCTGTTTTTTAGGGTTTTTTGAAAAAAACACCCGAATCCAAAACACACCCGAATCCGACAAAAAATTTTCAGGGAGGTTTTGCCAAAACGCGTCCGAATCCAAAACACGGCCGCGGAACCGAATCTAAAACCAAAACACAAAACCCGAAAAATGTCCGGTGCACATCTCTAATATTATGTAACATTATAATGCCCTCTAGTTCATATTATACCACATTACAATGAGCAGGTCCATGGGCGTAGCTAGATATATTGCAGTCCCCACTGCAAAAGTTTGTAAGGACCTTAATGTATCTACCAGTGGTGAAAAATGTATATAATACAAGTAACTTTGACAGGGAAGGTGGGTCCCTCTCAGCTCTGGGCCCCATAGCAGCTACACTGCCTGCACCTATGGTAGCTATGACCATGGTGGTTTGTATTCATAGCTTTAGGATATTTTCAAACATCAATATCATTTTTTTAATATATTTCATTGAGGATGTAAAAGTGAAATAAAACCCCCCACAATATATTATTTGTAATGTATCTGGTTACTATTGGGAGTGCCAGAATTTTTTGTTTCAGCAAAGCATCAGCATGTGATGACTGTTCTCCACTTACCTTTGGGTGTTGCTCAGGCACCTGCTGCTTGGAGAACTTAGCTAGCTGCACCAGCTCATGTAATACCTCCTTTACATCATAGCTGTTTGTGCAGTTGACCAGAGTGGTAGCCACGGAATACAGAATTGTCTTATCACTTGTCTGTATGAGAAATAATTGAATAGCACTGTCAGCATATCTGTAGATAAGTCATTACAGTTACCAGAAATGAGCAGATGCCTGAAAGGCCTAACACACCTTAGATAGCTCAAACATGGCTTTTAGAGCTTGATCATCTTCAACAAACTCATCCTTGACATCAGCATTTAATGTCAAATAAGCCAACCCTTCCACTGCCCACTTCCTAGTCTGGATGTCAATGTTCAGGTTACACAACCACCTGTGAAGAAACACCAATCACTTTACAGAGTGAAAATTGAGTATCAAACAAGAGTATATATAAAGTCCAAAACACTGAACCCAATAATCCTAATTTCAGGCAGTAACATATTTAAGGCCTGATTCGGACGCTGCATCAGCGGCTTTATGACAATGCTGCTATAAAGCCCTTCTCTGGTGTATATATATGTGCATCCAAATATACAAGGACTGAGGTGTCCACTGTAGGTGCCTGTAGACACTGAAATACTGCTTGCTGCATCTTCAGAAGCACCATCGAAATTTGCACCTGGCCCATGAATGTGGCCTCCTATAAGACGGAACATCTCCGTGCGTCTTTTTAGCCACTCCCGTTACTTCCCAGTCACTATTCAGGATCGCTCCTTACATTTGTGCTACCGTACATCCAAATCTGTACTGTGACTCTGTATGTACAAAATCAGGATGCATGGGCAAAGCGACTCAGATAGATGTGCTGAAAAAATAAAATCATCACTTCACCTTGTTCTGCATTGCCGCTGCATCCGGCTCACAATCAGGCCCTTTGAATTGACATACTGAGTGCTTGCCCAGATATGTGCATGAATCAAGACTCTCAAATTAGGTTATATGATGAAAGCTGGTTGTGCCAATAATGTATGGAAGATATCCAAATGTCAGGATAGACTTGAATAGGTCCACATAATTATTCACATATACATATGAAATATGAATTACGTACATTAAGTCCTAGCATATAGGGGGTAATTCTAAGTTGATCGCAGCAGGAAATTTTTTAGCAGTTGGGCAAAACCATGTGCACTGCAGGGGGGGGGCAGATATAACATGTGCAGAGAGAGACAGATTTGGGTGTGGTGAGTTCAATCTGCAATCTAAATTGCAGTGTAAAAATAAAGCAACCAGTATTTACCCTGCACAGAAACAAAATAACCCACACAAATCTAACTCTCTCTGCAAATGTTATATCTGCCCCCCCTGCAGTGCACATGGTTTTGCCCAACTGCTAAAAAATTTCCTGCTGCGATCAACTTGGAATTACCCCCATAGATCCAAACCCTGTAAATTCCTAATGTGGGACAGTGTATTGGTACCTTAAAAGGTTACATATACAGGGGTTTTCATAATCTAGTATTATGCGATTTAGACCTTTGATCAGTTATGTTTCCTATTGTAAATATGTTATCTTGGAACCATAATATGGTCCTTACTTGTTCAAGGGATTTTAACACAAAATGTTTAACTAGCTAATTAAATTGGGGTAATTGCAACTCTGTGACAACAGGCAGGGTCATAGCCAGAATTTTGTAGTACCCATAGCAACATTTTGAAGGGCTCCCCGTTCTAGAGAGACACTTCTCTGCAGCTGTTATCAATTGTATGCCCTATAATAGTGCCCTAATTAATTTTCTGAACCATAGTAGAGCTTTATTTAATGTTATAGCCCATAGTAGTGCCCTAGTTTCTTTTATGGATCGTAGTAGTGCTTAACATCACCCTATGTCACATTTCAGAGCTGCCAGTACACATTATGCCGCACAGTACCCCCAAATCACATTACGATATATACTGTAGTGCTCCCCGTTCATATTGTGCCTCATTACAGAACCCCGGTTCATATTATATAACATTAAAATGCCCTCCAGTTCATTTTATACCACACTACAATAAGCAGGTCTAGGGGCATACTTAGATATATTGAAGGCCCCAAGGAAAACGTTTGAAAGGACCCCTACGTTCCACATAATGGCAAAAAATGTATATAACACATGTAACTTTGACAGGGAAGGTGGGCCCCTCTCAGTTCTGGACCCCATAGCAGCTGCACTGCCTGCAACTATGGTAGCTACGCTCTTGATCCATATATATAGCATAAGGAAGAGAGTCATCGTCATATAGAGATTATGGCCCAGATTTATCAAGCTTCGGAGAGTGAAAAATTGCACGGTGATAAAGTACCAACCAATCAGAGCCTAACTGCCATCTTACAGGCTGTATTTGAAAAATGAGGGTTAGGAGCTGATTGGTTGGCACTTTATAACCATGCAATTTATCACTCTCCAAGGCTTGATTAATCTGGGCCACTATATGATAACCACCTAGGTGTGCACCTGGTTGGGAACAATGTATAGACTACTCACCAGTCAGTGTAATCGCCAACTCTGGCACAGATAGTCTCCAATTTATGGAGTAGACTGTCTGGGTAGGGAGCTCTGTCTCAGGAGACAGTGTTCCCAATGCCTTATCATGCGGGTTCAGCCACCTGCTCTGCATGCAATGACAGGCAGGCTGGCTATCTGTCACAAGTGCATCAGTGCCAGAGCAGCCCCATTAAGGCCAAGGCCAGTCCCCAGTAGGTTCAGATGGCTCCAGCCCCCAAGATTCCACTCCACCCATTCCTCTCCACCAGCCAAGCCAGGAGAGGGATATTGGGTTGACCTTTGCGCATCTCCAGCAGTTAATTGTAAATGCAAATACAGAATAGTCATCAGACGGCTCTTTATTTACATGACATACAACACTCAAACATAACCAGGAAATATATGAACCAGTTTAACAATAAATTCATAGTAAAAAGATATATCCTAATCTGTACTGTTACATTTATTTTTGGGTGACTTGATGAAATAAAGAATTGGAATTCATGATACTGCGCAGATGGTGGAAGATGGGGCAAAAATGTACTAAACTGTAGAAGGGGGCATTGGGATGAATGAAGCGGCCACGGCACATGACTTCCAGGTTGGTAGGGGAAGTTTAATATGCAGGGAGGGGTGGATACTGGAATAGGCTTAACATTCACCATTTTCCGGTGGGAAGGCAGCTCACTTGAGTCCAGAGATCTCCAGTTCCTGGAAACAGTTGTCTTTGCTTTCAATGGGATAAAAAAAAAATCTAGAGAGTCCCACCTTTCAGGAGGTACTGGGGACTTGAGGATCAGAGTTCAGGAGCCGGAGAAATCCACCCATGAAAAAATATAAAACTGCATACCAGGCGTGTAGAGCTGGAGCAGGGACCAGCTGCTGGAAAACTGATATCTCTGGTTCTGGGCACAGTAAAGACAAACTTCCAGTATCCACTGAAAAGAGGAGAGTCCCAGCTTTTAGAGTATACCCATATAAAAACTCTAAGTTAGACAGAACCCGAGCTATATGGGTGGGAAGAACAATTAACAGGCTTGGATGGGGACCACTGCTTTCAAGTTGGATATCTCCGGTTCCTCAGGGCCAATTTTCATAAATCTGGTACCCCAGCAAAAGGGGACCCTCAGCTATCAGTCTAAAAAAATGGTAGTGTCCTGCGCGGGGGTTAAAGTGAGCCGGAACAGGTCGGGACTACGTTCCATCAGTTCCACTTGGAGACGGAACGCATTTCCGCCTCCTCCGGCTCACCTAACCCGATGTGTGGCCGGCGCTGCAGGGAGATGCCGGGCGCCCGCTGAGATTGCCCGGCTCTCTCTCCACAGTGGGCAGCCGGATGCAGAAGCTCACTACTGAGCTCTGGCTTCCAGCTCTGTCGCTGTGCGCTATAGGAGAGATATCATGACGTCTCTCCCATAGTGCCGAGAAGCGGGCGCCCAGAGGACTGCAGTGGCTGGACATGGGAGCGGGGCTTGGTGAGTATTGAGATTTTTTTCCCCTTTCTGTAGCAGTGCATCTACTGGGGGGCATCTACTGGGAGCAATTTACTGGGGGGCATTACTACTGAGGGGCATCTACTGGGGGCAAACTACTGGGGGCATTACTACTGGGGGGCATCTACTGGGGAAAACTACTGGGGAAATTACTACTGGGGGTATTATTACTGGGGGCAAGCTACTGAGAGCAAACTACAAGGGGACAAACTACAGGAGGGCGTAACTACAGGAGGGCATAACTACAGGGCCATTACTACTGGGGACATTACTACTTGGGGGCATTACTACTTGGGGGCTAAACTACTGGAGGCATAAATACAGGGTCTAAACTACTGGGGGCATTACTACTTGGAGGCATTACTACTGGGGCTAAACTACAAGGGGGCATAACTACAGGGGCTAAACTACTGGGGGCATAACTACAGGGGCTAAAATACAAGGGGGCAAACTACAGGGGGCATTACTACTGGGGGCATTACTACTGGTGGCTAAACTACAAGGGGCAAACTTCTGGGGCTAAACTACTATAGGCATTACCACTGGGAGGCTAAACTACATGGGACAAACTACATGAGGGCTAAACTACTGGGGGCATTACCACTGGGAGGCTAAACGAAAGGGGGGGGGGTAAACTACTGGGGTCATAACTGCAGGGGCATTACCACTGGGGGCATAACTACTGGGGCTAAACTACAGGGGGTTAAACGACTGGGGGCATTACTACAGGCAACATTACTACTGGGGGCAATACTACACAGGGGCATTTCCATTAAGGGCCTTACTACTGCGAGCACTACTAATGAGGGCATTGTAAAGGGGGCACTTCATAAGGGGCATCACTCCTGGGGATATAAGGGGCACTACTATTGCGGAATTGCATAAGAGGCACCACTACTGTGGGCTCTATATAATGGGCACTACCACTGTGGACACTACCAGTACAGTGGACATTGCATAAGGAGCACTACTACTGTGGGTATTGTATAAGCGGCGCTACTGCTGTGGGCATTATGTGTATTATGGGGTGCTACCACTGTGGACATTATTACTATTGTGTGACCACGCCCCTTTTTGCTATGTGCACCTACGGCGCGCGCAATACCTTTATTGCATGGGCGCCGTGGGGAGGGGGGGTGAGTTCCACCACCTCTCTAGGACCACTTTAAGCACTGGTCTTGCGGCAGTTGTATAAATTCTCAGATCCGCAGCTACCAAAGGATGCAGCAGTAACCTGAACTGGGGCCCCCTCTGAATCAGGCCCATTACTGTACTTTACTTTATGTACATAGATCTTCTTATTTCATTTTCTCATTGTTTCTAACTACAGGGTGATTCAAAAGTCGCTGTGCACCTTTTTGTTTCAAAAACTGTGCAGGAAATGGGAAAACTGAGTACTCCAGTAAGGTATGGGTGAGGTGGGATATCTTTTAGGGTATGTACCGAACATGGGCGCCATCTTGAAAACGGCCATCTTGAATCTAAGTCAGTTTTTTTCAAATGATAAGGGGGTTGTATAACATGTCAAACAACATTAGAATTTGCTGAAAAGTTTATTGCTGCAAACAGATTTGAAATAGCAGTTATGGTTCAAAAGTTACAAGACTTTTTTTTGAATTACAGGCTGAACCGTTCTCTATAAAGGACAGTCATTTAATGTGTTCAACATGTTGTCCTTCTTGGTCAACACAAATTCAAAGGCGCTGGATCCAATCTTCATGCACTCGCAGAAGGATTTCCGAAGAAATGCTGGCACATCATACAGGAGTTGCTTTAAATGACCCCACAGATAAAAGTCAAGTGGTGTGAGGTCAGGTGATCTGGCCGGCCATTTCACAGAACCACGTCGACCAATCCAATGACCAGGAAATTGACCATCTAACCACTGACGAACAACTGCTCCGTAGTGTGGTGGAGCCCCATCCTGTTGAAAGTAACAGGGGAAGCTGCCATCATCATTCAGAACTGAGGGAACCACCACTTCTTGCAGCATTTCGAGGCAGCGTTGTGCATTTAGGTTCTGGTCAATGCAAATGGGTCCAATTACACGGGTACCCCATATCCACCACACCATAACCTTTACGTTACCAACAACCTTGGAAGGTTCCATCCAGTGTGAATTCTGGTCACTCCAGTACCTGTGGTTGTGACGATTTGCTTTACCACTGACATAAAAGTTTGCCTCATCACTGAACTAGATGCCTTGTGCGAAAGAGGGATCCTGTTGATGTTTGTTAATGCTGATTAACTTATAGGAAGAAAAGCAATACCTTAAATATATATCTGTTCAGGCCACTGCGACCGCTAAGCGTGTGTGTGTGAAACCCCTAACAGATGCGTACACGTTGCGTAAGCACGCCGTCACGCTGTAAGCACGGAGTAGCTACACGTGAGGCGGAATACACTTTATAACCCCTAGCAGGAAAGGAACACGACACCAATTGTATTAAAAATGTTGGGATCCGACCCACCAACAGTAATTTACTAAACAGGGGGTTATAACAATAATACAATTACATAAGAGATACAGGCTACAATCAATGATACATACGTTTGTACGCCAGCGCCACCCAGTTCCGGTCCTCAGTCTATCTGGATAGATGACCTTCAGAGGATGTGACTGACTGGCCAGGATGCTTGGCTTTTATACAATATTCCAAAGCATGAAACAATAGAAACTGTATGCTCTTCTTCCATTGGTTCGGGGGTGGGACATATCCTGTGCACTGGGGATCACTGGTCAGCTCAAGCGGGCGATGGCTGAGTCTTGAGATGTGATTACTGTTGTTTACATCTGTGTTCCCGCCCCATGACCAGTTAAACCCACCACATTAATCATACATAAATCTGGTATTACTAATAACTTATTGCTGCAATATGCGACAATATCCTCATACCCACCAGATTACTGCTTATGTGACCCTGAACAATATGATCCCACACATGATATGATTATCCATTTCCATCCTCAAGATAGATATATATATACATATATATATATATATATATATATATATATATATATACACACACACACATATATATATACACACACACATACATTCCTGCTATTACAATTGGTTATGAAGTATACATATATTACGATGAGTTAAGACTATAAATGTTATACCTCTAATATATATATGTCTGGTATGTGCTTTTGTAAGTTGTTAATCGAGTTTTTTCAAGTTATTGTACAAGCAAGGTTTCTGGCTTGTGTTTTGTGTAGGATATTGTCTTCTTGTTTGTCCTGGCTTCTAGTAAAACAATTACAGTATGAGTGGTTTGATTAATTTGTGTGTGCACAGTAACTTGCTATTGAAGGATGTACAGACTGTGTGTGAGTTATGCACTATATGGATAAAATATTGAATATGGCTTTTGTGGCTTTTCTGTGCGAATGCGTATGTTACCGTATTTACTCATACCACGTGCTAACACGCAAGACCGCATGAGCGATTATACGTAGCTTGCGAGTATGCGTACGCACGGCAGAACAAGCACCCACACGGAGGCCATCTGTGTGGTGTTTGTACGTGATGAGTGTGCTTATATTTTTGACTTTGACATGTTGCTCTAAGGCCAACATGCAAAACTGCATACGTCTGTCTGGGTCATCTTCTGCTAGGTACTGGAGTAGCTGGATCTTGAATGGATGCCATCGATGGGCATGAAGGATTCATACAATCGATGACTGGCTGATTCCACATTTTGCTGACAAACATAGTGTGCTCCGTTGTGGGCTCTTCACGAAGGATGCCAAAACCATCGTTGAGGTTGTCTTTTTGGAGACCACTCCGTGACTTGTCAGCCACAGTCACAGTTTCCCGGAATTTGGGAATTAGGCACCTGACAGTGTTATGTGACACCAAAATGACCTCAATTCTCTCCACTTTTGTCAAAGCTATCTACGGTTACCTGCAACAAAAAAAAGTGTTGTAACTTTTGAACCATAATTGATATTTCAAATCTGTTTGCAGCAATAAACTTTTCAGCAAATTTTTTTGTTTGACATGTTACACGACCCCCTTTCCATTTGAAAAAACTGACTTAGATTTAAGATGGCCGATTTCAAGATGGCGCCCATGTTCTTTACATACTCTAAAAGATAGCCCACCTCACCCATACCTTACTGGAGTATTCAGTTTTCCCTTTTCCTGCACAGTTTTTGAAACAAAAGGGTGTACTTGCGACTTGTTAATCACCCTATAAATAGGGGGTAATTCAGACCTGATCGTAGCAGCAAATTTGTTAGCAGATGGCCAAAACCATCTGCACTGCAGGTGGGGCAGATATAACATGTGCAGAGAGAGTTAGATTTGGGTGGGTTATATTGTTTCTGTGCAGGGTAAATACTGGCTGCTTTATTTTTTTACACTGCAATGTAGATTTCAGTTTTAACACACCCCACACAAATCTAACTCTCTCTGCACATGTTATATTTGACCCCCCCTGCAGTGCACATGGGCCCTCATTCCGAGTTGTTCGCTCGGTATTTTTCATCGCATCGCAATGAAAATCCGCTTAGTACGCATGCGCAATGTTCGCACTGCGACTGCGCCAAGTAACTTTGCTATGTAGAAAGTAATTTTACTCACGGCTTTTTCATCGCTCCGGCGAACGTAATGTGATTGACAGGAAATGGGTGTTACTGGGCGGAAACACGGCGTTTCAGGGGCGTGTGGCTGAAAACGCTACCGTTTCCGGAAAAAACGCAGGAGTGGCCGGAGAAACGGTGGGAGTGCCTGGGCGAACGCTGGGTGTGTTTGTGACGTCAACCATGAACGACAAGCACTGAACTGATCGCACAGGCAGAGTAAGTCTGGAGCTACTCTGAAACTGCTAAGTAGTTAGTAATCGCAATATTGCGAATACATCGGTCGCAATTTTAAGAAGCTAAGATTCACTCCCAGTAGGCGGCGGCTTAGCGTGTGTAACTCTGCTAAATTCGCCTTGCGACCGATCAACTCGGAATGAGGGCCATGGTTTTGTCCATCTGCTAACAAATTTGCTACTACGATCAGGTCTAAATTAGACTTGTAATATCTGCCTGACATGCAGAGCATAACACAAGTGCATCGGTACATAACCTGTACTCATGTATACATGCTTTTACTAGCATCTAGCTTTGGCTGTTAGTATATTTATGTTGCATATTTGATGGTGTATTGTGTTCTATATTTTTGTTTGTTACATATAATTGAGTGAAGTGGAATGCTGTGAATTTTGTCATGTTTAACATGTTTCTCACCTGTAAAATGAATTACTGTTGCCTGCGTAGGCAACACCAGTTAATGATTTACGGAAACATTCTCTGTTTAAAAATATTTGTCCTTGGAAGTTTGGACCTTACAATTAAAAACATTTTTTTTTAAATTCCTTCACTGAAGTTCTTTTTCCTTGTACAGTATACTCACAATAGTAATACAGATAATAATGTTTGTATATATCTGTATCCTGTGTGTATGTCCCCTCTAACTGGCAGGGCGTATGTATAGCGTGCTATGGGGTGGTGAGATCAAACATGGCAATGTAATATTTTTTCCCTAAATTAGAATTTTAGAAAAAAATGTGTCACTTAATTATGATTATGGGAAGTCTTCCTTCTAATAGGTGAATCCATTACAAGTAATCTTTATATTTCAAATTTACAATAGTAAATTAATTTATTATACTGCAGTCAGCACTAGTACTAGAATGACATGTGATGTAAGCCAGAATTTAGTTTTTATTATTTAAATAATAATAATAATAATATAATAATAATAATAATAATAATAATAATTTTATTTCATACTCTTTCTCACTGTATGACAAAAACGTCTTTTCACTTTTTTATTCATAACAAAGCATTTCATATATTTTTTAGATGTATTAGATGTATGAATTTATTATGCTGCAGCCATCACAAGTACTAGAATGAAATGTGTTGTACTGTAAGCCAGAATTTTGGTTTTTTAATAATAATAATAATAATAATAATAATAATTATTATTATTATTATTATTATTATTTTTATTATAATATTTCTATAGAACTTTCTCACTGTATGATAACACTGTCCTTTCACTTTTTTATACATAGCAATGAATTTCAAATTTTTTTTTATTGTTTAATTAATAAATAATTTATAGTTTCTATTATTAGATGTTTCTCTAAGGTCCTAGTGGATGCTGGGGACTCCGTAAGGACCATGGGGAATAGACGGGCTCCGCAGGAGACATGGGCACTTTAAGAAAGAATTTAGATTCTGGTGTGCTCTGGCTCCTCCCTCTATGTCCCTCCTCCAGACCTCAGTTTGAATCTGTGCCCGGACGAGCTGGGTGCTTTTCAGTGAGCTCTCCTGAGCTTGCTGTGAGAAAGTATTTTGTTAGGTTTTTTATTTTCAGGGAGCTCTGCTGGCAACAGACTCCCTGCATCGTGGGACAGAGGGGAGAGAAGCAGCCCTACTCTCTGAAGCTAGGTCCTGCTTCTTAGGCTACTGGACACCATTAGCTCAAGAGGGATCGTACACAGGATCTCACCCTCGTCGTCCGATACCAGAGCCGCTCCGCTGTCCCCCTCGCAGAGCCGGAAGACAGAAGCCGGGTGAGTATGAGAAGCAAGAAGACTTCGAAATCGGCGGCAGAAGACTCCGGTCTTCACTGAGGTAACGCACAGCACTGCAGCTGTGCGCCATTGCTCCCACACACCACACATACTCCGGTCACTGTAAGGGTGCAGGGCGCAGGGGGGGGGCGCCCTGGGCAGCATTTGGACCTCTTTTTGGCAAAAGTGAACATATATACAGTTGGGCACTGTATATATGTATGAGCCCCCGCCAAGAAAATACATATTTAAGCGGGACAGAAGCCCGCCGTCGAGGGGGCGGGGCTTCTCCTCAGCACTCACCAGCGTCATTTTTTCTCCACAGCTCCGCTGAGAGGAAGCTCCCCAGGCTCTCCCCTGCAGATACACGGTAGAAGAGGGTAAAAAGAGAGGGGCACATAAGTAGGCGCAAAAATCAATATAACAGCAGCTACTGGGTTAACATTAAGTTACTGTGTTATTCCTGGGTTTATAGCGCTGGGGTGTGTGCTGGCATACTCTCTCTGTCTCTCCAAAGGGCCTTGTGGAGGAACTGTCTTCAAAAAGGGCATTCCCTGTGTGTGTGGTGTGTCGGTACGCTAGTGTCGACATGTTTGACGAGGAAGGCTATGTGGAAGCAGAGCGGGAGCAAATGAATGTGGTGTCTCCGCCGACGGCACCGACACCTGATTGGATGGATATGTGGAAGATTTTAAATGATAATGTTAATTCCTTGCATAAAAGGTTGGAAAAAGCTGAAGCCTCAGGACAGTCAGGGTCTCAGCCCGTGCCTGATCCTATGTCGCAGAGGCCGTCAGGGTCTCAGAAGCGCCCTCTATCCAAAATTGTTGACACAGATACCGACATGGATTCTGACTCCAGTGTCGATTACGATGATGCAAAGTTACAGCCTAAATTGGCTAAATCCATCCGTTATATGATTATAGCAATTAAGGATGTGTTGCACATCACAGAGGAAACCCCAGTCCCTGACAAGAGGGTTCATATGTATGGGGAAAAGAGGCAGGTGGTGACCTTTCCCCCTTCACACGAGCTAAATGAGTTATGTGAAAAGGCTTGGGAATCTCCAGAAAAAACCCTGCAGATTTCCAAACGGATTCTTATGGCGTATCCTTTCCCGCCAACGGACAGGTTACGCTGGGAATCCTCCCCTAGGGTGGACAAAGCTTTAACACGCTTATCCAAGAAGGTAGCCCTGCCGTCACAGGATACAGCTACCCTCAAAGATGCTGCGGATAGAAAGCAGGAGGGTACCCTGAAGTCCATTTATACACATTCAGGTACCTTACTGAGGCCGGCGATCGCGTCGGCCTGGGTGTGTAGTGTTGTGGCAGCATGGACGGAACTTGATACCTTAGACAAGGATACTATATTATTGACCCTGGGGCATATAAAAGACGCTGTCCTATATATGAGAGATGCTCAAAGAGACATTAGTCTACTGGGTTCTAGAATAAATGCTATGTCGATTTCTGCCAGAAGGGTCCTGTGGACTCGACAATGGACAGGTGATGCCGACTCAAAAAGGCACATGGAGGTTTTACCTTACAAGGGTGAGGAATTGTTTGGGGAGGGTCTTTCGGACCTGGTCTCCACAGCTACTGCTGGAAAGTCACATTTTTTGCCATATGTCTCCTCACAGCCTAAGAAAGCACCGTATTACCAAATGCAGTCCTTTCGATCACAGAAAAGCAAGAAAGTCCGAGGTGCGTCCTTTCTTGCCAGGGGCAGAGGCAGAGGAAAGAAGCTGCACAACACAGCTAGTTCCCAGGAACAGAAGTCCTCACCGGCTTCCACAAAATCCACCGCATGATGCTGGGGCTCCACAGGCGGAGCTAGGCCCGGTGGGGGCGCGTCTCCAAATTTTCAGCCACAAGTGGGTTCACTCCCAGTTGGATCCCTGGGCAATAGATATTGTGTCTCAGGGATACAAGCTGGAATTCGAAGAGATGCCCCCTCACCGATACCTCAAATCGGCCCTGCCAGCTTCCCCCCTCGAGAGCGAAATAATGTTAACTACAGTTCACAAATTGTATCTTCAACAGGTGGTGGTCAAGGTTCCCCTCCTTCAACAAGGAAGGGGTTATTATTCGACCATGTTTGTAGTACCGAAACCGGACGGTTCGGTCAGACCCATATTGAATTTAAAATCCCTGAACATGTACCTGAAAAGGTTCCGGTTCAAGATGGAATCGCTGAGAGCGGTCATCGCAAGCCTGGAAGGGGGGGATTTTATGGTGTCTTTGGACATAAAGGATGCATACCTTCATGTCCCCATTTATCCACCTCATCAGGCGTACCTCAGATTTGTGGTACAGGATTATCATTACCAATTTCAGACGTTGCCGTTTGGTCTCTCCACAGCTCCGAGAATATTTACCAAGGTAATGGCGGAAATGATAATACTCCTGCGGAAGCAAGGGGTCACAATTATCCCATACTTGGACGATCTCCTCATAAAAGCGAGGTCAAGAGAGCAGTTGCTGATCAGCTTAGCACGTTCTCTGGAAGTGTTACGGCAACACAGCTGGATTTGGATTCTAAATATTCCAAAGTCGCAGTTGATTCCTACGACTCGTCTGCCTTTCCTGGGCATGATTCTGGACACAGACCAGAAAAGGGTTTATCTCCCGATAGAGAAAGCTCAGGAACTCATGACACTGGTCAGAAAACTATTAAAACCAAAACAGGTGTCAGTGCATCACTGCACTCGAGTCCTGGGAAAGATGGTGGCATCATACGAGGCCATTCCCTTCGGCAAGCTCCATGCGAGGACCTTTCAATGGGACTTACTGGACAAATGGTCCGGATCACATCTTCAGATGCATCGGTTAATCACCCTATCCCCCAGGGCCAGGGTGTCTCTCCTGTGGTGGCTGCAGAGTGCTCACCTTCTCGAGGGACGCAGATTCGGCATTCAGGACTGGGTCCTGGTGACCACGGATGCAAGCCTCCGAGGGTGGGGAGCAGTCACACAGGGAAGAAATTTCCAAGGTCTGTGGTCAAGTCAGGAGACTTGCCTTCACATCAACATCCTGGAACTAAGGGCCATATACAACGCCCTACGTCAAGCGGAGACCCTGCTTCGCGACCAACCGGTTCTGATTCAGTCAGACAACATCACCGCTGTGGCTCATGTAAACCGACAAGGCGGCACAAGGAGCAGGGTGGCAATGGCGGAAGCCACCAGAATTCTTCGCTGGGCGGAGAATCACGTAAGCGCACTGTCAGCAGTGTTCATCCCGGGAGTGGACAACTGGGAAGCAGACTTCCTCAGCAGGCACGACCTCCACCCGGGAGAGTGGGGACTTCATCAAGAAGTCTTCACGCAGATTGCAGGTCGGTGGGAACTGCCACAGGTGGACATGATGGCATCCCGCCTCAACAAAAAGCTACAGAGGTATTGCGCCAGGTCAAGAGACTCTCAGGCGATAGCTGTGGACGCACTGGTGACACCGTGGGTATTCCAGTCGGTCTATGTATTTCCTCCTCTTCCTCTCATACCCATGGTGCTGAGAATCATAAGAAAAAGAGGAGTGAGAAAATCCCACTGGTTTGAACCACTCAATACGGTGGAATTGAAATATCTCACGTGGAAGGTGGTCATGCTACTAGCCTTGGCTTCGGCTAGGCGTGTGTCAGAATTGGCGGCTTTGTCACATGAAAGCCCCTATCTGGTTTTCCATGCGGATAGAGCAGAATTGAGGACCCGTCCACAATTCCTGCCGAAAGTGGTTTCATCTTTTCATATAAACCAACCTATTGTGGTGCCTGTGGCTACTACTGACTTGGAGGATTCCGAGTTGCTTGATGTGGTCAGGGCTTTGAAGGTTTATGTAGCCAGAACGGCTAGGGTCAGGAAAACAGAGTCTTTGTTTATCCTGTATTCCTCCAACAAGCTTGGTGCTCCTGCTTCAAAGCAAACTATTGCTCGCTGGATCTGTAACACGATTCAGCAGGCTCATTCTGCGGCTGGATTGCCGCTGCCAAAATCAGTTAAGGCCCATTCCACTAGGAAGGTGGGCTCTTCTTGGGCGGCTGCCCGAGGGGTCTCGGCATTACAGCTGTGCCGAACGGCTACTTGGTCAGGTTCAAACACTTTTGCAAAGTTCTATAAGTTTGATACGCTGGCTGAGGAGGACCTTGTGTTTGCTCAATCGGTGCTGCAGAGTCATCCGCACTCTCCCGCCCGTTTGGGAGCTTTGGTATAATCACCATGGTCCTTACGGAGTCCCCAGCATCCACTAGGACGTTAGAGAAAATAAGATTTAACTTACCGGTAAATCTATTTCTCGTAGTCCGTAGTGGATGCTGGGCGCCCGTCCCAAGTGCGGACTTCTTCTGCAATACTTGTATATAGTTATTGCTGCAATAAGGGCTATGTTATTGTTGCATCAGGGTTGAACTGATGCTCTGTTGTTGTTCATACTGTTGACTGGGTAAGTTTATCACAAGTTATACGGTGTGATTGGTGTGGCTGGTATGTATCTTGCCCTGGATTACCAAAATCCTTTCCTTGTACTGTCAGCTCTTCCGGGCACAGTTTCTCTAACTGAGGTCTGGAGGAGGGACATAGAGGGAGGAGCCAGAGCACACCAGAATTGAATTCTTTCTTAAAGTGCCCATGTCTCCTGCGGAGCCCTTCTATTCCCCATGGTCCTTACGGAGTCCCCAGCATCCACTACGGACTACGAGAAATAGATTTACCGGTAAGTAAAATCTTATTTTTTGCTTATTGCACTTTTTCTTTTTCATATACTATTTATTACTACTAACTACTGTATGTCTAGCATACAGAGATTTATGTATTATAGTTTTTGTTTTATTTTTTGAATGGATAATAATAACAAAAACCTCGCTACAGGTATATAAAGATAAGGCTGTCTGAGGTATGAGAACATACAGAGGCTAATATTGTCAGAGTATATACTGTATTTGTGATATGAGCTAAGCATAGAATAAACATCTTAAAAACCTATTTTATTTGTTAAAGCGATTAATACACACTTACAGCTAATGACTCTATAAAACCTTACAGACACAAGAACTGAGGGATTTGATAAAAGTAAGGCTTTATAGCCTTATTAGTCAATTTAATTGTCATTTACTAAAGTGAATCTGAGTATAAGGCGTAATCTGCCTGTGAAATGTTTTACAAGTGTGTAGACACTTTACGATCTTTATCCACACACAAGTGTCAGATTATAGGCATATTGACGATAAAGGAGCCAATTAAATGGCAGCTTAGACAACCCTGCTAATATCTGTTTTACTGCACAGTAAAATGTCTATTACTCTCATTTTGACCATAATCTTCTGTTGATAATGTTTAGGAAACAAGCTCATTATAACGGTAATAGTTGACATCCTATTTACTATAATAAAACTAATTACATTGACGAAACGCGCAGTTCATAGCACTAGTTTTCTATCTCATTCAGACCTCACTCGCTCACAGATAATACTTGGTTGTATTTCCAGAGCAGCACGGCTCAACTATTATAACATTTCTGTGATGTGTGTTACTTGTAAATGCAAATACAATTCCCCATTCAATAAAATTATTAGAGAACCCCCGGTCAGAACATAAAAAACATGAGTATTCATTTGAACATCCATACAGGGCAGTATTAAACATAACTATATAGGCCAAATGTAGCACTTGCCTATAGCAATACTGTTGAGTTTAGGAATACTGTGACAATATAGCAGTGGTTTAATAAAAAGGTTTTCAGCCAGTGTTTAATGATGGCAAAGACACTGAAAGTGATACACATTTTCACAATTAATAGGTCAACATATACTTTAAGATTTAAATAATGAATAATACGCAGTGTCATATTTCTATTTATGTTTTTGGAATTTTCCATTCTGTTCCTTTGGTGCAAACTAATGATGTAAATTATTTCAATGCAGTCAGAAACATAAGTAGAAATGACTCCCACTGTCTGCATTTGACGGTGGGAAATTACATGGTGGAAGCTCAAAGTTGTAAGACACATAAGGGCCTATATATCACCATCCTCATCTGATGATGCAGATGACAGGTGATAAACTCGACCCAACTCGCACTGCGATAATTGAGTACATCGCATGGATGTATTAATTATCACATGCAGGGACAGAGCTTATGAGAAAGCTCTGTCCCCGCGATGCTTCTACGCAGCATTATCGGGGTATTTTTCATAAAAAATACCCCAATGTCCTTCTGCACATGCGCCCCCCCACCCTGAATTTTATACTTACCAGTCTAGGAGCCGGTGTCCGCTGCTTCAGGAGGCTGCCGGGGTCACAGCACAGCATATGGGGGTCCCGGCGCCCGGAAGCGCTCACCGCAGCAGCGGATACTGGCTGCTGGGGCTGGTAAGTATGATTTTTTTTTTACTTATTTTTTTTTTAACACTGTGATCAGCTTATGTGTCCATCGGACACACATAGCTGCTCACACTGCTCGGTCCCCGCACAGCTTTCTTTGCCAGGGTGCAGAGAAATCTGGGCAAAAGGATGCAGATCGCAGTGCTGCCCTGTGATCTCGCCAGCCTGAGCTGGCGAAATTATCACAGGTCTCAGTGTGGTATTTTTGCACTTTTTTTTTTAGAATTTCAGGCCAGATCGCATTTCCCATTATAAGTATGGGAAATGCGATCTGGGTTATTAAAAAAATTACAATTAAAGGGTTTTGGCAAAACCTCCCTTAATTTTTCCCGGATTCGGGTGTTTTTTTTTTCAAAAAACCCTCAATAACAGCTTAGATCATAGAATTTGGGGGTAATTTTGATCCTATAGCAGAGGTTCCCAAACTGTGTGCCGTGGCTCCCTGGGGTGCCTCGGGTCACTTGCAGGGGTGCCCTGGGTTGGTGGTTCAGGACCAATTCAAATTATTCATGGTCAATATAATAGGCAAAACCAGTGCTGGTGGCTGCCAGTCATAAAATATGTGGCCAAACAGAAGCAAATCTTGTGCCTCACCACACAACTGACCCTAAGGATGACATATAAACGCGATCTACTTAATGTAATAATTCTTTCTAAATAAGAAATTTTTGGCCTAGTGGTGCCGTGAATAAAATTCTGATATTCTAGGGCGCCGTAATTCAAAAGAGTTTGGAAACCACTGTCCTATAGTATTATTAACCTCAATAACCATAATTTCCACTCATTTCCAGTCTATTCTGAACACCTCACAATATTATTTTTAGTCCTAAAATTTGCACCGAGGTTGCTGGATGACTAAGCTAAGCGACCCAAGTGGCCGGCACAAACACCTGGCCCATCTAGGAGTGACACTGCAGTGTCAGGCAGGATGGCAGTTTTAAAAACTAGGCCCCAAAGAACACATAATGCAAAGAAAAAAAAGGGTACAATGATGTAGCTGGATGACTAAGCTAAGCGACACAAGTGGGCGGCAAAAACACCTTGCCCATCTAGGAGTGGCACTGCAGTGTCAGACAGGATGGCACTTAAAAAAATTGTCCCCAAACCGTACATGATGCAAAGATAAATAAATAAAAAAAGAGGTGCAAGATGGAATTGTCCTTGGGCCCTCCCACTCACCCTTATGTTGTATAAACAGGACATGCACACTTTAACAAACCCATCATTTCAGCCACAGGGTCTGCCACACGACTGTGGCTGAAATGACTGCAAAAAAAGAAGCAATCAATCTCTCCTTTCTCTACAGAGGCAAGATGTCGACCTCATTATCATCCTACGATTCCTCACCCCTTTCACTGTGTACATCCCCCTCCTCACAGAGTATTAATTCGTTCCCACTGGAATCCACCATCACAGGTCCCTGTGTATTTTCTGGAGGCAATTGCTGGTGAATGTCTCCACGGAGGAATTGATTATAACTAATTTTGATGAACATCATCTTCTCCACATTTTGTGGAAGTAACCTCGTACGCCGACCGCTGACAAGGTGACCGGCTGCACTAAACACTCTTTCGGAGTACACACTGGAGGGGGTGGGGGTGGGGGGCAACTTAGGTAAAATAAAGCCAGTTTGTGCAAGGGCCTCCAAATTGCCTCTTTTTCCTGCCAGTATACGTATGGACTGTCTGACGTGCCTACTTGGATGCGGTCACTCATATAATCCTCCACCATTCTTTCAATGGTGACAGAATCATATGCAGTGACAGTAGACGACATGTCAATAATCGTTGGCAGGTCCTTCAGTCCGGACCAGATGTCAGTTTTCGCTCCTGACTGCCCTGCATCACAGCCAGCGGGTGGTTTTGGAAATCTGATTCTTTTCATAGCAGCTCCAGTGGTGGTAGAAAATGAAGGAGGAGCTGTTGGCGGGTCACGTTCCGCTTGACTTGACAAGTGTCTCACCAGCAGGTCTTTGAACGGGTGGTCTTCAGTATGCCGGCTGTCGGGATCCTGGCGTACAGTATACCGGAATCCCGACAGCCAGCATACCGACACTTATTCTCCCTCGTGGGGGTCCACGACCCTCCTGGAGGGAGAATAAGCCACCGTGCCCGCAACGTGGCGAGTGCAGCGAGCCCGCAAGGGGCTCATTTGCGCTCGCCACACTGTCGGTATGCCGGCGGTCGGGCTCCCGGCGCCGGTATGCTGGTCGCCGGAAGCCCGACCGCCGGCGTACCATACTACACCCCTTTGCGCATGTGCGGACTTGTGTCTGCCGGAAACACAGATACAATGTAGGCTTTAAACCTAGGATCGAGCACGGTGGCCAAAATGTAGTGCTCTGATTTCAACAGATTGACCACCCGTGAATCCTGGTTAAGCGAATTAAGGGCTCCATCCACAAGTCCCACATGCCTAGCGGAATCGCTCCATTTTAGCTCCTCCTTCAATCTCTCCAGCTGCTTCTGTAAAAGCCTAATGAGTGGAATGACCTGACTCAGGCTGGCAGTGTCTGGACTGACTTCACGTGTGGCAAGTTCAAAGGGTTGCAGTACCTTGCACAACGTTGAAATCATTCTCCATTGCGCTTGAGTCAGGTGCATTCCCCCTCCTTTGCCTATATCGTAGGCAGATGTATAGGCTTGAATGGCCTTTTGCTGCTCCTCCATCCTCTGAAGCATATAGAGGTTGAATTCCACCTCGTTACCACCTCTTGCTTCAGCTGATGGAGGGGCAGGTTCAAGAGTGTTTGCTGGTGCTCCAGTCTTCGGCACGCGGTGGCTGAATGCCGAAAGTGGCCCGCAATTCTTCGGGCCACTGACAGCATCTCTTGCACGCCCCTGTCATTTTTTTAAAAGATTCTGCACCACCAAATTCAATGTATATGCAAAACATGGGACGTGCTGGAATTTGCCCACATGTAACGCATGCACAATATTGATGGCATTGTCCGATGTCACAAATCCCCACGAGAGTCCAATCTGCGATGATGTTCCTCAGTTTCCGTAAGAGGTTGTCAGCTGTGTGCCTCTTATGGAAAGCGGTGATACAAAGCGTAGCCTGCCTAGGAACGAGTTGGCGTTTGCGAGAAGCTGCTACTGGTGCCGCTGCTGCTGTTGTAGCTACGGGAGGCAATACATCTACCCAGTGGGCTGTCACAGTCATATAGTCCTGAGTCTGCCCTGCTCCACTTGTCCACATGTCCGTGGTTAAGTGGACATTGGGTACAACTGCATTTTTTAGGACACTGGTGACTCTTTTTCTGACATCTGTGTACATTCTCGGTATCGCCTGCCTACAGAAGTGGAACCTAGATGGGATTTGGTACCGGGAACACAGTACCTCAAGCAATTCTCTAATTCCCTGTGAATTAATGGTGGATACCGGACACACGTCTAACACCAACACAGCTGCCAAGGCCTGAGTTATCCGCTTTGCAACGCAAAGGACTGTTGGACAGTCAATTGCTTACTGGAAGTAGTACAAGTGGTCTTCCGACTTTCCCTCTGGGATAATGATCGACTCCCAGCAGCAACAACAGCAGAGCCAGCAGCAGTAGGCGTTACACTCAAGGATCCATCGGAGGAATCCCAGTTAGGAGAGGACTCGTCAGACTTGCCAGTGACATGGCCTGCAGGACTATTGGCGTTCCTGTCTAAGGAGGAAATTGACACTGAGGGAGTTGGTGGTGTGGTTTGCTTGGGTACAAGAGGAAGAAGGGATTTAGTTGTCAGTGGACTGCTTCTGCTGTCACCAAAAGTTTTTCAACTTGTCAATGACTTCTGATGAATGCGCTCCAGGTGACATATAAGGGAGGATGTTCCTAGGTGGTTAACGTCCTTACCCCTACTTATTACAGCTTGACAAAGGCAACACACGGCTTGACACCTGTTGTCTGCATTTCTGTTAAAATAATTCCACACCGAAGAGGTGTTTTTTTTGTGTAATTTGACCAGGCATGTCAATGGCCATATTCATCCCACGGACAACAGGTGTTTCCCCGGGTGCCTGACTTAAACAAACCACCCCACCATCAGAATCCTCCTTGTCAATTTCCTCCTCAGCGCCAGCAACACCCATATCCTCATCCTGGTGTACTTCAACAGTGACATCTTCAATTTGACTATCAGGAACTGGACTGTGGGTGCTCCTTCCAGCACTTGCAGGGGGCGTGCAAATGGTGGAAGGAGCCACCTCTTCCTGTTCAGTGTTGAGAAGGTCAGGCATCGCAACCGCTGACACAATTAGACTCTCCTTGGGGATTTGTGATTTAGAAAAACGCACAGTTCTTTGCTGTGCTTTTGCCAGCTTAACTGTTATCATTTTTCTAGCGGGAGGATGAGTGCTTCCATCCTCATGTGAAGCTGAACCACTAGCCATGAACATAGGCCAGGGCCCCAGCTGTTCCTTGCCACTCTGTGTCGTAAATGGCATATTGGCAAGTTTACGCTTCTCCTCAGACGCTTTTAATTTAGATTTTTGGGTCATTTTACTAAACTTTTGTTTTTTGGATTTTACATGCTCTCTACTATGACATTAGGCATCGGCCTTAGCAGACGACGTTTATGGCATTTCATTGTCTCTGCCATGACTAGTGGCAGCAGCTTCAGCAATAGGTGGAAGTGGATCTTGATCTTTCCCTATTTCACCCTCCACATTTTTGTTCTCAATTTTTTAATGTGTGGAATTATATGCCTGTAATATTATTATATCAATAGCAATGGACTACTGTACTGTACAACTATATACTGTTGGTCACCAAAATGCTGCACTGTACTACTATATATACTGCTCACAACAATGCAGCACAGATATGGATACTTGAAGTGATACGGAGCTGCAAGATACAGCAATGGACTACTGTACTGTACAACTATATACTGTTGGTCAGCAAAATGCTGCACTGTACTACTATATACTGCTCACAACAATGCAGCACAGATATGGATACTTGAGTGATACGGAGGTGCAAGATACAGCAATGGACTACTGTACTGTACAACTATATACTGTTGGTCACCAAAATGCTGCACTGTACTACTATATATACTGCTCACAACAATGCAGCACAGATATGGATACTTGAAGTGACACAGAACTTAACTTTTAATACAAAATAGATTATAATATGGTACACCAAAACAAACACACATATAAAAATTAGCTAATAAAAATGACAGTGACACCTGAGGTGAAAATATTAGAGAGTAAGTTTGATTGTCACAGGATGATGGATAATCTGTTAGGTATTAAATGCATAAATGTTGCATATGTTGCAAACATGTTGAGATTTATAATCCTTATATAGTTACCTGTGAGAAAAATATATCCAACCTGGTAATGGTTTAATCTGCTACTTAGAAATTAGTGTCAAGGGAATACCAGAGATGGGAAAGCTAGTGCTTAAGACAAAATTGGACAAAAAATCAACAAAGCTCAATGGCTAGGAGAGAAGAAATATAAGGTGTGAAGATTGGTAATGATCAAAGGTTACTCCAAAACCTCCGTTTGTCACAAATACAGAGATATTTGTTACTACACCTGATATTCCCTAGCAGTCTCCCAAATAGGTACTAATCAGGCTATTCACTGCTTAGCTTCCAAGATCAGGCGAGGTTGGGCGTACCCAGTGAAATATGGTAGTAAAAACCCCTTGATTGTGAATACAATGGTATATGGTTATTGATGTATACCAAAGAAGTACTTCTATAGTTCACTATTGTGCCCAGTCCTATTGTTGCCTTAGAATTAACAAATGGACAGGATAACTGGCATCAAATTGTGAAAAGTACTGTTATACCAAATTTAACCCAACCTTTTCATCTTCAACATATTGTCCCTTACACCCACACTTCCAATTCAGTTTTAACCCACTATTATCATTAGTCCAATTAAAATTACCAATATAATCTTTATAATATACTCCTTATTTCATTTGGCTCAATTTCATCCCTGTCACTAATTTTTTAATAATTGCAAGCTGTCACGTTTCTCATTACCATCTCACTTTATAACCTATATACCTAATATATACACACAGGGTATCTATGATTTAAATATTATTTCATATATTATTTATTTCCACTATGATTTTCTTTCCATTTAATTGTAATTCTATTTCTTGTCACCTAATGAATTTCATTTATGTTTATTTTTACCTATTTACCAGCCATTTATATAACCCTATAATTCCCCATACTCATGGTACACACGGTATATCCGGTCTTATCTTAAACATGGACTGATATATACGGACACTTTCTTTGCAGGACATCGTCCTCGTCATATCCGGTCGCAAAGCCGAATTCCACGGCACATTTTCTCAATAGGAAGTGATGTAACTTTACGTCTACATCACTTCCTAACAATTAGGTCTCGTTCCGCACTAGGCTATGCCATCACAGCCACCCCGTTACTTACCCCTGTGACCCGGCCCACTCTGTAATAGCTAGCCTTATAACTAACTTTATTTAACTATTCAAATTACGGCTCCACACGACTTCCGGTCGTCATGACCGGAAGTGACGTATATCTGCCGGACGACGTGTCCACGCCAATTCATGCGGGGCATATTCCGGTATGGGCAATGATACTATAACCATTCTTTTATCTTCCCTCTGGGTAAGGCACTCCCTGCGATTGTGGGCTTTGTTAGACTTATATACTAACCTATTCAAACTCTCCTCATCACGGCATTACACGACTTCCGGCCTTCGCGACCGGAAGTGACGCATACTTGTCTGACGATGCGTCCACATTAAAGTTATCACTCCAATAACCCTCCTATTCTCTACCTACTATATTATAACTGACCTCAGCAATTTTTAACTTTATTTGTATTAAACTTTTCTCAAAATAAAGTCCTAATAGATAAAGATATCTAGAGACTGCTTACTGAGGTCACATAATATCACTTCCGGGTCCTGAAACAGGAACTGACATGGAGGAGGTTATATAACATTACCTCCACCCCTTCCCCTGTCTTATTATTGGTCCATCCAATTAGACCACTCCCACTATTGACTCAAATACCTTGCCTTCCACCACTTCTTCACACAGTGAACAAGCCACCATCCGGTGAAACGGCCGTCTGTGTCCTGTGGAGCTGAGCAGTGCACGGCTCAGCCCACTCATCCACTGGTATCGTATAATGTGAAATCTTTTTCAATTGACTGTGTAATCTTTGCGTAATCTGCTATTTGTCTATTCCATCTGAGTAATATTAATCACTCAGTGAAGAACCCTAAATTCCTTATCATTTACTGTCGTCAGGGCTTAAGATATCTGTGTAATTTCACTCCTATTTTTTCTGGGCACAGGAAACCCGTCTCTTTGATCCCTTCTCTACCATGTGAGATATGTGGTTGACAATAGAGAATAGAAGACGGGACCTGTACCTACAAGTTTCCTAGACTCTACTATTCTACAGTACTTTTCACAATTTGATGCCAGTTATCCTGTCCATTTGTTAATTCTAAGGCAACAATAGGACTGGGCACAATAGTGAACTATAGAAGTACTTCTTTGGTATACATCAATAACCATATACCATTGTATTCACAATCAAGGGGTTTTTACTACCATATTTCACTGGGTACGCCCAACCTCGCCTGATCTTGGAAGCTAAGCAGTGAATAGCCTGATTAGTACCTATTTGGGAGACTGCTAGGGAATATCAGGTGTAGTAACAAATATCTCTGTATTTGTGACAAACGGAGGTTTTGGAGTAACCTTTGATCATTACCAATCTTCACACCTTATATTTCTTCTCTCCTAGCCATTGAGCTTTGTTGATTTTTTGTCCAATTTTGTCTTAAGCACTAGCTTTCCCATCTCTGGTATTCCCTTGACACTAATTTCTAAGTAGCAGATTAAACCATTACCAGGTTGGATATATTTTTCTCACAGGTAACTATATAAGGATTATAAATCTCAACATGTTTGCAACATATGCAACATTTATGCATTTAATACCTAACAGATTATCCATCATCCTGTGACAATCAAACTTACTCTCTAATATTTTCACCTCAGGTGTCACTGTCATTTTTATTAGCTAATTTTTATATGTGTGTTTGTTTTGGTGTACCATATTATAATCTATTTTGTATTAAAAGTTAAGTTTTAGTCTTTCAAGCGTGCCCCAACAAAGAGTCTCTCTTTCTCTTCGCAACCTCACCATATACCATTGACTCTGGGTGCACCACCAACAATTACCTTATTTACCTATACAGGCAAGTTCAAAATATTTGCACTGTTGGTCTACAAGGGACAAATTATTTAAGAGCCCATTCCAAAGAATTTTATACCATCCTGTGCGGCACCAATCCCTTCTTTCTAGTGACACAGAACTGCAAGATACAGCAATGGCCGACTGTACTGTACAACTATATACTGTTGGTCACCAAAATGCTGCACTGTACTACTATATATACTGCTCACAACAATGCAGCACAGATATGGATACTTGAAGTGACACGAAGCTGCAAGATACAGCAATGGCCTATTGTACTGTACAACTATATACTGTTGGTCACCAAAATGCTGTACTATACTACTATATATATATATATATATATATATATATATACTGCTCACAACAATGCAGCACAGATATGGATACTTGAAGTGACACGGAGCTGCAAGATACAGCAATGGACTACTGCACTGTACTACTATACTGGTGGTCCCCAAAATGCTGCACTGTACTACTATACTGCTCACAAACAATGCAGCACAGATATGGATACTTGAAGTGACACGGAGCTGCAAGATACAGCAATGGCCTACTGTACTGTACTACTATATATATACTGGTGGTCCCCAAAATGCTGCACTGTACTACTATACTGCTCACAAACAATGCAGCACAGATATGGATACTTGAAGTGACACGGAGCTGCAAGATACAGCAATGGCCTACTGTACTGTACTACTATATATATACTGGTGGTCCCCAAAATGCTGCACTGTACTACTATACTGCTCACAAACAATGCAGCACAGATATGGATACTTGAAGTGACACGGAGCTGCAAGATACAGCAATGGACTACTGTACTGTACTACTATACTGGTGGTCCCCAAAATGCTGCACTGTACTACTATACTGCTCACAAACAATGCAGCACAGATATGGATACTTGAAGTGACACGGAGCTGCAAGACACAGCAGTGGACTACTGTACTGTACTACTATACTGGTGGTCACCAAAATGCTGCACTGTACTACTATATATAATATATATAGTATATACTGGTCACACAACAATGCAGCAGATATTGAGCACTGATGATCAGGATACTGTCTAGAACTGAGTCTGACACGGAGCTGCAAGATACAGCAATGGCCTACTGTACTGTACTACTATAATTATATACTGGTGGTCCCCACAATGCAGCACACTGAGCACAGATATTTGCAGCACACTGAGCACAGATATGGAGCTTTTCAGGCAGAGAACGTAGATATTTGCAGCACACTGAGCACAGATATGGAGCTTTTCAGGCAAAGAACGTAGATATTTTCAGCACACTGAGCATAGATATTTGCAGCACACTGAGCACAGATATTTGCAGCACACTGAGCACAGATATGGAGCTTTTCAGGCAGAGAACGTAGCCACGTCCTCTCCATTCAATCTCCAATGCACAAGTAAAAATGGCGGCAACGCGCAGCTCTTTATATGGAATACGAATCTCGCGAGAATCCGACAGCGGGATGATGACGTTCAGCTTCGTTCGGGTTAACCGAGCAATGCGGGAAGATCTGAGGCTGCCTCGGACCCGTGTAAAATAGGTGAAGTTCGGGGGGGTTCGGATCTCGACGAACCGAACCCGCTCATCTCTAGTTCAAACTGAAATCTAAATTGCAGTGTGAAAACAAAGCAGCCAGTATTTACCCTGCACAGAAACAAAATAACCCACCTGAATTTAACTCTCTCTACAAATGTTATATCTGCCACACCTGCAGTGCACATGGGCCCTCATTCCGAGTTGATCGCTCGGTATTTTTCATCGCATCGCAGTGAAATTCCGCTTAGTACGCATGCGCAATATTCGCCCTGCGACTGCGCCAAGTAATTTTACAATGGAGATAGTATTTTTACTCACGGCTTTTTCATCGCTCCGGCGATCGTAATGTGATTGACAGGAAATGGGTGTTACTGGGCGGAAACAGGCCGTTTTATGGGCGTGCGGGAAAAAACGCTACCGTTTCCGGAAAAAACGCAGGAGTGGCCGGGGAAACGGGGGAGTGTCTGGGCGAACGCTGGGTGTGTTTGTGATGTCAAACCAGGAACGACAAGCACTGAACTGATCACACAGGCAGAGTAAGTCTGAAGCTACTCTGAAACTGCTAAGTAGTTAGTAATCGCAATATTGCGAATACATCGGTCGCAATTTTAAGAAGCTAAGATTCACTCCCAGTAGGCGGCGGCTTAGCGTGTGTAACTCTGCTAAAATCGCCTTGCGAGCGATCAACTCGGAATGAGGGCCATGGTTTTACCCAACTGCTAACAAATTTGCTGCGCGATCAACTCTGATTTATTCCCTGTGGTAGAGACATTGGCCCTCATTCCGAGTTGTTTGCTCGCTAGCTGCTTTTAGCAGCATTGCAAACGCTAGGCCGTCGCCCTCTGGGAGTGTATCTTAGCTTAGCAGAATTGCTAACGAAAGGTTAGCAGTTCTGCTATTAAATATTTCCCTGCAGTTTCTGAGTAGCTCCAGACCTACTCCTAGATTGCGTTCACTGCAGACTGTTTGGTTCCTGGTTTGACGTCACAAACACGCCCTGCGTTCGGCCAGCCACTCCCTCGTTTCCCCAGCCACTCCTGCGATTTCGTCTGGCACGCCTGCGTTTTTTAGCACACTCCCGGAAAACGCTCAGTTACCACCCAGAAACACCCACTTCCTGTCAATCACTCACCGATCAGCAGAGCGACTGAAAGCGTCGCTCGGCCCTGTGTAAAATTGCATAATTTTGTGTGAAAGTACTTAGCGCGTGCGCCCTGCGGCCCGTACGCATGCGCAGAAGTGCCGGTTTTTAGCCTGATCGCAATTCTGCTAATAACTAGAGATGAGCGGATTCGGTTTTACTCGGTTTTACTCGGTTCTCAAAACCGAATCTTATTGGCTCACGGATGTCACGTGTTTTGGATAGCCAATAAGATTCGGTTTTGAGAACCGAGTAAAACCGAGTAAAACCGAATCCGCTCATCTCTACTAATAACGGCAGCAAGCGAACAACTCGGAATGACCACCACTAAGGGGGTAATTCTGATTTGATCGCAGCAGCAAGTTTGTTAGCAATTGGGCAAAACCATGTGCACTGCAGGGGGGGGGGGGGGCAGATATAACATTTGCAGAGAGAGTTAGATTTGGGTGGGTTGTTTAGTTTCTGTCAGGGTAAATACTGGCTGCTTTATTTTTACACTGTAATTTAGATTTCAGTTTGAATACACCCCACTCAAATCTAACTCTCTCTGCACATGTTATATCTGCCCCCCCTGCAGTGCACACGTTTTTGCCCAACTGCTAACAAATTTGCTGCTACGATCAACTCAGAATTAGGCCCTGTAAGTACTAGTATGCACTGCCAGGTAGAGGCAGGTCCCCAACATTTCCAGCCTTTTAGTGCATCCGGTGACTTGTAACTACACCCAACTTGGCAGGTAAGACATGCTTATATTTGTGTTTTTACCAAAGCTAGAACTCCTGTACTGCAAAGCAATAACTCATTTAAATGAAAAAGAGTAGAAAAAGACAAGACAAAAGACAAGCATATACTGTACTACTGCCATATGTTTTCATGCATAGTAATCGCTGAATAAATCCCACAGTACTTCGAATTTTTGTATTTTTTTATTTACCTATAAACCAGAGAAAATATTTTGTTTGTAGCTCAGCGTTTGATGCTATTTTTCACTGCCATGTGAAACTTATTGATGACAATGACTGTGGAAAAGTACACAGTATAAAAAAAAATAATCTCTCTTCATGTCTTCATCATGAAGGTAAAAAGTCATTCTGGGATTTGGCAATGTCTTATCCACCTGATCTTAGCACTGTTGTAAATCCAGGGTGTAAATCCGTTCTTTGATCCTCTGTCAACAGCACAAGAAAGCTAGAGACAGATGTCACCACCTTAAGTCAGCAATGCTGCACCCTGCAGCCCATAAACCTTTATGGCACTGGCAATAAACTCTGATTACAGAAACACTGCAGAGTATCTCCGCACTTGAATGATATCCAAGTTTCTGTTATAGAGACTATGTTGGGTTTACCAAATGACAAGAGGTTCTATTTCCAGCACACCACTGTTTAGTTCTCAATAACTACTGGCAATGGTAACAGAGGATCAGGCTCGGACCGGCCCATAGGGGTACAGGGGAAACCACCGGTGGGCCCCACTGCCTGGGGGCCCACACTCTCCATTATGCATTATAAATATGTTACAGTATACTCATACTTACCTACTCTCCCAGAAGCTGCGGGAGGCTCCCATTTTTTGGGGTAGCCCCCCGCACCCCCGGAAGAGTGGGCAGGTCTCCCGCATTCTGCTCACACCCTAGTGATGCGAGCAGGATGGAGAGATTACCTCCCGTGTCCGTCGGGTGGAGAAGGGGTTAAAATGACTAAAATGGTTAAAGTGATGTCACAGTCCAGCCCCGCCCCCCGAAGACACCTGCAGCATCTCCTCTCCGGGCTTCTCCCAGAGAGGAGAAATAAAATGTAGGTAAGTATGAGTATACTGCACAGGACTATGGTGTATTTTCTACAGGGCATTGCTGTTATTAATCTGGTACATTATCATGCATGCCCTAGCAGTATTTACTATATATATATTATTTATCAAGGGGTCCAGACCATGCACTAATGGTGAGCCAAGCCTCTCAGAATGGGCCCCTACCACGGCATTTCCCCAGTGGGCCCTTCATGTCCCAGTCTGACACTGCAGAGGACTAATGTCTTTTGGCCCAGAATGCAAGCAGAAGTAAATAGGCTTGATACCTGCTACAGAAACTATTCACAATAATAGGCAATTATCATTGATGGATCACCAGCTGTATCTTACTACACTATAGACATGCAGGGTCATTAAGACAGCTGCGGAGCCTGGGTACTGAAGGCGGTGTTGCTAATTCTAGGTTGTGTGATCATACCAGCTCCAGAAAAAACATAATAGGAATTATTACTGTGTGGTGCAGCATGCTACAAAGGCCACTCAAATAGGTCTGGGTCTAGGTATTTAGTACCTACGCTCCCCTCCTCCATGTGCCCCCGCAGATATAGGTATAGTAATCTTCTACTAAAATCTGTTTTATGATTGTCCATAGGTGTTGGAATGGGGGTGTGGTGTGGAGGCCAAATGAACTGGGTCGTAGGATGTAATACGGCTGCCATCTTGGGTTACCATAGACAGTATCAGGATGAAGATAATCCCTTTTCCTGCTGCTCCACCTCTCCCTGCCCAATGCCCTTCTCCACCCATCGCCAGAGCCTTCCTCTGCCCTGCACCCAGCTCCAGCCTCTACAGTGTGTAACTATTTACTGTGGGCTGGCCCCTCCTCTGTGATCAGCCATACGCCTTTCTCACCTTCCACGTCAATGTTCCTCCCCTCCTCTCCCTCATCTCCCCCTTTGCCTTTCACACACACCCCTCGCAGTACCCCTCCACCCCCAGAAAGATAGATAGATAGATAGATAGATAGATAGATAGATAGATAGATAGATAGATAGATCGATCGATCTGTCAGGTCGGTGGTGTGGCGGCCAAGTCCAGCTGCCCCAATTTAGGGGCACCATAAGTACTGTACTATTTACTATAACCAATAAATAATATACTGGTTACTAGTTACTATAACTTCTTTCTACCTACATAAAAAAATCAATTGCAATTGCATAAGTTGTTGTTATTATTGATATGTTTAAGGTCGGGCACTCCTCATGATGATGTGTTCCCGGCCGACCCGCCGGCCGATGCACCGCCCGTACACACTGCAGGATGGCGTGATGTACCATGCCATGATGCATTCGGCAGCATGGCACTGTACACAATATCTTCTGGTTGGCCGTGAAGCACAGATACCCAGAAGATATCATGTACAAGCTGCCCATACACCAAAAGATTTATCGTCCAATCTAGCTGGTTGGAACAAAAATCTGGTAATATAGAAACATAGAAACATAGAATTTGACGGCAGATAAGAACCACTTGGCCCATCTAGTCTGCTCCTTTTTTATTTTATCCTTTAGGCAATCTCAACCCTTTTTTAATCTTGATTCTTTGTAAGGATATTCATATGCCTGTCCCAAGCATGTTTAAATTGCCCTACAGTCTTAGCCTCTACCACCTCTGATGGGAGGCTATTCCACTTATCCACTACCCTTTCTGTGAAGTAATTTTTCCTTAAATTTCCCCTGAACCTCCCCCCCTCCAGTCTCAATGTATGCCCTCGAGTTCTAATACTTCTTTTCCTTTGAAGAATGTTTCCCTCCTGAACTTTGTTAAGACCCTTTATATATTTGAAAGTTTCTATCATGTCTCCCCTTTCCCTTCTCTCCTCCAAACTATACATGTTAAGATCTTTTAGCCTTTCCGGGTAAGTTTTGTGATGTAGGCCATGCACCATTTTAGTTGCCCTTCTTTGTACACTCTCTAATGTATTTATATCCTTCTGGAGATAGGGTCTCCAGAACTGGACACAGTATTCCAGATGGGGCCTTACCAATGACCTATACAGTGGCATTATCACTTCTTTTTTCCTGCTACTGATTCCTCTCCCTATGCAACCAAGCATCTGACTTGCCTTTCTCATTGCTTTGTTGCATTGCTTTCCTGCCTTCAAGTCACTTGAAATAGTGACTCCTAAATCTCTTTCCTCCTCAGTAGTTTCCATTATAGTACCCTTGATACTATACTTAGCCTTTGGGTTTTTGAGACCCAAGTGCATGATTTTGCATTTTTTAGCATTAAACTGTAGTTGCCACGTTCTTGACCATTTCTCAAGCCTACCTAGGTCATCAATCATTTGTTTGACCCCTCCCGGTGTGTCTACCCTGTTGCATATCTTTGTATCATCTGCAAAAAGGCATATCTTCCCTTCAATACCATCTGCAATGTCACCAACAAAGATATTAAAGAGAACTGGACCAAGTACAGATCCCTGGGGTACTCCACTGGTAACATTTCCCTCCATAGATTGCACTCCATTAACTACAACTGTCTGTTTCCTATCCTGCAACCAGGTTCTTATCCATTTCACTAATTTATAATCCACCCCCAGGCTTTCAAGTTTATTTAGCAGTCTGTGATGTGGGACAGTGTCAAATGCCTTCCTAAAGTCTAGATATGCTACATCTACAGCTCCCCCTTGATCTATTATTTTCATCACAGAGTCAAAAAAGTCAATAAGATTTGTTTGGCATGATCTCCCACCAGTAAATCCATGCTGTTTTGGATCCTGTAAGTTGTTTGATTTAAGATATTCCACTACTCTTTCTTTTAATAGTTTTTCCATTACTTTCCCTACTACTGATGTAAGGCTTACTGGTCTGTAGTTACTTGCTTCTTCCTTGCTTCCACTTTTGTGCAGTGGAACTACATTTGCTCTTTTCCAGTCCTCTGGAATATCACCTGTATTTAGTGACTGGTTAAATAATTCTGTTAAAGGTGTAACCAGGACATCTTTTAGCTCTTTGAGTATCCTTGGGTGTATCCCATCTGGTCCCATTGATTTATCCACTTTTAGTTTTGAAAGTTCTGTTAGGACCTTCTCCTCTGTAAATGTATTTTCATCTACCTTATTTTTATGAATGTCCTTGCAATTTAACTGTGGCCCCATCCCTTCTTCTGTAGTAAATACTGAGCAAAAATAATTATTTAGGTGATCTGCTATTGCCTTGTCTCCCTCCACCAAATGCCCACTCTCTGTCTTAAGTCTTATTATTCCTCCATTTGATTTTCTCCTTTCACTTATATACTTAAAAAAAGTTTTGCCCCCTTTATCTACTGACTGGGCCATTTTCTCCTCAGCTTCTGCCTTTGCACGTCTGATCACTTTCTTAGCATCCTTCCGTCTGTCCAGATACTCCTCTTTGTCGTTATTATTTTGAGTCTGTTTGTATTTCCTAAAAGCCATCTTTTTTGCTTTCACACTAGTTGATACTACTTTTGTGAACCACACTGGCTTCCTTTTCCTGGTGCTTTTCCTAACCATTTTGATACAAAGGTCTGTTACACTTAGTAATGCACTTTTAATTTTTTTCCACCTCTCCTGCACCCCTTCCAATGAATGAATGGCAGTAAATGACATGGATGGGAGCAAATGACAGTTAACCATTTCAAAGGGTCAACTGTCATTTGCTCCTATCCATTACCAGATGGTCAACTGTCATTTGCTCCCATCCATTACCAGATGTTCGTTCCAACCAGCCAGATTGGCAGATAAATCTTTAGGTGTATGGGCACCTTTAGCCTTTTGTTATTTTGTACTATTTTTAGGCAGTAGACTGTTTAGTACAATGGGGGTCATTCCGAGTTGTTCGCTTGCTAGCAGATTTTAGCAGCATTGCACACGCTAGGCCACCGCCCTCTGGGAGTGTATCTTAGCTTAGCAGAATTGCGAACGAAAGAGTAGCAGAATTGCGAATAGAAAATTGTTAACAGTTTCTGAGTAGCTCGAGACTTACTCCTACACTGCGATCAGCTCAGCCCGTTTCGTTCCTGGTTTGACGTCACAAAAACGCCCTGCGTTCGGCCAGCCACTCCCCCGTTTCTCCAGACACTCCCGCGTTTTATCCTGGCATGCCTGCGTTTTTCCGCACACTCCCAGAAAACGGTCAGTTTCCGCCCAGAAACACCCACTTCCTGTCAATCACACTCCGATCACTTCAACGATGAAAATTCTTCGTTCGGACGTGAGTAAATCTACTAAGTTTTGTGCTAAAATACTTAGCGCATGCGCGTTGCGTACCATGCGCATGCGCATTTTTGCCTTAATCGCTCCGTTGCGAAAATCGGCAATGAGCAAACAACTCGGAATGACCCCCAATAATAGGGAGGATAAATATAAAAGGGATTAGGGAATATCTTTTAGAAGCATTTAATGAATGAAAATATAGTAACATCATACTATAACGAATTAAAAAACATAAAGAATTATTTACGTGTCTTTGAGCAACATGTTACAGCTTCAGTCCGCTTATGAGTTAAGACAAGACTTGAATCTACTAGAGTATATTTCCATGTAAACAAGAAGAAAGTTTCAGGTCTATTTTTCTGTTAAACAACAATAATTGAATGAGCTAACAATCTATATTTCCTATTCCCTACCACATGGACACAGACACAAGCCAAATAACCTGCTAGTGTGCTGTGAGAGGAAAGTGAAGCACTGGGAGGACAGCCATGTAAACATGGGGAGAACATACAAATGTCCCCAGTGCTATGGGACATCAAAGCTAACCACTATACCACCATTCTGCTTTTTTTTTTTATAAAGACCTCTAATTGTATGCCTCTCATTTTGTAGTGTATAGTAGTATTACAATTAATGATCCAAAGAATCAATATCCTTTTTTCTTCATTGGAACTACAATAGCATTATCAGACAATAGTTAGAAAATGACTGTGCTCAGCAAGATTTGTGCCTTTAATGTGGTCTCCCACCACTAAGTGCCATCCATCATTCGGTGTGAAAATATTGCTTGAACTTTGTGTTTTTCTATACATCTACTGTATTAGAGCCACACAAAAAATCATTTAGAAAATATGCACAATTAGTTTTAATCACACACTCACATGCTCAGTTGCCCGGCAGTAACATCATCAGGTCAGAGGTTGGACCTCCCGATGCCTTTTGGTCCTAGTGCCTGGTTTGTATATGGCATAGAGTGCTTGGTTTATATGCAGCATAGGGGCGAACAAGGTGACAAACTGACATACCTGACAATTAATCAGGCATAATTACAGTTAACAGTCATTAAATTACCAACAGATCATTTAGTGATGTGTCAAGCTTGGAAGAGGGGTGGGGGTCGGGTTTATTTATCAACTCTTGGAGAGAAATAAAGTACAGAGAGATAAAGTACTAACCAGTCAGCATCTGTAATTTTACAGGCTGTGCTAGAAAAATGACAGTTAGGAGCTGCATGGCCGGATCTAGTCCTTGTGGCGCCCAGGGTGAAAAAATAGGGGAGTGGCTTCATGGAGAAGTGGCGTGGTCAGTTATGCCCCCTGTAGCTGTGCCCTCAGTAGTTGTGACCCCAGTACTGTGCCCCCTGTAGCTGTGCCCACAGTAGTATTGCCCCCAGTACTGTGCCCCCTGTAGAGTTGTGCCCCTGTGGAGTTGTGCCCCAGTAGTATTGCCCGCAGTACTGTGCTCCCTGTAGAGTTGTGCCCCCTGTGGAGTTGTGCCCCCAGTCGTATTGCACCCCAGTACTGTGCCCCCTAGTTGCACCGCTTACAAAAAAAAAGAAAAAAAATAATACTCACAATTCCCGCTCCTGCTTCCCGACCGCTGCTGCCCTCCATCTCTGGCCGCCGGCACCGCTCCTCGGATCTATGGGAGAGACGTCATGACATCTCTCCCATAGCACCGCATAGACACTAGAGGTCAATTATGACCTCTAGCGCCTATGTGCCGCTCCCACAATGCAGTGTGGTGTGCGATGACTTCATCGCACACTGCACAGCACCGGGCATCTACACAGCATCAGGCGGCACCAGTAGCGGATTATGCCACGGCGGCGGCGCCCTCTGGAAGGCAGCGCCCCGGGCAAAAATCCTGCTTGCCCGTAGCAAGATCCGCTACTGAGGAGCTGATCAGTTGGTGCTTTATAGGTAAAGTGGAAAAGTTGCCCAAAGTGTCCAATCAGCTTCTGTCATTTACAGTATCTAGTAGAGATGAGCGGGTTCGGTTTCTTTGAATCCGAACCCGCACGAACTTCACTTTTTTTTTCACGGGTCCGAGCGACTCGGATCTTCCCGCCTTGCTCGGTTAACCCGAGCGCGCCCGAACGTCATCATGACGCTGTCGGATTCTCGCGAGACTCGGATTCTATATAAGGAGCCGCGCGTCGCCGCCATTTTCACACGTGCATTGAGATTGATAGGGAGAGGACGTGGCTGGCGTCCTCTCCATTTAGATTAGATTTAGAAGAGAGAGAGAGAGAGAGATTGCTGTGATACTGTAGATTAGAAGAGAGTGCAGACAGAGTTTAGTGACTGACGACCACAGTGACCAGTGACCACCAGAGACAGTGCAGTTGTTTGTTTTATTTAATATATCCGTTCTCTGCCTGAAAAAAACGATACACAGTCACACAGTGACTCAGTCTGTGTGCACTGCTCAGCCCAGTGTGCTGCACATCAATGTATTGTATATAAAGCTTATAATTGTGGGGGAGACTGGGGAGCACTGCAGGTTGTTATAGCAGGAGCCAGGAGTACATGATAAATAATATTATATTAAAATTAAACAGTGCACACTTTTGCTGCAGGAGTGCCACTGCCAGTGTGACTAGTGGTGACCAGTGCCTGACCACCAGTATATTAGTAGTATTGTATACTATCTCTTTATCAACCAGTCTATATTAGCAGCAGACACAGTACAGTGCGGTAGTTCACGGCTGTGGCTACCTCTGTGTCGGCACTCGGCAGGCAGTCCGTCCATCCATAATTGTATTATAATATACAGTATACCACCTAACCGTGGTTTTTTTTTCATTCTTTATACCGTCGTCATACTAGTTGTTACGAGTATACTACTATCTCTTTATCAACCAGTGTACAGTGCGGTAGTTCACGGCTGTGGCTACCTCTGTGTCGGCACTCGGCAGGCAGTCCGTCCAACCATAATTGTATTATATACCACCTAACCGTGGTTTTTTTTTCATTCTTTATACCGTCGTCATACTAGTTGTTACGAGTATACTACTATCTCTTTATCAACCAGTGTACAGTGCGGTAGTTCACGGCTGTGGCTACCTCTGTGTCGGCACTCGGCAGGCAGTCCGTCCATCCATAATTGTATTATAATATATACCACCTAACCGTGGTTTTTTTTCCATTCTTTATACCGTCGTCATACTAGTTGTTACGAGTATACTACTATCTCTTTATCAACCAGTGTACAGTGCGGTAGTTCACGGCTGTGGCTACCTCTGTGTCGGCACTCGGCAGGCAGTCCGTCCAACCATAATTGTATTATAATATATACCACCTAACCGTGGTTTTTTTTTCATTCTTTATACCGTCGTCATACTAGTTGTTACGAGTATACTACTATCTCTTTATCAACCAGTGTACAGTGCGGTAGTTCACGGCTGTGGCTACCTCTGTGTCGGCACTCGGCAGGCAGTCCGTCCAACCATAATTGTATTATAATATATACCACCTAACCGTGGTTTTTTTTTCATTCTTTATACCGTCGTCATACTAGTTGTTACGAGTATACTACTATCTCTTTATCAACCAGTGTACAGTGTGGTAGTTCACGGCTGTGGCTACCTCTGTGTCGGCACTCGGCAGGCAGTCCGTCCAACCATAATTGTATTATAATATATACCACCTAACCGTGGTTTTTTTTTCATTCTTTATACCGTCGTCATACTAGTTGTTACGAGTATACTACTATCTCTTTATCAACCAGTGTACAGTGCGGTAGTTCACGGCTGTGGCTACCTCTGTGTCGGCACTCGGCAGGCAGTCCGTCCAACCATAATTGTATTATATACCACCTAACCGTGGTTTTTTTTTCATTCTTTATACCGTCGTCATACTAGTTGTTACGAGTATACTACTATCTCTTTATCAACCAGTGTACAGTGCGGTAGTTCACGGCTGTGGCTACCTCTGTGTCGGCACTCGGCAGGCAGTCCGTCCAACCATAATTGTATTATAATATATACCACCTAACCGTGGTTTTTTTTTCATTCTTTATACCGTCGTCATACTAGTTGTTACGAGTATACTACTATCTCTTTATCAACCAGTGTACAGTGCGGTAGTTCACGGCTGTGGCTACCTCTGTGACGGCACTCGGCAGGCAGTCCGTCCATCCATAATTGTATTATAATATATACCACCTAACCGTGGTTTTTTTTTCATTCTTTATACCGTCGTCATACTAGTTGTTACGAGTATACTACTATCTCTTTATCAACCAGTGTACAGTGCGGTAGTTCACGGCTGTGGCTACCTCTGTGTCGGCACTCGGCAGGCAGTCCGTCCAACCATAATTGTATTATAATATATACCACCTAACCGTGGTTTTTTTTTCATTCTTTATACCGTCGTCATACTAGTTGTTACGAGTATACTACTATCTCTTTATCAACCAGTGTACAGTGCGGTAGTTCACGGCTGTGGCTACCTCTGTGTCGGCACTCGGCAGGCAGTCCGTCCAACCATAATTGTATTATAATATATACCACCTAACCGTGGTTTTTTTTTCATTCTTTATACCGTCGTCATACTAGTTGTTACGAGTATACTACTATCTCTTTATCAACCAGTGTACAGTGCGGTAGTTCACGGCTGTGGCTACCTCTGTGTCGGCACTCGGCAGGCAGTCCGTCCATCCATAATTGTATTATATACCACCTAACCGTGGTTTTTTTATACCACCTAACCGTGGCAGTCCGTCCATAATTGTATATTAGTATCCAATCCATCCATCTCCATTGTTTACCTGAGGTGCCTTTTAGTTCTGCCTATAAAATATGGAGAACAAAAAAGTTGAGGTTCCAAAATTAGGGAAAGATCAAGATCCACTTCCACCTCGTGCTGAAGCTGCTGCCACTAGTCATGGCCGAGACGATGAAATGCCAGCAACGTCGTCTGCCAAGGCCGATGCCCAATGTCATAGTACAGAGCATGTCAAATCCAAAACACCAAATATCAGAAAAAAAAGGACTCCAAAACCTAAAATAAAATTGTCGGAGGAGAAGCGTAAACTTGCCAATATGCCATTTACCACACGGAGTGGCAAGGAACGGCTGAGGCCCTGGCCTATGTTCATGGCTAGTGGTTCAGCTTCACATGAGGATGGAAGCACTCAGCCTCTCGCTAGAAAACTGAAAAGACTCAAGCTGGCAAAAGCACCGCAAAGAACTGTGCGTTCTTTGAAATCCCAAATCCACAAGGAGAGTCCAATTGTGTCGGTTGCGATGCCTGACCTTCCCAACACTGGACGTGAAGAGCATGCGCCTTCCACCATTTGCACGCCCCCTGCAAGTGCTGGAAGGAGCACCCGCAGTCCAGTTCCTGATAGTCAGATTGAAGATGTCAGTGTTGAAGTACACCAGGATGAGGAGGATATGGGTGTTGCTGGCGCTGGGGAGGAAATTGACCAGGAGGATTCTGATGGTGAGGTGGTTTGTTTAAGTCAGGCACCCGGGGAGACACCTGTTGTCCGTGGGAGGAATATGGCCGTTGACATGCCAGGTGAAAATACCAAAAAAATCAGCTCTTCGGTGTGGAGGTATTTCACCAGAAATGCGGACAACAGGTGTCAAGCCGTGTGTTCCCTTTGTCAAGCTGTAATAAGTAGGGGTAAGGACGTTAACCACCTCGGAACATCCTCCCTTATACGTCACCTGCAGCGCATTCATAATAAGTCAGTGACAAGTTCAAAAACTTTGGGTGACAGCGGAAGCAGTCCACTGACCAGTAAATCCCTTCCTCTTGTAACCAAGCTCACGCAAACCACCCCACCAACTCCCTCAGTGTCAATTTCCTCCTTCCCCAGGAATGCCAATAGTCCTGCAGGCCATGTCACTGGCAAGTCTGACGAGTCCTCTCCTGCCTGGGATTCCTCCGATGCATCCTTGCGTGTAACGCCTACTGCTGCTGGCGCTGCTGTTGTTGCCGCTGGGAGTCGATGGTCATCCCAGAGAGGAAGTCGTAAGCCCACTTGTACTACTTCCAGTAAGCAATTGACTGTTCAACAGTCCTTTGCGAGGAAGATGAAATATCACAGCAGTCATCCTACTGCAAAGCGGATAACTGAGGCCTTGGCATCCTGGGTGGTGAGAAACGTGGTTCCGGTATCCATCATTACTGCAGAGCCAACTAGAGACTTGTTGGAGGTACTGTGTCCCCGGTACCAAATACCATCTAGGTTCCATTTCTCTAGGCAGGCGATACCGAAAATGTACACAGACCTCAGAAAAAGAGTCACCAGTGTCCTAAAAAATGCAGCTGTACCCAATGTCCACTTAACCACGGACATGTGGACAAGTGGAGCAGGGCAGGGTCAGGACTATATGACTGTGACAGCCCACTGGGTAGATGTATGGACTCCCGCCGCAAGAACAGCAGCGGCGGCACCAGTAGCAGCATCTCGCAAACGCCAACTCTTTCCTAGGCAGGCTACGCTTTGTATCACCGCTTTCCAGAATACGCACACAGCTGAAAACCTCTTACGGCAACTGAGGAAGATCATCGCGGAATGGCTTACCCCAATTGGACTCTCCTGTGGATTTGTGGCATCGGACAACGCCAGCAATATTGTGTGTGCATTAAATCTGGGCCAATTCCAGCACGTCCCATGTTTTGCACATACCTTGAATTTGGTGGTGCAGAATTTTTTAAAAAACGACAGGGGCGTGCAAGAGATGCTGTCGGTGGCCAGAAGAATTGCGGGACACTTTCGGCGTACAGGCACCACGTACAGAAAACTGGAGCACCACCAAAAACTACTGAACCTGCCCTGCCATCATCTGAAGCAAGAAGTGGTAACGAGGTGGAATTCAACCCTCTATATGCTTCAGAGGTTGGAGGAGCAGCAAAAGGCCATTCAAGCCTATACAATTGAGCACGATATAGTAGGTGGAATGCACCTGTCTCAAGTGCAGTGGAGAATGATTTCAACGTTGTGCAAGGTTCTGATGCCCTTTGAACTTGCCACACGTGAAGTCAGTTCAGACACTGCCAGCCTGAGTCAGGTCATTCCCCTCATCAGGCTTTTGCAGAAGAAGCTGGAGGCATTGAAGGAGGAGCTAACACGGAGCGATTCCGCTAGGCATGTGGGACTTGTGGATGCAGCCCTTAATTCGCTTAACAAGGATTCACGGGTGGTCAATCTGTTGAAATCAGAGCACTACATTTTGGCCACCGTGCTCGATCCTAGATTTAAAGCCTACCTTGGATCTCTCTTTCCGGCAGACACAGGTCTGCTGGGGTTGAAAGACCTGCTGGTGACAAAATTGTCAAGTCAAGCGGAACGCGACCTGTCAACATCTCCTCCTTCACATTCTCCCGCAACTGGGGGTGCGAGGAAAAGGCTCAGAATTCCGAGCCCACCCGCTGGCGGTGATGCAGGGCAGTCTGGAGCGACTGCTGATGCTGACATCTGGTCCGGACTGAAGGACCTGACAACGATTACGGACATGTCGTCTACTGTCACTGCATATGATTCTCTCAACATTGATAGAATGGTGGAGGATTATATGAGTGACCGCATCCAAGTAGGCACGTCACACAGTCCGTACTTATACTGGCAGGAAAAAGAGGCAATTTGGAGGCCCTTGCACAAACTGGCTTTATTCTACCTAAGTTGCCCTCCCACAAGTGTGTACTCCGAAAGAGTGTTTAGTGCCGCCGCTCACCTTGTCAGCAATCGGCGTACGAGGTTACATCCAGAAAATGTGGAGAAGATGATGTTCATTAAAATGAATTATAATCAATTCCTCCGCGGAGACATTGACCAGCAGCAATTGCCTCCACAAAGTACACAGGGAGCTGAGATGGTGGATTCCAGTGGGGACGAATTGATAATCTGTGAGGAGGGGGATGTACACGGTGATATATCGGAGGGTGAAGATGAGGTGGACATCTTGCCTCTGTAGAGCCAGTTTGTGCAAGGAGAGATTAATTGCTTCTTTTTTGGGGGGGGTCCAAACCAACCCGTCATATCAGTCACAGTCGTGTGGCAGACCCTGTCACTGAAATGATGGGTTGGTTAAAGTGTGCATGTCCTGTTTTGTTTATACAACATAAGGGTGGGTGGGAGGGCCCAAGGATAATTCCATCTTGCACCTCTTTTTTCTTTTCTTTTTCTTTGCATCATGTGCTGATTGGGGAGGGTTTTTTGGAAGGGACATCCTGCGTGACACTGCAGTGCCACTCCTAGATGGGCCCGGTGTTTGTGTCGGCCACTAGGGTCGCTAATCTTACTCACACAGCTACCTCATTGCGCCTCTTTTTTTCTTTGCGTCATGTGCTGTTTGGGGAGGGTTTTTTGGAAGGGACATCCTGCGTGACACTGCAGTGCCACTCCTAGATGTGCCCGGTGTTTGTGTCGGCCACTAGGGTCGCTAATCTTACTCACACAGCTACCTCATTGCGCCTCTTTTTTTCTTTGCGTCATGTGCTGTTTGGGGAGGGTTTTTTGGAAGGGACATCCTGCGTGACACTGCAGTGCCACTCCTAGATGTGCCCGGTGTTTGTGTCGGCCACTAGGGTCGCTAATCTTACTCACACAGTCAGCTACCTCATTGCGCCTCTTTTTTTCTTTGCGTCATGTGCTGTTTGGGGAGGGTTTTTTGGAAGGGCCATCCTGCGTGACACTGCAGTGCCACTCCTAGATGGGCCCGGTGTTTGTGTCGGCCACTAGGGTCGCTAATCTTACTCACACAGTTACCTCATTGCGCCTCTTTTTTTCTTTGCGTCATGTGCTGTTTGGGGAGGGTTTTTTGGAAGGGACATCCTGCGTGACACTGCAGTGCCACTCCTAGATGGGCCCGGTGTTTGTGTCGGCCACTAGGGTCGCTTATCTTACTCACACAGCGACCTCGGTGCAAATTTTAGGACTAAAAATAATATTGTGAGGTGTGAGGTATTCAGAATAGACTGAAAATGAGTGTAAATTATGGTTTTTGAGGTTAATAATACTTTGGGATCAAAATGACCCCCAAATTCTATGATTTAAGCTGTTTTTTAGTGTTTTTGGAAAAAAACACCCGAATCCAAAACACACCCGAATCCGACAAAAATAATTCGGTGAGGTTTTGCCAAAACGCGTTCGAACCCAAAACACGGCCGCGGAACCGAACCCAAAACCAAAACACAAAACCCGAAAAATTTCAGGCGCTCATCTCTAGTATCTAGCATAATCTTTGAAATGATGGAAACTGATTGGTTTCTTTGTGCAGTTTATCCACTTTCCTTCTCTGTAGGGTTTTATACATCACCCCCTTAATCACTTACAAAATGTGTAAGGATCATCACAAACATAATTTATATGCAGTTAACATTCCTGAAATGGGCACAAAAACACCAGCAGGTATTATGACAACACAAAATCTACATCTAATAAAAGATCTCAAAATAGATGCAACAGCACAAATCCAAACATGTGCAAACTAGAGATGTGCAGCGGGCACTTTTTGTGTTTTGGTTCTGGTTCCATGCCCATGTTTTGGAACTGGATCGTTTTTTCCAAAACCACCCTTTCGTGTTTTGGTTTTGGATCTGGACGATTTTATAAAAACAGCTAAAATCACATAATTTGGGGGTAATTTTGGTCCTACGGTATTATTAACCTCAATAACATTCATTCCCGCTCATGTCCAGTCTATTCTGAACACCTCACACCTCACAATATTGTTTTTAGGCCAAAAGGTTGCACCAAGGTGGCTGTATGACTAAGCTAAGGGACACAAGTGTGCGGCACAAACACCTGGCCCATCTAGGGGTTAAATTTACTAAGGTGGGAGTATTTTAGAACGTGTGATGTTGCACATAGTAACCAATCAGATTCTATGTATTATCTTCTAGAAGCTGCTAGATAAATGTTAAGTAGAATCTGATTGGTTGTTATGAGCAACATCACCAGTTCTAAATAATTCCCACCTTAGTAAAGTTACCCCTAGGAGTGGCATTGCAGTGGCAGACATGATGGCAGATTTAAAAAATAGGCCCCAAACAGCACATCATGCAAAGAAGTAAAAAAGGTGCAATGAGGTAGCTGTATGACTAAGCTAAGCGACACAAGTGTGCGGCACAAACACCTGGCCCATCTAGGAGTGGCACTGCAGTGGCAGACAGGATGGCACTTAAAAAAAACTAGTCTCCAAAAGCACATCATGCAAAGAAGTAAAAGAGGTGCAATGAGGTAGCTGTATGACTAAGCTAAGTGACAAGTATGCGGCACAAACACCTGGCGCATCTAGGAGTGGCACTGCAGTAGCAGACAGGATGGCACTTAAAAAAACTAGTCCCTAAACAGCACATCATGCAAAGTAAAAGAGGTGCAATGAGGTAGCTGTATGACTAAGCTAAGCGACACAAGTGTGCGACACAAACACTTGGCCCAACTAGGAGTGGCACTGCAGTGGCAGACACGATGACACTTAAAAAAAAAAGTCCCCAAACAGCACATCATGCAAATAAGTAAAAGAGGTACAATGAGGTAGCTGTATGGCTAAGCTAAGCGACACAAGTGTGCGGAACAAACACCTGGCCCATCTAGGGTTGGCACAGCATTCTCACTGCACTAATGGCAGATACCGGATGTCTAACACCAACATAGCTGTCAAGGCCTCAGTTATCCGCTTTGCAACAGGATGACTGCTGTCATATTTCATCTTCCACACAAAGGACTGTTGGACAGTCATTTGCTTAGTTGAAGTAGTACAAGTGGTCTTCCGACTTTCCCTCTGGGATGACGATCGACTCCCAGAAGCCACAACAGCAGCGGCAGCAGAAGTAGGAGGAAGTGGTTCTTGATCTTTCCCTATTTTATCCTCCAAATTTTTGTTCTCCATCATTTTTCTGGTTATATAACAAAATGCAGCAAAGGAGAGCGTACCTCTACACCACACAGGGCAAACCCTGTAAAAATTATTGGATTAAATATTAATAACCCCTTTATTTGGAGTAAATAATATATAGCACAGGACAGCACCACTGAACTTATATGGCAGAACCACTGGACTGGACTTATACGGCAGTACCACTGGACATATACGGCAGTATCACTGAATATATAAGGCAGTATCACTGGACTTATACTGCAGTATCACTGGACTGGATTTTTACGGCAGTACCACTGGATTTATACGGCATTACCACTGGACATATATGGCAGTATCACATGATTTATACGGCAGTATCACTGGACTTATATGGCAGTATCACTGGACTGGATTTATACGCCAGTACCACTGGATTTATACGGCAGTATCACTGGACATATACGGCAGTACCACTGGACTGGATTTATACGGCAGTATCACTGGACTTATACAGCAGTATCACCGGACATATACGGCAGTATCACTGGACATACACGGCAGTACCACTGTACTTATACGGCAGTACCACTGGACTTATACGGCAGTACCACTGGACTTATACGGCAGTACCACTGGACTTATACAGCAGTACCACTGGACTTATACGGCAGCACAGGGACACCACCACTGGCAGCACTGGACATATGACAGCAGAGGACACCACCACTGTGACTGGACTGATGCAGCACAAGACACCACCACTGAACTGATGCAGCACAACATAGCACCACTGGACTGGACTTATACAGCAGCACTGGACATATGGCAGCAGAGGACACCACCACTGTGACTGGACTGATGTAGCACAAGACACTACCACTGTACTAATGCAGGACAACACAGCATCCCCACTGCACTGGCGATTCCAGCTACACTGGACATATGGCAGCAGAGGACACCACCACCGTGACTGGACTGATGCAGCATAAGCCACTACACTGGACTGAGCAACACAAGACAGAACTGGAATCACTACCCCACTTTCCCTCCCGCACAGACACTGAGGACGGAGACACGTCCTCTCGCTACACTCTCCAATTCCAGAGTGAAAATGGCGGTGACGCGTGGCTCCTTATATGGAATCCGAAACCCGCGAGAATCCGACAGCAGATGATGACGTTTTGCCTAGTTCTGGTGTCCGAGTCAGGTGGGAAAACCCGAGCCGGGCTTGGATCCGGACTCGGGTAGTGAAGTCCGGTAGGGTTAGTTTCTCGGGGAACCAAATCCGCTCATCTCTAGTGCAAACAAACTCACAATAGAGCGGGGCTGAATCTGAGTCGAACAAAGGCGCTGCTGCCTCTGCATCTATGCTAATGCCTCTACAACATCCTTCCCTTGTGTAGATCCATGCATCCAAATGTGCTTGGAATGAGACACCTATGGGTATATTTACTAACATTTGTGTTGGTCTGAGTTTGCATTCTCTGCATGTTTAGCCTTTTTGTCAAGCTTGGAGAAATACTAATGTCAAACACGGGAGGGCCATTTCAAAGTAACTAATATTACATATCTACTGTTTGTTACGTGAACAATGCTGTATAACTTGCAAATGGAAGATGTACAAAATAGAGATGTGCACTTGAAATTTTTCGGGTTTTGTGTTTTGGTTTTGGGTTCGGTTCCGCGGCCGTGTTTTGGGTTCGACCGCGTTTTGGCAAAACCTCACCGAATTTTTTTTGTCGGATTCAGGTGTGTTTTGGATTCGGGTGTTTTTTTCAAAAAACACTAAAAAACAGCTTAAATCATAGAATTTGGGGGTCATTTTGATCCCAAAGTATTATTAACCTCAAAAAACATAATTTCCACTCATTTTCAGTCTATTCTGAATACCTCACACCTCACAATATTATTTGTAGTCCTAAAATTTGCACCGAGGTCGCTGGATGACTAAGCTAAGCGACCCTAGTGGCCGACACAAACACCTGGCCCATCTAGGAGTGGCACTGCAGTGTCACGCAGGATGGCCCTTCCAAAAAACACTCCCCAAACAGCACATGACGCAAAGAAGAAAAAAGAGGCGCAATGAGGTAGCTGTGTGAGTAAGCTAAGCGACCCTAGTGGCCGACACAAACACCTGGCCCATCTAGGAGTGGCACTGCAGTGTCACGCAGGATGGCCCTTCCAAAAAACACTCCCCAAACAGCACATGACGCAAAGAAGAAAAAAAGAGGCGCAATGAGGTAGCTGTGTGAGTAAGCTAAGCGACCCTAGTGGCCGACACAAACACCTGGCCCATCTAGGAGTGGCACTGCAGTGTCACGCAGGATGGCCCTTCCAAAAAACACTCCCCAAACAGCACATGACGCAAAGAAGAAAAAAAGAGGCGCAATGAGGTAGCTGTGTGAGTAAGCTAAGCGACCCTAGTGGCCGACACAAACACCTGGCCCATCTAGGAGTGGCACTGCAGTGTCACGCAGGATGGCCCTTCCAAAAAACACTCCCCAAACAGCACATGACGCAAAGAAGAAAAAAAGAGGCGCAATGAGGTAGCTGTGTGAGTAAGATAAGCGACCCTAGTGGCCGACACAAACACCTGGCCCATCTAGGAGTAGCACTGCAGTGTCACGCAGGATGGCCCTTCCAAAAAACACTCCCCAAACAGCACATGACGCAAAGAAGAAAAAAAGAGGCGCAATGAGGTAGCTGTGTGAGTAAGCTAAGCGACCCTAGTGGCCGACACAAACACCTGGCCCATCTAGGAGTGGCACTGCAGTGTCACGCAGGATGGCCCTTCCAAAAAACACTCCCCAAACAGCACATGACGCAAAGAAGAAAAAAAGAGGCGCAATGAGGTAGCTGTGTGAGTAAGATAAGCGACCCTAGTGGCCGACACAAACACCTGGCCCATCTAGGAGTGGCACTGCAGTGTCACGCAGGATGGCCCTTCCAAAAAACACTCCCCAAACAGCACATGACGCAAAGAAGAAAAAAAGAGGCGCAATGAGGTAGCTGTGTAAGATAAGCGACCCTAGTGGCCGACACAAACACCTGGCCCATCTAGGAGTGGCACTGCAGTGTCACGCAGGATGGCCCTTCCAAAAAACACTCCCCAAACAGCACATGACGCAAATAAAAATGAAAGAAAAAAGAGGTGCAAGATGGAATTGTCCTTGGGCCCTCCCACCCACCCTTATGTTGTATAAACAGGACATGCACACTTTAACCAACCCATCATTTCAGTGACAGGGTCTGCCACACGACTGTGACTGAAATGACGGGTTGGTTTGGACCCCCACCAAAAAAGAAGCAATTAATCTCTCCTTGCACAAACTGGCTCTACAGAGGCAAGATGTCCACCTCATCATCATCCTCCGATATATCACTGTGTACATCCCGCTCCTCACAGATTATCAATTCGTCCCCACTGGAATCCACCATCTCAGCTCCCTGTGTACTTTGTGGAGGCAATTGCTGCTGGTCAATGTCTCCACGGAGGAATTGATTATAATTAATTTTAATGAACATCATCTTCTCCACATTTTCTGGAAGTAACCTCGTACGCCGATTGCTGACAAGGTGAGCGGCGGAACACTCTTTCGGAGTACACACTTGTGGGAGGGCAACTTAGGTAGAATAAAGCCAGTTTGTGCAAGGGCCTCCAAATTGCCTCTTTTTCCTGCCAGTATAAGTACGGACTGTCTGACGTGCCTACTTGGATGCGGTCACTCATATAATCCTCCACCATTCTTTCAATGGGGAGAGAATCATATGCAGTGACAGTAGACAACATGTCCGTAATCGTTGTCAGGTCCTTCAGTCCGGACCAGATGTCAGCATCAGCAGTCACTCCAGACTGCCCTGCATCACCGCCAGCGGGTGGGCTCGGAATTCTAAGCCTTTTCCTCGCACCCCCAGTTGCGGGAGAATGTGAAGGAGGAGATGTTGACAGGTCGCATTCCGCTTGACTTGACAATTTTGTCACCAGCAGGTCTTTGAACCCCAGCAGACTTGTGTCTGCCGGAAAGAGAGATCCAAGGTAGGTTTTAAATCTAGGATCGAGCACGGTGGCCAAAATGTAGTGCTCTGATTTCAACAGATTGACCACCCGTGAATCCTTGTTAAGCGAATTAAGGGTTCCATCCACAAGTCCCACATGCCTAGCGGAATCGCTCCCTTTTAGCTCCTCCTTCAATGCCTCCAGCTTCTTCTGCAAAAGCCTGATGAGGGTAATGACCTGACTCAGGCTGGCAGTGTCTGAACTGACTTCACGTGTGGCAAGTTCAAAAGGTTGCAGAACCTTGCACAACGTTGAAATCATTCTCCACTGCGCTTGAGACAGGTACATTCCACCTCCTATATCGTGCTCAATTGTATAGGCTTGAATGTCCTTTTGCTGCTCCTCCAACCTCTGAAGCATATATAGGGTTGAATTCCACCTCGTTACCACTTCTTGCTTCAGATGATGGCAGGGCAGGTTCAGACGTTTTTGGTGGTGCTCAAGTCTTCTGTACGTGGTGCCTGTACGCCGAAAGTGTCCCGCAATTCTTCTGGCCACCGACAGCATCTCTTGCACGCCCCTGTCGTTTTTTTAAAAATTCTGCACCACCAAATTAAAGGTATGTGCAAAACATGGGACGTGCTGGAATTTGCCCATATTTAATGCACACACAATATTGCTGGCGTTGTCCGATGCCACAAATCCACAGGAGAGTCCAATTGGGGTAAGCCATTCCGCGATGATCTTCCTCAGTTGCCGTAAGAGGTTTTCAGCTGTGTGCGTATTCTGGAAACCGGTGATACAAAGCGTAGCCTGCCTAGGAAAAAGTTGGCGTTTGCGAGATGCTGCTACTGGTGCCGCCGCTGCTGTTCTTGTGGCGGGACCCATACATCTACCCAGTAGGCTGTCACAGTCATATAGTCCTGACCCTGCCCTGCTCCACTTGTCCACATGTCCGTGGTTAAGTGGACATTGGGTACAACTGCATTTTTTAGGACACTGGTGAGTCTTTTTCTGACGTCCGTGTACATTCTCGGTATCGCCTGCCTAGAGAAGTGGAACCTAGATGGTATTTGGTAACGGGGGCACACTACCTCAAGAAATTGTCTAGTTCCCTGTGAACTAACGGCGGATACCGGACGCACGTCTAACACCAACATAGTTGTCAAGGCCTCAGTTATCCGCTTTGCAACAGGATGACTGCTGTGATATTTCATCTTCCTCGCAAAGGACTGTTGGACAGTCAATTGCTTGGTGGAAGTAGTAAAAGTGGGCTTACGACTTCCCCTCTGGGATGACCATCGACTCCCAGCAGCAACAACAGCAGCGCCAGCAGCAGTAGGCGTTACACGCAATGATGCATCGGAGGAATCCCAGGCAGGAGAGGACTCGTCAGAATTGCCAGTGACATGGCCTGCAGGACTATTGGCATTCCTGGGGAAGGAGGAAATTGACACTAAGGGAGTTGGTGGGGTGGTTTGCGTGAGCTTGGTTACAAGAGGAAGGGATTTACTGGTCAGTGGACTGCTTCCGCTGTCGCCCAAAGTTTTTGAACTTGTCACTGACTTATTATGAATGCGCTGCAGGTGACGTATAAGGGAGGATGTTCCGAGGTGGTTAACGTCCTTACCCCTACTTATTACAGCTTGACAAAGGCAACACACGGCTTGACAAATGTTGTCCGCATTTCTGTTGAAATACTGCCACACCGAAGAGCTGATTTTTTTGGTATTTTCACCAGGCATGTCAACGGCCCTATTCCTCCCACGGACAACAGGTGTCTCCCCGGGTGCCTGACTTAAACAAACCACCTCACCATCAGAATCCTCCTTGTCAATTTCCTCCCCAGCGCCAGCAACACCCATATCCTCCTCATCCTGTTGTACTTCAACACTGACATCTTCAATCTGACTATCAGGAACTGGACTGCGGGTGCTCCTCCCAGCACTTGCAGGGGGCGTGCAAATGGTGGAAGGCGCATGCTCTTCACGTCCACTGTTGGGAAGGTCAGGCATCGCAACCGACACAATTGGACTCTCCTTGTGGATTTAGGATTTGGAAGAACGCACAGTTCTTTGCGGTGCTTTTGCCAGCTTGAGTCTTTTCATTTTTCTAGCGAGAGGCTGAGTGCTTCCATCCTCATGTGAAGCTGAACCACTAGCCATGAACATAGGCCAGGGCCTCAGCCGTTCCTTGCCACTCCGTGTGGTAAATGGCATATTGGCAAGTTTACGCTTCTCCTCCGACAATTTTATTTTAGATTTTGGAGTCCTTTTTTTACTGATATTTGGTGTTTTGGATTTTACATGCTCTGTACTATGACATTGGGCATCGGCCTTGGCAGACGACGTTGCTGGCATTTCATCGTCTCGGCCATAACTAGTGGCAGCAGCTTCAGCACGAGGTGGAAGTGGATCTTGATCTTTCCCTAATTTTGGAACCTCAACATTTTTGTTCTCCATATTTTAATAGGCACAACTAAAAGGCACCTCAGGTAAACAATGGAGATGGATGGATACTAGTATACTTATGGATGGACCAGCGACTGCCGACACAGAGGTAGCTACAACCGTGGACTACCGTACTGTGTCTGCTGCTAATATAGACTGGATGATAATGAGATGAAATTAATATATATATATATATAATATCACTAGTACTGCAGCCGGACAGGTATATATATTTATTATGTAATGACTGATGACGGACCTGCGGGACACTGTCAGCTCAGCAGCACCGCAGACTGCTACAGTAAGCTACTATTGTTATGATTCCCGTACTCCAGACCAGAGGAGATCTAATGGCAGAGGTCTGAGTACTGGGAAGATTTGCTGGTTGTGGGAGCAGGAGAGCCTAGTAACCCCTGGCGCCCTAACTCCGTTGTCTCGCCCGTGTTATCAGAAATCCCCTGCGAGACTATGGTTGCTTGAGCCCATGGCAGCCGCGTTCGAAGGGCGGATTATGTCTGCCCAACCCCGATGCCCCCTCAGGTCTTAATGGGAGACAAAGGGAAATCCGAGACAGGGTGATAACAAGGGGCCCTCTGACTAAGCAACCAGGCCAGGGGTTACAAGCTAACTAACTTAAACCAAGGTATGTGCGGACTAGCCGCCAGGGAAAAGGACAACCAAAGATCCACTGATCCGTTACTCCTATCCAGCACCGCTGGATACCAGAGTGGATCTGTGGGAGCGGAATCCTCCGCAAAAGCTCCAGAACACAAATAAACTAAATAATAAACAGTAAGCGGACAAGCCGCAACACACGGCTGCGCCGCGACTCACGAACACCACAGGATGTTAAAGGTGCTCGGTCAGACTCCAGGAATAGATGACAAATATCCGAGTACAGGACCACTGAGGACAGGAACAACCGGATAGAGCAGGACTGGAAACTCTCTGCAACTGACAAAGGCAAACAGGAAGCTATCACCGGCGTCTGTGAGAAGTCCAAAGGGTGCTTATAAGTGTGAGCTCCCCAATCAGGAGCCAGACTGGGTCATCACAATTAATGCCGTGCAGCTTGCATGCTGCACGGCCAGCACACCATGATACAATCAGCACATCATGATACAATTAGAACAGACCCAGCAACGGGGAACGCGGCCCGAACGTGGCGTCCCCGTTGCTAGGGTCAGAGCGGCTCCGTGCGCCCGGCGTCTAGCGTTGCCAGGGAGCCGGCGGCTGTACACGCACGGCGTCCCTGGTTGCTAGGCGCCGGGCCGCACCGACGAGCGGACCCCGGCGCCTAACAGTACCCCCCCCTTGAGGAGGGGTCAAGGAACCCCTAAAGCCAGGTTTCTGAGGAAATTCTCGAAAAAATGCCCTTTTGAGCCTCGGGGCATGAAGATCCTCATCCAGGACCCAAGACCTTTCCTCTGGCCCATAACCTCTCCAATGTACCAAAAAATAAAGCTGACCCCGGGACAACTTGGAATCGAGAACCTTCTCCACCAAGAACTCCTGCTGACCCTGTACATTTATAGGTGATCTCCCCTGAGATATTTTACGAGGAAATCTACTGGACGAAACATATGGTTTCAGCAATGAGCAATGGAAGGTATTTCCGATCCGTAAAGTTTTTGGTAAACGTAACCGGAAAGCAACTGGATTGACTTTTTTGATAATGTGAAATGGTCCAATAAATTTAGGACCCAATCTGGCTGAGGTTTGTCGAAGTTTAATGTTGCGAGTCGACAACCACACCTTATCTCCTACTTTAAAAGTGCACGGCCGCCGGAGCCTGTCAGAAAATCTTTTTTCCCGGAATGCCGCTTTTCTGAGAGCCAGGTGCACTTTTCTCCAAATAAGTTTAAGATGAGAGGTCAGGGCCAGTGAGGAGACAGAGGAATGTTGAAAAAATGAATTAGCTCTGGGGTGAAAACCAAAAACTGCAAAAAATGGAGACACATTGGTGGAAGAATGACAGGCATTATTATAAGCAAACTCCGCCAATGGAAGAAACTCCGACCAGTCATTTTGGAGTTTGGCCGAGTACAAACGCAAATATTGTTTTAGAGATTGATTAACTCGCTCAGTCTGCCCATTGGATTGGGGATGATAGCCGGACGTTAAAGATAACTTCATCTTTAATGAAGCACAAAAAGACTTCCAAAATTGTGCAATGAATTGTGGACCCCGATCAGAAACAATATCAGTGGGTAAGCCATGGAGTCTGAAAACATGGCGGAGGAACAAGACTGCCAATCCCTGGGCAGATGGCAATCGGGGAAGAGCAATGAAATGGGCCATTTTGCTAAAACGGTCCACTACCACCCATATGACTCGGCATCCGGCTGACAGAGGGAGGTCCACCACAAAATCCATGGAGATATGCGACCATGGCCTAAGAGGAACATTCAAGGGCATAAGTTGACCGATGGGTAAAGAACGGGGAACTTTATGCTGTGCACAGACCTGACACGAAAAAACAAACTCTTTAATGTCTTTGGAAAGACCAGGCCACCATACTGAGCGGGAGACTAATTCCAAAGTCTTAGCGATTCCCGGATGCCCGGCAACTTTGCTATCATGAAACTCCGTCAAAACAGTTGCTCTCAAAAACTCAGGGACAAAAAGACGACCAGCAGGAGTATTTCCAGGAGCTTGATGTTGAAGCAGCTTTAACTGGGTAAATATATCCTGTGTGAGGCCTGCCCGAATGGTTGAGGACGGCAGTATGGGAGTAACAGGACTGTTGTCTTGAACTGGAAGAAAACTGCGTGACAGGGCATCTGCCTTAGTATTCTTGGAACCTGGCCTGAAGGTGATAATGAATTTGAAACGAGTAAAAAATAAAGCCCAACGAGCCTGCCGGGCATTCAGTCGCTTAGCTGATTCAATGTATTGAAGATTTTTGTGATCAGTCAAAACTGAAATAGTATGAGTCGCTCCTTCAAGCCAATGTCTCCACTCCTCGAAAACCCATTTAATAGCCAGCAATTCCCGGTTACCAACATCGTAGTTGGATTCTGCAGATGAGAATTTCCTGGACATAAAGGCACAAGGATGTAATTCAAGGGAATCCGGATCCTTCTGAGATAGGATAGCCCCCACTCCAACCTCCGAGGCATCAACCTCAACAATGAAAGGCAATTCTGGGTTGGGATGTCTGAGGACAGGGGCTGAGACAAAGGCTTGTTTCAAGGCCTGAAAAGATAACTCAGCTTCACGTGACCAATTGGTAGGATCTGCTCCCTTCTTAGTTAGTGCCACAATGGGAGCAACTAGGTCAGAGAAAGAGTGAATAAATCTTCTATAGTAGTTCGCAAACCCTAAAAAGCGCTGAATTGCTTTTAAGTTGGTGGGTTGCGCCCAACTAAGGATGGCTTGGAGCTTCTTTGGTTCCATACAGAATCCCCGAGGGGAAATAATGTACCCTAAAAAGGATACCTCCGTAACATGAAATTCACACTTCTCCAGCTTGGCATACAGGTGATTTTCACGTAATTTTTTTAGAACTTGACGCACCTGGGTAACATGTTGTTCTACAGAATCAGAATATATCAAAATATCGTCTAAGTAGACTACAACGAACCTTCCAAGAAATTCACGGAGCACATCGTTAATGAGATCCTGGAAGACTGCCGGAGCGTTAGACAGGCCAAATGGCATGACCAGATACTCATAGTGGCCTGACTGAGTACTGAATGCCGTTTTCCACTCATCCCCTGACTTGATTCTGATGAGGTTATATGCTCCTCTCAGGTCAATCTTAGAAAAAATCACAGCTGAACGTAGCTGATCAAAGAGGACAGAGATCAGCGGCAGAGGGTAAGTATTCTTTACTGAGATTTTATTCAAAGCTCTAAAATCAATGCAGGGTCTGAGAGAACCATCCTTCTTCTCTACGAAGAAGAAACCTGCACTTAAAGGGGATTTGGATGGCCTGATAAATCCTTTCCCAAGGCTTTCTTTCACATACTCATTCATGGCCACAGTTTCAGGACCAGACAATGCATATAACCTTCCTTTAGGCAACGTGGCACCAGGAATTAGCTCAATGGCACAATCATAAGGCCTATGGGGAGGCAGAATATCCGCATTGCCCTTGGAAAATACATCAACAAAATCCTGGTATTCCACAGGAATGGGTGCGGGAACGGCGGCAGCTACTCGGATAGGAAGCGTAATACATTCTTTATTACAGATGGTACCCCATTGTAAGATCTCCCCCGACTGCCAATCAATGATGGGATTATGAAAGGCCAGCCAAGGGTGACCCAGAACCACAGGAACTGCTGGACAATGGGTAAGGAAAAACTCAATCTTTTCAGAATGTAGAGCTCCTACCGAAAGTAAAACAGGAGGTGTACAGAGAGAAATAACCCCATTGGACAAGGGACTCCCATCTAAACCATGCATGGTGACACACCTACCCAAGGTTAACTGAGGAATACCTAAGGCCTTGGCCCATGTTAAATCCATAAAGTTCCCTGCAGCTCCACTGTCCACAAAAGCAGAGACCGAGGAACAGAGGCTGCCAAAGGAAACTTTAGCAGGAACTAACAGTGAATTATTTGAGGAGATAAGCTGCAGACCAAAGTGAACCCCCTCACAACTCACTTGGTCGGGAAGTTTCCCGACTTGTTCGGACAACTACGGGCAAAATGTCCCTTACCTCCACAGTATAAACAAAGACCAGAATTTTGCCTCCTGGTTCTTTCTTCAGGAGACAATTTGGAGAGACCTATCTGCATAGGCTCCTCCATGTCCACAGGGATGGAAAAAACACAAGGAGTAGACCCGACAGACGCTCCTTTTTCAGCCCTCCGCTCTCTGAGCCGACGATCTATCTTAATAGAGAGCTCCATGAGTTTATCGAGAGTCTCAGGAGCGGGATACTGAAGGAGACTGTCTTTAATAGTTTCAGATAAGCCGAGGCGAAACTGACTGCGCAGGGCTGGGTCATTCCATCCACAGTCGTTCGACCAACGGCGAAACTCCGTACAATAAATCTCTGCGGGATTCCTACCCTGTCTGAGAGCACGCAACTGACTCTCAGCGGACGCCTCTCTATCAGGGTCGTCATACAGTAGCCCTAACGATTTTAAAAAGGCGTCTACAGACAATAAGGCTGGATCGTCTGTCTTTAAACCAAAAGCCCAGGTCTGAGGATCCCCCTGAAGCAGAGAAATAATAATTCCAACCCGCTGAGCCTCCGTACCTGAGGAGACTGGTCTTAAACGAAAATAAAGTTTACAAGACTCTTTAAAATTAAAAAACTGTTTTCTATCCCCAGAAAAACGGTCAGGCAGATGCATCTTTGGTTCAGGAATGACCCTCGGGGAAGTCCGTAACAGATCTTCCTGTGACCTCACCCGGAGGGACAGATCCTGAACCATCTGAGTAAGTTCTTGAATCTGACTAACTAGAAGCTGGCCAGGATTTGGCCCAACACCGGTGGGATTCATGAGGCCGACAAAAATCTCCCAACTGAATAAGTAAAAAAAATCAACTCCTGTTAATTTTAATTTTTTTTTTTTTGTCTGGCCGGTGATAATGTTATGATTCCCGTACTCCAGACCAGAGGAGATCTAATGGCAGAGGTCTGAGTACTGGGAAGATTTGCTGGTTGTGGGAGCAGGAGAGCCTAGTAACCCCTGGCGCCCTAACTCCGTTGTCTCGCCCGTGTTATCAGAAATCCCCTGCGAGACTATGGTTGCTTGAGCCCATGGCAGCCGCGTTCGAAGGGCGGATTATGTCTGCCCAACCCCGATGCCCCCTCAGGTCTTAATGGGAGACAAAGGGAAATCCGAGACAGGGTGATAACAAGGGGCCCTCTGACTAAGCAACCAGGCCAGGGGTTACAAGCTAACTAACTTAAACCAAGGTATGTGCGGACTAGCCGCCAGGGAAAAGGACAACCAAAGATCCACTGATCCGTTACTCCTATCCAGCACCGCTGGATACCAGAGTGGATCTGTGGGAGCGGAATCCTCCGCAAAAGCTCCAGAACACAAATAAACTAAATAATAAACAGTAAGCGGACAAGCCGCAACACACGGCTGCGCCGCGACTCACGAACACCACAGGATGTTAAAGGTGCTCGGTCAGACTCCAGGAATAGATGACAAATATCCGAGTACAGGACCACTGAGGACAGGAACAACCGGATAGAGCAGGACTGGAAACTCTCTGCAACTGACAAAGGCAAACAGGAAGCTATCACCGGCGTCTGTGAGAAGTCCAAAGGGTGCTTATAAGTGTGAGCTCCCCAATCAGGAGCCAGACTGGGTCATCACAATTAATGCCGTGCAGCTTGCATGCTGCACGGCCAGCACACCATGATACAATCAGCACATCATGATACAATTAGAACAGACCCAGCAACGGGGAACGCGGCCCGAACGTGGCGTCCCCGTTGCTAGGGTCAGAGCGGCTCCGTGCGCCCGGCGTCTAGCGTTGCCAGGGAGCCGGCGGCTGTACACGCACGGCGTCCCTGGTTGCTAGGTGCCGGGCCGCACCGACGAGCGGACCCCGGCGCCTAACACTATAGTAGTATGTATCAAGAAGAAAGAGAAAAAAAAAAACCACGGGTAGGTGGTATACAATTATGGATGGACCATCGACTGCCGGCACAGAGGTAGCTACAGCCGTGGACTACCGTACTGTGTCTGCTGCTAATATAGACTGGATGATAATGAGATGAAATTAATATATATATATATATATATAATATCACTAGTACTGCAGCCGGACAGGTATATATATTTATTATGTAATGACTGATGACGGACCTGCTGGACACTGTCAGCTCAGCAGCACCGCAGACTGCTACAGTAAGCTACTATAGTAGTATGTATCAAGAAGAAAGAGAAAAAAAATAACCACGGGTAGGTGGTATACAATTATGGATGGACCAGCGACTGCCGACACAGAGGTAGCTACAGCCGTGGACTACCGTACTGTGTCTGCTGCTAATATAGACTGGATGATAATGAGATGAAATTAATATATATATATATATATATATATAATATCACTAGTACTGCAGCTGGACAGGTATATATATTTATTATGTAATGACTGAAGATGGACCTGCTGGACACTGTCAGCTCAGCAGCACCGCAGACTGCTACAGTAAGCTACTATAGTAGTATGTATCAAGAAGAAAGAGAAAAAAAAACCCACGGGTAGGTGGTATACAATTATGGATGGACCAGCGACTGCCAGCACAGAGGTAGCTACAGCCGTGGACTACCGTACTGTGTCTGCTGCTAATATAGACTGGATGATAATGAGATGAAATTAATATATATATATATATATATATAATATCACTAGTACTGCAGCCGGACAGGTATATATATTTATTATGTAATGACTGATGACGGACCTGCTGGACACTGTCAGCTCAGCAGCACCGCAGACTGCTACAGTAAGCTACTATAGTAGTATGTATCAAGAAGAAAGAGAAAAAAAAACCACGGGTAGGTGGTATACAATTATGGATGGACCAGCGACTGCCGACACAGAGGTAGCTACAGCCGGGGACTACCGTACTGTGTCTGCTGCTAATATAGACTGGATGATAATGAGATGAAATTAATATATATATATATATATATATATAATATCACTAGTACTGCAGCCGGACAGGTATATATATTTATTATGTAATGACTGATGACGGACCTGCTGGACACTGTCAGCTCAGCAGCACCACAGACTGCTACAGTAAGCTACTATAGTAGTATGTATCAAGAAGAAAGAGAGAAAAAAAAACCCACGGGTAGGTGGTATACAATTATGGATGGACCAGCGACTGCCGACATAGAGGTAGCTACAGCCGTGAACTACCGTACTGTGTCTGCTGCTAATATAGACTGGATGATAATGAGATGAAATTTATATATATATATATATATATATAATATCACTAGTACTGCAGCCGGACAGATATATATATTTATTATGTAATGACTGATGACGGACCTGCTGGACACTGTCAGCTCAGCAGCACCGCAGACTGCTACAGTAAGCTACTATAGTAGTATGTATCAAGAAGAAAGAGAAAAAAAAAACACGGGTAGGTGGTATACAATTATGGATGGACCAGCGACTGCCGACACAGAGGTAGCTACAGCCGTGGACTACCGTACTGTGTCTGCTGCTAATATAGACTGGATGATAATGAGATGAAATTAATATATATATATATATATATAATATCACTAGTACTGCAGCCGGACAGGTATATATATTTATTATGTAATGACTGATGACGGACCTGCTGGACACTGTCAGCTCAGCAGCACCGCAGACTGCTACAGTAAGCTACTATAGTAGTATGTATCAAGAAGAAAGAAAAGAAAAAAACACGGGTAGGTGGTATACAATTATGGATGGACCAGCGACTGCCGACACAGAGGTAGCTACAGCCGTGGACTACCGTACTGTGTCTGCTGCTAATATAGACTGGTTGATAATGAGATGAAATTAATATATATATATATATATATATAATATCACTAGTACTGCAGCCGGACAGGTATATATATTTATTATGTAATGACTGATGACGGACCTGCTGGACACTGTCAGCTCAGCAGCACCGCAGACTGCTACAGTAAGCTACTATAGTAGTATGTATCAAGAAGAAAAAAAAAAAACACGGGTAGGTGGTATACATATACAATTATATATATATTATATACAATTATATATATATATATATATATATATATATATATATATATATTAAACTGGTGGTGATTAATTAAACTGGTGGTCAGGTCACTGGTCACACTATCAGCAACTTGCAAGTAGTACTCCTAAGCAGACAATCACAATATATACTGGTGGTCAGTGTGGTCACAATGGCAGTGTGGCACTCTGGCAGCAGAGTGCCAGCAAAAGTGTGCACTGTACGTTAAAATATGTACTCCTGCTCTCAGACTCTAACTGCTCCCCACTGTCTCCCCCACAAGTCAGATATACAGTCACACTATCACTTCAGCAAGTAGTAGTACTCCTCCTAATGCTTCCCAAAATTACTAAAGTAAATAATACTGTGTCTCTCTCTACTCTAGTAGTCTCACTCTCTATAAACGGAGAGGACGCCAGCCACGTCCTCTCCCTATCAATCTCAATGCACGTGTGAAAATGGCGGCGACGCGCGGCTCCTTATATAGAATCCGAGTCTCGCGATAGAATCCGAGCCTCGCGAGAATCCGACAGCGGGATGATGACGTTCGGGCGCGCTCGGGTTAACCGAGCAAGGCGGGAAGATCCGAGTCGCTCGGACCCGTGTAAAAAAAACTGAAGTTCGGGCGGGTTCGGTTTCCGAGGACACGCTGCGCCCTCAGCACTCACCCTCAGTACGTTTCACACGGACATATCTCCATCACAGCGGAGAGCATTACGGAAGCCGGCACAGCCCAATCAGATGCCGCTACGGCGGCCAGGAAGGCTCAGGAAACCTTTGCTTCGCCTCAGGCTCCTCCTCTGTCGTCTCCTGTGGGCGGTGAAAACAAACTTGGCATGAGAGCTCTGCAAACAAGTTCGGAGATACAGCGACCCGTCCAGTCAGTGCCACCGCCCGCAGCAGCAGCAGCCGGGGACGGCAGGGAGGGCGAACCGGTAGCGGAGCCAGATGGGTCAGATCTCTGCATTTAAGGTCATCCAACTACGAGGATAAGAACTTTCCACCTCGGAGAAGGTAAAGAAGAACCAAGCGACTTAAGACACCTCTACATGCGGGACATACCACGACTCCTTGTGAGTACGGTATGCATTGAGTCTCCCTACATCCAGCACTTCCGCTTTGTATAAGAACTAAAAGAGACTATAATTTAGTCATAGACTTATCCATTGGGAACCTATCATTTATTGCATTACTGTTTATTGTTGTTGGATGAGCGCAGAAGGGATCCCTTATTTTCTTGTGCATTGTGTTCCAGGGTGATTGAGTGATCATCTGTTGGTATCCCTACTGCAGCTCTCTGAGGCGCAGCAGTCCTCTACCTCCCCTTTTTTAAAGTAGTAGTACTCCTCCTAATGCTTCCCAAAATTACTAAAGTAAATAATACTGTGTCTCTCTCTACTCTAGTAGTCTCACTCTCTATAAACGGAGAGGACGCCAGCCACGTCCTCTCCCTATCAATCTCAATGCACGTGTGAAAATGGCGGCGACGCGCGGCTCCTTATATAGAATCCGAGTCTCGCGATAGAATCCGAGCCTCGCGAGAATCCGACAGCGGGATGATGACGTTCGGGCGCGCTCGGGTTAACCGAGCAAGGCGGGAAGATCCGAGTCGCTCGGACCCGTGTAAAAAAAACTGAAGTTCGGGCGGGTTCGGTTTCCGAGGAACCGAACCCGCTCATCTCTACAAAATATACTATTACAAGATAAGAGGAATTTTATGTGCTTTTATAAGTGTAATATACTTTCTTTCTTGAAAAACATAGGTTGACATTTAATTATAAATTCTGGTCCAACTTGCTGTAGCTAATGTTACATGTAATGAGTGATTAAAAGTAACAGACTTTTCTTTAGTGTGTGTGGTATGGAAGGTCGACAATGTCTAAGTCGACCACTATTGGTCGACAGTAACTAGGTCGACAGGGTGTCTAGGTCGACAGGGTCTTTAGGTTGACATGTTCTAGGTCGACAGGTCAAAAGGTCGACATGAGTTTTTTATGTTATTTTGGTGTCGTTTTCTTCGTAGAGTGACCGGAAACCCCAATTAGTGCACTGGGTCCCCTCGCATGGCTCACTTCGCTCGCCATGCTTCGGGCAAGGTGCCTTCGCTCAGCTACCGCTTCGCTCGGCACAGATTACTGTTCTAATCATAGTCCACGTGGATTGTTAAGTATGAAATGGTTCAAAAAAGGAAAATAATCGTGAAAAACTAATGTCGACCTTTTGACCTGTCGACCTAGAACATGTCGACCTAAAGACCCTGTCGACCTAGACACCCTGTCGACCTATTTACTGTCGACCAATAGTGGTCGACCTAGACATTGTCGACCTAGTTACTGTCGACTTAGAGACCAGATCCCTTCTTTAGTACGGCACTAAATATGATCATGTAGTTCTATTTATTTAAATTAAATACCACGAGTTTCACCATTTATTAAATAGATGTTCTTGTAATGTTACACACACACATAACTAATGTCACATAGGGAAAATATAATACAGGAAAAATTGTTCTCTTTATAGTATAATAAGAATAAACTCAATTCTACTTGGTAAATTAGAGAAGTAATGTTTCTCACATATTCTTTTTAAAGTTTGAACTACATGCCATGAAAGATTAAAAAACCTCAGTATTAAATTTTTTTTATTATATAAATTGGTTAACTGAGGTAAATGGCAACTTTTTCCTTTACAATAGTGATAGTCCTACATAATATTACGTTTGTATAAATAGTTAAATGATGTACCATAGATTTCCAGTTATGTATATGCTTAATATTTATCAAAATAATTAGTTAGTAGTTAGTTTTTCTAACTAATATCACAGAATATAACAATTACACAAAGAATATGCAATATACTGTACAGTATAACAATAACATTTAACAAAACTCAATATTACGTGGCATATTCGAGAAATAATGTTTGCCACGCAATTCATTAGTGATGAGCGGGTTCGGTTCCTCGGAAACCGTACCCCCCCGAACTTCACCCGTTTTACACGGGTCCGAGGCATACTCGGATTCTCCCGTATGGCTCGGTTAACCCGAGCGCGCCCGAACGTCATCACCCCGCTGTCGGATTCTCGCGAGATTCGGATTCTATATAAGCAGCCGCGCGTCGCCGCCAGTTTCACTCGTGCATTGGAAATGTTAGGGAGAGGACGTGGCTGGCGTCCTCTCCGTTTATTAATGTTTGATGCAAATATTTGTGCTTATTGCTTAATTGTGGGGACTGGGGAGCAGCTGTATTACATAGGAGGAGTACAGTGCAGAGTTTTGCTGACAGTGACCACCAGTATACGTTGTCTGCCTGAAAAACACTCCATATCTGTGCTCAGTGTGCTGCATATATCTGTTCTCACACTGCTTAATTGTGGGGACTGGGGAGCAGCTGTATTATATAGGAGGAGTACAGTGCAGAGTTTTGCTGACAGTGACCACCAGTATACGTTGTCTGCCTGAAAAACATTCCATATCTGTGCTCAGTGTGCTGCATATATCTGTGCTCACACTGCTTTATTGTGGGGATTGGGGACCACCAGTCTATTATATAGGAGGAGTACAGTGCAGAGTTTTGCTGACAGTGGCCACCAGTATACGTTGTCTGTCTGAAAAACACTCCATATCTGTGCTCAGTGTGCTGCATATATCTGTGCTCACACTGCTTTATTGTGGGGACTGGGGACCAGCAGTATTATATAGGAGTACAGTGCAGAGTTTTGCTGACAGTGACCACCAGTATACGTTGTCTGCCTGAAAAACACTCCATATCTGTGCTCAGTGTGCTGCATATATCTGTGCTCACACTGCTTTATTGTGGGGACTGGGGACCAGCAGTATTATATAGGAGGAGTACAGTGCAGAGTTTTGCTGACAGTGACCACCAGTATATATAGCAGTACGGTACGGAAGGCCACTGCTCTACCTACCTCTGTGTCGTCAAGTATACTATCCATCTAGATTCTATACCTGTGGTGCATTTTAGTTTTGCAGTTTGCTGACAGTGACCACCAGTATATATAGCAGTACGGTACGGAAGGCCACTGCTCTACCTACCTCTGTGTCGTCAAGTATACTATCCATCTAGATTCTATATCTGTGGTGCATTTTAGTTTTGCAGTTTGCTGACAGTGACCACCAGTATATATAGCAGTACGGTACGGAAGGCCACTGCTCTACCTACCTCTGTGTCGTCAAGTATACTATCCATCCATACCTGTGGTGCATTTCAGTTGTGCGCAGTATATATAGTAGTAGGCCATTGCTATTGATACTGGCATATAATTCCACACATTAAAAAATGGAGAACAAAAATGTGGAGGTTAAAATAGGGAAAGATCAAGATCCACTTCCACCTCGTGCTGAAGCTGCTGCCACTAGTCATGGCCGAAATGATGAAATGCCATCAACGTCGTCTGCCATGGCCGATGCCCAATGTCATAGTAGAGAGCATGTAAAATCCAAAAAACAAAAGTTCAGTAAAATGACCCAAAAATCAAAATTGAAAGAGTCTGATGAGAAGCGTAAACTTGCCAATATGCCATTTACGACACGGAGTGGCAAGGAACGGCTGAGGCCCTGGCCTATGTTCATGGCTAGTGGTTCAGCTTCACATGAGGATGGAAGCACTCATCCTCTCGCTAGAAAACTGCAGTGCCACTCCTAGATGGGCCAGGTGTTTGTGTCGGCCACTTGGGTCGCTTAGCTTAGTCACACAGCTACCTCATTGCGCCTCTTTTTTTCTTTGCATCATGTGCTGTTTGGGGACTATTTTTTTTGAAGTGCCATCCTGTCTGACACTGCAGTGCCACTCCTAAATGGGCCAGGTGTTTGTGTCGGCCACTTAGGTCGCTTAGCTTAGTCACACAGCTACCTCATTGAGCCTCTTTTTTTCTCTGCATCATGTGCTGTTTGGGGACTATTTTTTTGAAGTGCCATCCTGTCTGACACTGCAGTGCCACTCCTAGATGGGCCAGGTGTTTGTGTCGGCCACTTGTGTCGCTTAGCTTAGTCACACAGCGACCCTGGTGCGCCTCTTTTTTTCTTTGCATCATGTGTTGTTTGGGGACTATTTTTTTGAAGTGCCATCCTGCCTGACACTGCAGTGCCACTCCTAGATGGGCCAGGTGTTTGTGTCGGCCACTTGGGTTGCTTAGCTTAGTCACACAGCTACCTCATTGCGCCTCTTTTTTTCTTTGCATCATGTGCTGTTTGGGGACTATTTTTTTTGAAGTGCCATCCTGTCTGACACTGCAGTGCCACTCCTAAATGGGCCAGGTGTTTGTGTCGGCCACTTAGGTCGCTTAGCTTAGTCACACAGCTACCTCATTGAGCCTCTTTTTTTCTCTGCATCATGTGCTGTTTGGGGACTATTTTTTTGAAGTGCCATCCTGTCTGACACTGCAGTGCCACTCTTAGATGGGCCAGGTGTTTTTGTCGGCCACTTGTGTTGCTTAGCTTAGTCACACAGCGACCCTGGTGCGCCTCTTTTTTTCTTTGCATCATGTGCTGTTTGGGGACTATTTTTTTGAAGTGCCATCCTGTCTGACACTGCAGTGCCACTCCTAGATGGGCCAGGTGTTTGTTTCGGCCGCTTGTGTCGCTTAGCTTAGTCACACAGCGACCTTGGTGCGCCTCTTTTTTTCTTTGCATCATGTGCTGTTTGGGGACTATTTTTTTGAAGTGCCATCCTGCCTGACACTGCAGTGCCACTCCTAGATGGGCCAGGTGTTTGTGTCGGCCACTTGTGTCGCTTAGCTTAGCCATCCAGCGACCTCGGTGCAAATTTTAGGACTAAAAATAATATTGTGAGGTGTGAGGTGTTCAGAATAGACTGAAAATGAGTGTAAATTATGGTTATTGAGGTTAATAATACTATGGGATCAAAATGACCCCCAAATTCTATGATTTAAGCTGTTTTTGAGGGTTTTTTGTAAAAAACACCCGAATCCAAAACACACCCGAATCCGACAAAAAAATTTCGGGGAGGTTTTGCCAAAACGCGTCCGAATCCAAAACACCACCGCGGAACCGAATCCAAAACCAAAACACAAAACCCGAAAAATTTCCGGTGCACATCACTACAATTCATGTGGCTCTGCCAAAGTACACAGCACTAAATCTGTGCTTATGATGTCAATGTGATCTTCCTCAGGAAAAACATCATAGTCCTGTAAAACCAGACCACCTTTTCTTTTCAAGTATTGCACAGTAAGAAAGTTGTCATTACTGATACGTATAATGTTTCGAATGTAGTCTTTGTGATCCCCTTTATCTGTGGGGTACTTCACTACTACAAAAGAGTTCACAGGTGGAACTGTGACCTTAGGGCCTAATGCACTATGGATTGCTATTAAGGCTGAGATAGCGATTTTCACAAATCTGCTATTGCTAAAAATCGCATGTGAAGAGCCGCCCAGAAAGGATAAAAGACGCCCACCGATGCGTTTGCAAATCTGCGTAGGCATTAGCAGAATCACAATGCATATACGCAAAAAATTAGCACCATAGGCATCTGCAGCTGACCCCCAGTATACTCAAATCAGTGAGAATGCAGTCGCTCCGGCTGCCACGTTTTTAATGCAGCGCTCGCAGGTGATGTCAGATATACGCCCCAAATTAGGCTGCATATGCAGTGCAATTGCAGTTTACCCTTCATGTACCCGCAATGCATTCACATGGCATGCGCAGTCTGCCGGTAATTGCTCACTGCGTGCAATCTGACATTTGCAAATGGAAGTGAATCAGGTCCTTAGGACCTTATTCAATATCAGTTGCCATTTTGCTAATTTAACAAAACTGCAACTGCCTAGAATCACGTTGGCCAGCACAAGGCAAAGCCGCCCAGCATGCTAATGTCCGACAGTGATGCGATCGTAATACAACTGAGATCACATCGCAGACTCCACAAAACAAGAGTAGCCCCCTGCCTGCACAGCCCTGCTTCGAATGCAGGTGCAGGGCGGCCATATTTTGTTTTGCAGTGGCCGCATGGGCTCCAGTGTGTGATGTCACCCCAAAAATTACCCACCTGCGTTTCCGACGCCACGCCCGCACTGCCGTGTTGCCGCCCCGCAAACGCCTCTTTCTGTCAATCAGGCAGAGGCATTCACATCAATGCGATGCGATAGCGTCTCCCAGGCCACGCGCACGCAGCTCGGGCCTTGCATGTGCGCACTGGCACTAAAATCGTCCAGATGTGATCACATCACAGTAGCAACTGCTACTGAATAAGGCCCTTAGATTTAACTTTTTGTGTATTGGGCGTGTTTGTACTGATGGTGGTCACATACCACGCATTATACAATAATTGGCTAAAAAAACAACAACTTTGAGTTTATGCAATAATTGGCTAAAAAAAAATTTCGACTATTTTTCTGTCAGCCATTGTTGCTTCGACCTTTTCATCCTGTCGACCTTTAATGTTCTAAACAAATGTAATGATCTGAAGCAGTTTAGTTACTTTAATCCAGGAGGGTCTCATGTTCTGAACTTGAACCCAAAATATTATCCTATTATATAATTGTCAAGACATTTGATGACTCACTCCTTATAAGCCACTCCCCCCTCCACTAACAGTCACCGACGCTGCAGCATAGACCCCAGCACACAGTCTGCCACAGAGCAGTGTCATCCTGGGAGCTGATTAGTGGGAAACGCAGGCAACTCACACCACAGCGCAAATACATTATACATACAACATGGGGTATATCTGTTAAATGCAACAAGAGCATATGTTTCATATATGAGGCCCTCCGTCTATTACTCGCTCTGTCTTTGCAAACAAACAAAAAATATGAAAGAACAAAAACAATGTCCAAAGGGGTCCCTGTCCCTTGCCCACAAATGATCATCACCCTACCAATGCTTCTACCTTTTGTATATTTTAAAATGTCATAAATTCATGAAAAAAAAAAAATAACTACAATTTTCTAGAGCCAATTGTATTTTCATACTCGATTTGCTTTGCCCCTTTTAGGTTTCTAAAAGAGGACAAAGTATTAGATAAAAACATTTATTTAGAGTATGATATTGGCTTAAATGCACATGTAGCGTTAGTTACCATTTATAAGATAAGCTGTTTTATTTAATGGCCATCAAAGGACATTGAGGTATTGGTTAGATGTCCAGAATCCTCAAAAACCTTATAGTTTCTAAAAAAATTACACATCTTACAAAGCTGAAGGAAATATATTCATGTTTTGTAACAAACGTTACAAGTTACTTATAGTGATGTTCACCTTCAATATTCAGCTTCAGACACTGATTGCATGTGAAGTTGTGAACACATGTGGTCAACCACCATATACTACTAGTAACACCACATAGTGATAAATTGTGGAACTCCCATTTGCAATGTGGGAAAATCAACATTAAATTGCATCCCTTATCAGCATTTTCTTCTTTAGAATTATGTTAAACTTACATAATGTTCTCTCTACTTAATAATGTAGATACCAACATTATATTTATGATTAATGTTGCTCCATCTATGAGGGTCAGTCCGACCTGATCGCACGTTGCCATTTCTCGCGGCACAGAGATCAGGTCACTAATGCGCATGCGTAAGCATCGCAGTGCGCAGGCGCATCGTACGGGTACAAAGCGGATTGTTGCTGTGCGATGGATTTAATGAAGAACCCATTCGCACAGCCAATTGCAAGGAGACTGACAGAAAGCAGGCGTTTGTGGGTATCAACTGACCATTTTCAGGGAGTGTTTGGAAAAATGCAGGCATGTCCAAGCATTTGCAGGGCGGGTGTCTGACGTCAATTCTGGGACCGGACAGGCTGAAGTGAAAGCTACTCAGAAACTGCACAAAGCTAGCGAGCGATCAACTTGGAATGACCCCCAATGACCTAATTTGTGGGACACAGAAAATGAATATTGAAGAAATTACATTTTTTACCAAATTTGTCCTCTTTTTTTGTGAAATGGCCCTGGAGTAAAATCGCGATTTGAATAGCAAAACTCGGCTGAACAAGCAAATAAAAGTCAATACCCCATCGACCCAACTCGCAAGTACTGTACTTTCCATAGAAAAGAATACAACACGGAAATGTGCGAAGAATCATGTTTACAAATACGGCGCAAACTCTGTCCAAAATACACTTTTCAAATAAACAATCCTGTGAGCAACGTGTCTGCAGAAGCCTGTGTAAAACTATAGGCATAACCAGCACTGGGCCAAGGAGCTGGCTCTGGTCCTAAAAATAAGGGGGAAAATTTGCGTAGAAGTCAACTAGCAGGGGGATAATGCCACAGTCAGAGGACACACTTGATGCGGTTCACCCTGGCCAATTTAACACCCACCACTAGTCAGCCCATGTAGGGGATTCCTCTGGAAATGTGGACCCCCCCAATAAAGTGTCCCCCTCTTGAGTATACCCCAGACGTGGTCTGAAGCTCAGGGCTATTCCGTGTACCCCTGGGCAGTGGGTGCACAGTTGATAGCAGCAGAGGTGGATTTAGCCCTCATGGGTCCGAAGCAAGACATCGATTTGGGCCCCCCTTCCTCAAAATATTCTGTGTATGTGTGCCTCCCCCTGCCCCCTCCCGATTGTAGCAGGCAGACAGGCCCCCGCCACATAAATGTATGCCAACTGTCAGTCACTGGATATGCCCCCATTTTCTTTTAAATTAAATTTATTTATTTTCTTATCTGCCAGTGCCACCAAACCACTCCTCACCACTATCACATGCACCTTATAAAATATCGAATGACTCTGTCCTCCCCCCTGTCCCACTCCCCCCATATCTTTCTACGCACAAGCAGATATTATAATTGTGCTCACAAAGCAGGTCCACTATCGACTGAGGTGGGTTGGGCTAATTGTGTTAATTCATAGAAACATAAATATGACAGCAGATAAGAACCATTTGGCCAATATAGTCTGCCCATGTACACACACACACTTGGGTTCATTTTATGCTGGAAGACAATAAATCTTGCAGTATATTTTGGGATTGTGGGAGGAACCCAGATTTACTGGAGGAAACCCACACAAGCATAGAGAGAATATACAAACTCCACACAGTTAGGGTCGTACTGGGAATTGAGCCCATGACCTCAGTGCTGTGACCATTACACCGTAACTTGTGTGCTGAACACCTTCAACAGTGCATACTTCAGTTTGCATACTGGGCCAATGTCAAACATGGGACAATGAACTACAAGCCTTAAATAAAAATACGCAAAAGGCAACTGCACACAATACCATATAAACTAACCACAAGATAAATAATTTAAGCAAACGCACTGGTGACATCAGGTGAAGCTGCATAGAGACACAGACCACAAAATGCCCCTTTCAGCAAGAGGAGTACTTAAAAGTTAGGGGTTTACACACCAAGGTAATAGTTGGATCCTAAATCAAGTGTCAGGTAGAATAAAAAGTCCTCAATATATAAAACTAACATTTTACAGTGGAATAGGCTGGCGGCAGGGCCGAAACTAGGGGGGGGCTAGGGGGGCAGGCGACCTGGGCGCCGGATTGGAGGGGGCGCCGAGACCCCCAAACACCGCCGCGGCACTTTTAAACCCCCTTCTCCCGAGTGCCCAGCTCGGGGGGCGGGGTTTCGCGGAATGACGCGATTGCGTCGTGACGTCACGGCGCAAACGCGTCATTCAACGAAACCCCGCCGGAGGAGGGAGAACTGAAGGGGGAGCCCGGAGCCGCGCAGACGAGGAGGGAGAGGCGGCTGAAGAGCGGCGAGAACCGCTTCAAATGTAAGTCAGCCCGTCTCCCTTCCTCTCTCTCTCTCTCTCTCTCTCCCTCCCTCTCCCCACCACCTGCCGTAATGTTTAAAATGGGGACCTGTGCCTGCGTACTTTGTAAAATGGGGACCTGTGCCTGCATACTGTGTAAAATGGGGACCTGTGCCAGCGTACTGTGTAAAATGGGGACCTGTGCCAGCGTACTGTGTAAAATGGGGACCTGTGCCAGCATACTGTGTAAAATGGGGACCTGTGCCAGCGTACTGTGTAAAATGGGGACCTGTGCCAGCGTACTGTGTAAAATGGGGACCTGTGCCAGCGTACTGTGTAAAATGGGGACCTGTGCCTGCGTACTGTGTAAAATGGGGACCTGTGCCAGCGTAATGTGTAAAATGGGGACCTGTGCCAGCGTACTGTGTAAAATGGGGACCTGTGCCAGCGTACTGTGTAAAATGGGGACCTGTGCCAGCGTACTGTGTAAAATGGGGACCTGTGCCAGCGTACTGTGTAAAATGGGGACCTGTGCCAGCGTACTGTGTAAAATGGGGACCTGTGCCAGCGTACTGTGTAAAATGGGGACCTGTGCCAGCGTACTGTGTAAAATGGGGACCTGTGCCAGCGTACTGTGTAAAATGGGGACACTTGCCAGCGTACTGTGTAAAATGGGGACCTGTGCCTGCGTACTGTGTAAAATGGGGACCTGTGCCAGTGTACTGTGTAAAATGGGGACCTGTGCCAGCGTACTGTGTAAAATGGGGACCTGTGCCAGCGTACTGTGTAAAATGGGGACACTTGCCAGCGTACTGTGTAAAATGGGGACACTTGCCAGCGTACTGTGTAGAATGGGGACCTGTGCCAGCGTACTGTGTAAAATGGGGACCTGTGCCAGCGTACTGTGTAAAATGGGGACCTGTGCCAGCGTACTGTGTAAAATGGGGACCTGTGCCAGCGTACTGTGTAAAATGGGGACCTGTGCCTGCGTACTGTGTAAAATGGGGACCTGTGCCTGCGTACTGTGTAAAATGGGGACCTGTGCCAGCGTACTGTGTAAAATGGGGACCTGTGCCAGCGTACTGTGTAAAATGGGGACCTGTGCCTGCGTACTGTGTAAAATGGGGACCTGTGCCAGCGTAATGTGTAAAATGGGGACCTGTGCCAGCGTACTGTGTAAAATGGGGACCTGTGCCAGCGTACTGTGTAAAATGGGGACCTGTGCCAGCGTACTGTGTAAAATGGGGACCTGTGCCAGCGTACTGTGTAAAATGGGGACACTTGCCAGCGTACTGTGTAAAATGGGGACCTGTGCCTGCGTACTGTGTAAAATGGGGACCTGTGCCTGCCGCAATGTGTAAAATGGGGACACTTGCCAGCGTACTGTGTAAAATGGGGACACTTGCCAGCTTACTGTGTAAAATGGGGACACGTGCCTGCCGCAATGTGTAAAATGGGGACACTTTTTCCTGCCGCAATGTGTAAAATGGGGACACTTTTTCCTGGATATGAAATTTATGTTAGAAAAGGCAGTTTTTCAGGTTAAAAAGTTCTGAAAGAGATATATATATATATATATATATAATATCTTTATTCGTTTATTTATTTATTTATTTTTTATTTTATTATTTTTATTTATTTATTGTAAAATTATTTTATTTATTTTTTGCGGGGGGGGGGGGGGGTGTCAAATGACTACCTTGCCCCGGGTGACAGAAATCCTAGTTTCGGCCCTGGCTGGCGGTATCATGACAAACAAGGCCATCATTGACACCTTGTGCTTCATAATAATAAGCCTTACAGTCACATTGTAAAGGTAGATTTGCTTCTAATCTGCACTATGGAAGCTGCGGTAAATCCGCCACTGGATAGCAGTCAAGAATAGATTTAAAATAATATTGTCTATTAGAGTGGGACTACAGGTCCCAGCAAGCCTGCTCTGCTTGCTGGCTCTTGGAGACTGTGGGGAGAATTTGTTTTATTGTTTTCTGGTGGGGGCCAATGTGTGTGTTTTTTCCTGTGTGGGCCAATATTTTATGTTTTTCTTGTACAATGTTTTTCATCTGCGCTTGCATCTAAGTTGCACCGCGCATGCATGCACCATAATGGTGTTCGTACAGAGTTGCAGTAGATAGTTAGACATGCACCAAGAAGTTTATTAGAAATGTGTTGGCCATTCCTGCGTGGTTATAGGGGGTTGGCTAATCAGACACAGATGTAACGTAGTGTGGGCATGTTGCTGAAAGTGTTTGCATATAGAGATGTTGAATTTCTTACATTGGAGGCTATACTTTGGGTGGGATGTACTAACGGGAAAATGTGGTAAAACCCCCATTTTCAAATGTACTAAGACCCAGCCGCCGGGTTTTCGCCGCCCAGGGTATCGCCATCTCCAGGGTAAGCCTATGGGCTTCTTATCACCGGCCGCCATAACCTGCCTCCTCTGCTGCCCCCCACCGCAGATGCTGACCCCCTTCCCCCCCAGCATACCTTCCACCAGGCAGCCTGGACCTGGAAGGTACACTCCTCCTCCCCCAGCAACACAGCCTGAGGTCCTTCCGGCTGCAGGTGGGAGGAGGAGGCTCCGGGGACAGCCTGCTACTGCTGCTTCCCGGTGTGCGGGGAGTGTGGAGACCCCTGGGAGATGATGGAGACCCCCCGCACACCACCTCACAGGTATCACGGGGGGCCTCCGTCACCGCATTGCGATGTTAGTACATATGCGATCAACATCGCTGCGATGGGCTGCGAGGGGTAGCGATGTATGTTAATACATCCCGCCCTTTGTCTGATGATCTGCACCTAGCAAAGGCTTCGTGAAAGTTTCAATGGTGTGACCAATCGTGGCATCTAAAGACGCACAAAGCATGATTGCAGCTTCTGTAGACACGGAAAGTGGGCATCTCAGTGCTTGCATATATGGATGCATGGATGTACACTAGGGAAGGGCATTGTAGCGTCATTAGCATAAAGTCACAGATGCAACTGCAGCAAAGGATGCAAGTTGCAAAGGAGGAATCCCTATGAGCAGGAATCCCTCCCCCTCAGCAGACCCCACCTCCACAACAGACCCCACCTCCATTAGTGCTGCTTCCATAAATTACCCGGCTGGTTTTCCGTTATGAAACAATTGTTATGGGGTGCACTATGCAGAGTGGGGTGGTCTATCTCCCATGTAATACACACACAATAGTCTAATAATACATAGCTTTGACATTCTATGTAGCATTTGCCAGTGTGTACTGTACACAGAGCTGTAAATAGGCTTCCAGTCACTAATGTTCCTGAACACACTGTACAATGCAGGCTTATTTATCCTTTTTTTTATTGCTAGTTGCATTCCACATAAACAAGATAGATTTATTTATTTATTTGAGTAATGACCTTTGCATATTGTACTTACAGGTTTTTTGTTTTTTTTCATTCTGCTTGTCAGTCCATTAATGATTCCTAATTAAGGGGTCTATTTACTAAGCCTTGAATGGAGAAAAAGTCAGTGGAGATAAAGTACCAGCCAATCGGCTTCTGTCATTTTTCAAACACAGCCTGTGACATGGCAGTTAGGAGCTTATTGGCTGGTACTTTATCTCCAGTGACTTTATCTCCATCCAAGGCTTAGTAAATACACCCCTTAATTTTTTGCTTTGTGCCGTCAGAGATAAACTAAAACATTCAAAGACATAATAGGATTATGGGTAGTCAGATGACTTTGGAAATGGTGCTTACTCCTATCAAAAATCTATGCAGTACCCCCACCCTCACCCCATCCCCTTTTCACGGAGGCAGAGTGACAGTGCAGCTTATATGTTTGCTTTGCCTTTCTAAATACTTTATCACTTTTCCATACCTCCCAACTTTTGAAGCAGGTAAATTAGGACCTTGCACCCAAAAATAGGGTGTGGCCTCAAGTGAAGGGGCGTGGCATCTGGTGGAGGGGTGTGGCTTCATATCATAACCCCTGTTCACCTCCCTGCACTGTAAGATGTCGTGCGCATCAGTGATCACCGGCTGCTTTGCAGAGCAGAGCAGTGGTGATCACGGGCTCTCCCAACCTGCCCCCACCCCCCGCCCGCAGGTCACTGCAGTGCGGAGGAGGGACAGCGGGACAGTGTCTGAATAGCGGAACTGTCCTGCTGGAATCGGGACAGGTGGGAGGTATGCTTTTTCATGACAGCACAGCAGTTTTGCATTGCTTGATCTTTTCTTTAATAATAACGTGATATGTTTTATATCTGACAATCGATGAACATACATGGCATTGGTAGTCATTCCGAGTTGTTCGCTCGCTAGCAGTTTTTAGCAGCCGTGCAAACGCTATGCCGCCTCCCACTGGGAGCGTATTTTCGCTTATCAGAAGTGCGAACAAAAGATTTGCAGAGCGGCAACAAAATATTTTTGTGCAGTTTCAGAGTAGCTTCAGACCTACTCAGCGCTTGCGATCACTTCAGACTATTCAGTTCCTGGTTTGATGTCACGAACACGCCCTGCGTTTGCCCAGCCACGCCTGCATTTTTCCTGGCACGTCTGCGTTTTTTCGAACACTCCCTGAAAACGGGCAGTTGACACCCAGTAACGCCCTCTTCCTGTCAATCACTCTGCAGTCAGCAGTGCGACTGAAAAGCATCACTAGACCTTGGGGTATATTTACTAAAATTCGTATTTGTGTCGATTTGGAGGGAGATTAAACACGAATGACATCGAATGTGTGAATTTGCAACTTTTTGAATTTTTTACGCCACATTTACTATGCTGTCGTATTCTGCATTTTCGTTTTTTCCAATGTCGATGTCATTCGTAATTTCGACCAGTGTATTACGGGAGTGATTAGTAAAACACTGCCAAACTTAACACAATGAAGCCCTGCACGGATCTCACAGATCCGGCCGCATAGGCGCTCCATTGTATCCAATGGTGGGAACTTTGCGGTCAGCGGTTGACCGCGAGTAACAGGGGGTCCCGCCAGTCGGGGAAAGGGGTCCCATGTGTAAACAGGGGACCCCTTTCAGTGTGTGGTTCGGGTTTTCCGGTTTGTTTTTTTGCCAAGTACGTGGATTACAAAGAGGACAGAAGCTACACTGGATTGTGTGAGTATAATTTTATTCACAGGTACCCCGTGGATTCTACATGGAGAAGTGGACCGAGCCTCGTGTGAACATAGGTAAGTATGTGTGTATGTAGGTGTGCATGTATGTAATAAAGTTTTACTGTCACGGTGTGTGTGTTCTGTTTTTTGTTGAGTATTTTTTTTGTAGTAGTACTACATGTACCAGCGGGCCCATTTTTCCACCGCATGCTGGTGCTTGTGGTTCTCCAAGTACCAGCTTGCGGGGGAGGCTTGCTGGGACTTCTAGTACTGCTACAAAAACCAATATTCTTCTTTTTACACTTGGCTATCAGCCCCCCATTTGCCGCCCTTGGATGGGGGGGACAGCCTCGGGCTTCACCCCTGGCCCTTGGGTGGCTGGAGGGGGGGACCCCTTGATTTAAGGGGTCCCCACTCCTCCAGGGTACCCCGGCTAGGGGTGACTAGTTAGTGATTTAATGCCAGGGCCGCAGGGACCTATATAAAAGTGTCCCCCGGCTGTGGCATTATCTCTCTGACTAGTGGAGCCCGGTGCTGGTGTTAAAAATACGGGGGACCCCTACGCTTTTTGTCCCCCGTATTTTTGGCACCAGGACGAGGCGCAGAGCCCGGTGCTGGTTGATCAAATATGGGGGAACCCCTGTTAATTTTTTTCCCATATTTTTACAACCAGGACCGGCTCAAAGAGCCCAAGGCTGGTTATGCTTAGGAGGGGGGACCCCACGCATTTTTTTTCCTGATTTTTAACCCTTTCACACCCCTTCCCACTGATAAACATGCACGGATCTCACGGATCCGTGCATGCCTATCAGAACACGGTAAAAAAAAGCAGGTCTATTTTAAAACTGCTTTTTTTAACGATTTGTATTTTTTCACGGCAGTGTTTGGCTATTGCTGGCAGTGTTTGTGAATTACAATTTTTAGTAAATTACCGACTTGTATAAAATAACAGGCGCATTTGACCGATGGTGTATTCATTCGTATTTTTTTTCTTTGACTTCCAAAAAAATACGAATGCCCTCATCACTGCCGAGATTTTGGTTTAGTAAATTCCAGAGATGACACTGAAGAAAAAACACCAAATCGGTCAAAATCGGGACCTTAGTAAATATTAGTGATGTGCACCGGAAATTTTTCGGGTTTTGTGTTTTGGTTTTGGATTCGGTTCCGCGGCCGTGTTTTGGATTCGGACGCGTTTTGGCAAAACCTCCCTGAAAATTTTTTGTCGGATTCGGGTGTTTTTTTTTACAAAAACCCCTCAAAAACAGCTTAAATCATAGAATTTGGGGGTCATTTTGATCCCATAGTATTATTAACCTCAATAACCATAATTTCCACTCATTTTCAGTCTATTCTGAACACCTCACAATATTATTTTTAGTCCTAACATTTGCACCGAGGTCGCTGGATGACTAAGCTAAGCGACCCGAGTGGCCGACACAAACACCTGGCCCATCTAGGAGTGGCAATGCAGTGTCAGACAGGATGGCACTTCAAAAAAATAGTCCCCAAACAGCACATGATGCAAAGAAAAAAAGAGGCGCAATGAGGTAACTGTGTGACTAAGCTAAGCGACCCAAGTGGCCGACACAAACACCTGACCCATCTAGGAGTGGCACTGCAGTGTCAGACAGGATGGCACTTCAAAAAAATAGTCCCCAAACAGCACATGATGCAAAGAAAAAAAGAGGTGCACCAAGGTCGCTGGATGGCTAAGCTAAGCAACACAAGTGGCCGACACAAACACCTGGCCCATCTAGGAGAGGCACTGCAGTATCAGGCAGGATGGCACTTCAAAAAAATAGTCCCCAAACAGCACATGATGCAAAGAAAAAAAGAGGCGCAATGAGGTAGCTGTGTGACTAAGCTAAGCGACCCAAGTGGCCGACACAAACACCTGGCCCATCTAGGAGTGGCACTGCAGTTTTCTAGCGAGAGGATGAGTGCTTCCATCCTCATGTGAAGCTGAACCACTAGCCATGAACATAGGCCAGGGCCTCAGCCGTTCCTTGCCACTCCGTGTCGTAAATGGCATATTGGCAAGTTTACGCTTCTCCTCAGACGCTTTTAATTTTGATTTTTGGGTCATTTTACTGAACTTTTGTGTTTTGGATTTTACATGCTCTCTACTATGACATTGGGCATCGGCCTTGGCAGACGACGTTGATGGCATTTCATCGTCTCGGCCATGACTAGTGGCAGCAGCTTCAGCACGAGGTGGAAGTGGATCTTGATCTTTCCCTATTTTACCCTCCACATTTTTGTTCTCCATTTTTTAATGTGTGGAATTATATGCCAGTATCAATAGCAATGGCCTACTACTATATATGCTGCGCACAACTGAAATGCACCACAGGTATGGATGGATAGTATACTTGACGACACAGAGGTAGGTAGAGCAGTGGCCTACTGTACCGTACTGCTATATATTATATACTGGTGGTCAGCAAACTGTGCAAAACTGAAATGCACCACAGGTTTGGATGGATAGTATACTTGACGACACAGAGGTAGGTAGAGCAGTGGCCTACTGTACCGTAATGCTATATATTCAGGGGCGGATTGGTATGGCGGGAGACCGGGCAAGGTCCCGGGCGGCCGGCACATTTGGGTCAGAACAAGGCCGCTCACAGTGATTCTGGGGCCGCCGGCCCGCCGCTACCGCGAACGCACCTTCAGCGGCAGCAGCAGCTTGTGCGCATGCGCAAACGGGTATTATGCCCTTAGTCAAAATGGCCGCCGGAGCGCTGCTGCGCATGCGCGCCCGCAGCAGCTCTTCCCAAGAGCCTTTGCGGAGCTCGTCGTGAGTGACGTCTCACGGCTCCGCTTCTAATCTCTCCTCTTCACAGTCACAGTGTGCTGTTCAGCCGGGAAAACTGCATGGGCGGCGCCGGCGGTGGCAGCTTTATAAAAGTAAGCTATTTAAGCACTGGAATATACTCAGCTCCTAGAGAGTGACCCTCATAGACTGTATGTGTACGCTGACTGCATTTAGGGATTGTGTGTAATCCTCCTCATTATAATTATGTATGTGCCAGTGCCTTACAGCTGGGATGGAGGGTGCTATGTGTGTATGTTGCATCGGATTTGCACATGTAAGGTACCCTGATGTGAGGTCATCCTGCTGCCAGGTGTAGCATGCAGCACTTGCTGGTACTGGGGAGAGAGATCTAGTACAGTGGTTCCCAAGCATTCTCAATCTAGGACCTCCTGACAGCCCTTATGCATTAATTATACCCCCAGCTTTTGTGAAAATATCTTTGATTAATATAATTGGCATTAGATGAAAATAGTCATTTCTGTATTTCAAAGCAATCAAGCATGTCCCCCCCCCCCCCCTCCCTCCCCATAATGTATGGGACTAGAGGCTCATAGGGCTGGGTTTTCCCTATGTGTCTAATGATCACCTGCATGATCCGCCCTACTATTACAGAACACTTCAAGTACCCCCGGGGGGTGCTAGTACCCACTGATCTAGTGGAAACCGAGAGCATGGATTATGATTTGTATGTGGAAGAAGTTTTCTGTCTATTTTCTATGACCCCCCCCCCCCCCCCCGCCTCATAAAGTAACTGCCGCTTTCTGTGTAATTACGGTGTAGTAGTTGGGACACGCTCATGCATGTATGTAAAAGGGGAGGATCTCATCCTAAAATAGCTTACGTTCTGTAAGTGTATAAAAAAAAAAAGATATTTTTTTTTATGCTCCATCTGTGTTAAGGGTTTTGAGCAGTGGGGTGCAGTGAGGTCAGTGGCTGGTGAGGCACTACAGCCATAATGTCCGCCGGATCCTGACGATGACCCCTACCGCCGCCGAGCCAATGCCCGCTACTGCCTCTGAGCTGATGCCCGCTGCCACCGCCAATGGCTTACAAACTTGGCCACCATCAACTGACCCAGCCCTCCGCTACTAATTTGCATCTCAGTCCGATGCCGCCAATGCCCACTGCCTGCCTGCTCATCATACTTGTGATATATTGTACATTTTTATCGACAATAAAAATAAAAATTTGTGTTTGGGACTGGAAAGAGAGTGGGAGGAGGACATGAGTGCAATTTTGTTGTCCAGGGCTTCCATTAACTTAATGGAGAAGGGTCTGAATGGGTTAAAAAATGTAAAAAAAAGAATGCGTGTGGTCCCCCCTCCTAAGTATAACCAGCCTCGGGCTCTTTGAGCCGGTCCTGGTTGTTTAAATACTGGGAAAAAATTGGACAGGGGTTCCCCGTATTTAGACAACCAGCACCGGGCTCTTAGTCCGGTCCTGGTTCCAAAAATACGGGGGACAAAAGATGTAAGGGTCCCCCGTATTTTTAAAACCAGCACCGGGCTCCACTAGCCAGGGACATAATGCCACAGCCAGGGGACACATTTATGTAGGTCCCTGCGGCCGTGGTATTACCCCCCCCAACTAGTCACCCCTGGCCGGGGTTCCCTGGAGGAGTGGGGATCCCTTAAATCAAGGGGTCCCCCCCCCCCTCCAGGCACCCAAGGGCCAGGGGTGAAGCCCTAGGCTGTCCCCAGCACCCCTGGGCGGTGGGTGCCGGGCTGATAGCCATAAGTGTGTTAAAAAAGAATATTGGGTTTTGTTGTGGAACTACAAAGCCCAGCAAGCCTCCCCCGCTTGCTGGTACTTGGAGAACCTCATGTACCAGCATGTGGGGAAATAACGGGCCCGCTGGTACCTGTAGTTCTACAACAACAAAAAATACCCAAATAAAAACACAACACACACCGTGAAAGTAAAAATTTATTAAAACACACTTACACACTCACACATACTTACCTACATCCAACGCTGAGATTCACGTCTACTTGTCCAGTAGAATCCAATAGGGGCACCTGTAAAAATGAGAGAGATTACTTACCTACATCCCACGCCGATCACGTCCACTTGTCCAGTAGAATCCAATAGGGCCGGTACCTGTAAGAATAAACATTAAACTTACAAACGAAGTAATCCACAGGACGGAAGGAAAGGGGGGGGGGGAGAGAGAGAAATTAATGAATATTATGCACTCGCTGACGCGGGAAGACGTTACCACAGACAGGGGAGAGTGCTGCTGCTGGCTGGGAGGATGGAGCAGGCGCCCCCAGTAGTTGTGATCCCTCTAGCTGTGCCCCCTGTAGTTGTGCCCCTTGTAGTTGTTCCCCCAGTCGCTGTGCCCCTTGTAGTTGTGCCCCCAGTCGCTGTGCCCCCTGTAGTTGTGCCCCCAGTCACTGTGCCCCTTGTAGCTCTGCCCCCAATAGCTATGCCCCCAGTCACTGTGCCCATTGTAGTTATCCCCCAGTCGCTGTGCCCCTTGTAGTTGTGCCCCCTGTAGTTGTGCCCCTTGTAGCAGTACCCCTTGTGGCTGTGCCCCAAAGCCCAAACACATAAAAAAAAAAAAAACACACACACACACACACACACATACTTACCGCTCCAAAAACAGATAGTAGAACCTAAGTTTATCTAAATCTGTCTCTGTTAAGGGCCCATGAAGCTCCGATTTAGAGAAACTTTATTTCAGACTGTAGTTTGAAAGCTTTTTTTAAGCAACCCCACTGATGTCTGTGTGCTGACATGTTACAGTAATATAGTACATCTTAATGGAAGTCTGACTCTGGAGGTTTATGATTTGTTTAGGGGTTGGGTTTCAGTACTGTTTCAGCTGTTGAGTTTTACGGCTTGTTAGCCGGGGTTTGCCTTGTTTGTGTGAGCTGGTATGAATCTCACCACTATCTGTGTATTTCCTTCTCTCGAAGTATGTTGACTCCTCGGGCACAGTTTATAGACTGAGTCTAGTAGGAGGGGCACAGAGGGAGGAGCCAGCCCACACTATTAAACTCTTAAAGTGCCAATGGCTCCTGGTGGACCCGTCTATACCCCATGGTACTAATATGGACCCCAGTATCCTCTACGGACTACGAGAAAAGGATTTACCAGTAGGTAACCAAAATCCTATTTTCTGCAAAGCAATATCAGATTTGCTGGAAGAATAAATGTTTTGGTTTAAAGTCTAAATTCCCACGTAAAATGTAGTCAACCTCAAATGAACATACTAAAATGTTTTTTGGAGTGCAGGAGGAAGCTACTCCAAATCATGTAGACTCCAAGTGAGGAGCTAAGCGATTATCGGCAGGCACAGAGCAAAGTCCGCAGGCAGGAGTAGAACAAACAAATCTCTGGCTGGAGAACAAGGCCTATTATAATATTTCCTTCCTTCTCAACCAGTAAAGGTATTTTCATATATATAAGTAATTGGCTATGGTATAAATTTATTAAATATGGAGACAGCTGGTGGCTTATTATTATTATTATTATTATTATCTTTTATTTATATGGCACTACAAGTGTTCCACAGCACCTTACACTGGGGGTGATTCAGACCTGATCGCTGCTGTGCGTTTCGCACAGCGGGCGATCAGGTCATAACTGCGCATGCATATGCATCGCAATGCACACGCATGTCGGACAACAACAACGTGCATCGCCGGCGAGTCCAAGCGTTTTCTGGGAGGGCGTGTCACGTCAGCTCCGGCCCCGATCAGCCTGTTCTCATTGCACTGGAAGAGTAAGTCCTGGGCTGCGCAAACAGTGGATTTTAGCAGCTCTGCGTACACATGGGATCGCACACTTGCATGGGCAAATTTACACTCCCCCTGGGGGTGGCGACTATCTGAATGCAGGACAGCAAAGTTAGCAGCCCAGCGATCCGGTCTGATTCACCCCCAAAGTACACAAACAAATGAGCAAGACAAGAAAACTGTGACTAACAGTACAAGACAATGTAGGACAAGTACATGGTGTATAAACATTGTTGCCAGCAGTCATCAGAATCAGCTTTATTGGCCAGGTATACTTGCGTATACTAGGAACTAGTCTTCGGTTTCCTATACAACAGCCAAGTAGGTAACAGATAAGCAGGTGTTGGGGGGCAACTAAAGTCATACACATAGGTATACCGTAGGGACACAAGTGAGTTACATGTACGTCTAGTCAGTCATAACACGTCATAACACTCAAATAAGCAGCAGTGCATCAGTAATCAAGGGTAAAGGGGGGTACTCACGGGAGAGATGTGTGCTGAACGATCTTAACACAGATCGCTCAGCACACATCTCTCTCCCCGCTCAGCACAGCGCGATGTGCTGAGCGAGGGGGAAAGCCGACGGGGGGCCGCTCACTTCACACAACGGTGAAGTGAGCGGCCCGCCAGATTGAGCCTGCATGCAGGCTCAATCTAGTACCGGCGATAGCGATGCGCGGGGTCGCGCATCGCTATCGCTGGGGGGCATACACACGGCAGATCCATGCTTAAAATCTAAGCAATCTAGCAAGATTGCTTAGATTTTAAGCACGGATCTCTCCGTGTGTACCCCCCTTTAGGTGCTGTTGTAGGGAGAATGGCGTAGATTATAGTAAAAGTACCCTAAGGGAAGGAGAATCACATGAGGGAAGAGGACACTGCTCATAAGAGTTTACATTCTGTAGGGGAGGGGCAGACAGACAGAGGTGACACAGATGGGTTAGACAGTGAGCATAAAACAGAGGGTTAGGATGAGAGCTGGTTTGGTTTGATGATGAAGGGTTTCTTGAGAGCCCATCTGAAGCTTTGTAAAGAGGTGAAGAGTCTGATAGGGAGAGGTAGAGAGATTTCCAGAGATAGGGAGCAGCATATGCAAAATATTGGAGGCGGCAATGAGAGGAAGTAATCAAATGGCAGGAGATCGGCATGCATTTGTGGAGTGAAGAGGGTGGGCGGTAGTGTGAAGATCATATGTATGTAACAGATCTCTACATTTTCTATTATTATGAGGAATTGTACATCCTCTTTGATGACCTGTTTGCAGTGTGCTGGGGGGAATTTTGCTTTATCTTGATACTGAGTAATACTCTCGGGGGGGATGACTTGGGCTTGTTTTAGAATTCAGTGTTGCCTTTTTTCCTTTATACAGTTGCCAACTAAACTGACCGTGAAGTGTCAGCGATTCAGTGGCAATGGTGAGTCTGCTGAATATTTACTTTTTTCAGAAAAAATTGCTGTGCACATGGTTCTGCACACAGTTTTGTACTGTACATGTAACACGAACATAGATGTCTCAAAACTACATCTCTTTAACATCTATGTTCATCCTGTCCGTAAGCTATGTGAAGGCAGCCATATGCACAAACATAGCCAGATTAAGGGGGGGATGCAGGGCATACTGTACCCTGGGACCCCCTTTGTAAGGGGGCCCCGCCAGCCAGAGCACACAGACATCACTAGCTTTCCCTCTTAAGCAGCAGCAGAACCAGCAGCCAGAATGTGAGCAGGACAGTAAGCTGTGAAGGCATAGACACAGAAGTATCACGTTTCATGAGCCACCGATCGAGCTTTCCGACCAGAGGACAGATAGGAGGATGGAGAGAGCTGTAAGTGACACAGGGATCCCAGCTTATCCTCTTCCCTACTTAGGTGTCTGAGTCTTGTGTAAACTGTTATGCAACTAAACCATTTGAGTCTAGAGATAGAGATATACAGAGAAAGTCCTCCAGAGTCCTGTCCCAGTGTGTAAGTAGTACAGAGGTTGTTGCTATTCTTGTATGTGACAAGATAAATTATTTTATTTTTCGAAGTGTATTTTAAGGTTAAGTTGTCTGAAAATTGTATATAGTAGTTGTCTTTCAATTAGGTGAAGCTATAAAAAGTACCCAGCCATTATTAAACTATTAGTTTAAAACAATGTATCACAGGGAAGTTTGACTGGCATTCTCAGGACACTCCCAGCCCCTGTAGCCCTCTATCCAGCCCATCAGATATATCTCATGGTACAATTGTATGCCGTACGATATACCACATGCGATGTATAGCGGCTTCTTCAATCGCATGCTATATATCTTATGCAAAAATAGCACAAAAGTACCAAATCGTATGGAATCACTCCCGGGAAGGTCCCGGTGGAGTTCAAAGGAAATTACATCCGAATTCAGCCTCAGACATATCGTTGTAGTGTATGGGGCCCTTTACAATGACAGCATTTTAGATGGCCTATTGTAGCTACCTTGTCCTTTTGCCAAAATTAATCTGCTGCTTTATTTACACACACTTATAGGATAGTATGCACCTTATAGTAAATTATTAAATATTGAATGTTCATTGTATAAAAAAATTATTTAAAACATTTCTTCAAAGGAATCAAAGAAAGTTAAAGGGGGAGCAGAAAAAGAACGAGAAAAAAAAAAAGAAGGAAGTTGCTAGAAGCTGCTAGTCAGTGTGTTAAGTTGGATCGTTTTACTGTAAAACAACCTAGCGCTACTCAGTCTGTTCCGTCAGTAGAAGTAGAATGTGTACAGCCAGGCGAGCTACAGCCGTCAACTGGCCCTGTTGCTGCTTCATTGCTTGAACATTCTGAATCTGAAACACCAAGTAGCTCCGCATCTCTGTTAGATATCTATGTGCATCCTGATAAACCTGGCCACTCAACAGTTCATAGTGATATTATGTTATCTGTAGGCTCTGCTGAGCCTGTAATGGGGAGCGGGGAGAAAGTTAAAAGTTCTGCCATGGCAGTAGAATGTGTAGGTAGTGTGGAAGATGTTGAGGCTGTCTGTAATCTTTTTGCAAGACCACGGGTAGGTGAGAGGCCATTCTTTTTTGAAAAACATCCTATTCAACCATTTGACAGCTCTGATTTGCCATTTGCAGCTAAGAAAGTGTTTAAAAGAAAAGATGGCTCACAACGTTTTTGGGTTACTTATGACAAAACTTCAAATGCTCTGTATTGCTCTGTATGTTTAGCATATAGCAAAGATACAGAAAGCAATGCGTTCATTCTAGGTATGAAGTCTTGGACACATGTTTATCAAAGAATTGATGAACATGAAAACTCTAAGCATCACAATAAATGTGCTGAGGCCCATATGTATACTGTAATGCACAAAGATGTTGGAGAGCTGGTATTCTCTGTACAGAAAAAGAAACACAGAGAAGAGGTCATAGGTAACAGACAAGTTGTGTAACGAGTGATTGATGTAATTAAGCTTATAGGTAAACGAGATTTGAGCTACCGTGGTAAGACTGCAGAAGCCGCGTATACCTTAGATGATCCTGTTTTAGATCATGGTAACTTTCTAGAGCTAATTATTCTGCTTAGCAAGTGTGACCCACTGCTGAAAACCCATCTAGATAAGGTTATTAAAAGCAGTCAAAAGGCACGTGCTGCAGGCAGCAAAGGCAGAGGAAATCTTGTGACATTTCTATCAAAGACCACAGTGAACCAGATCATAGTTACTGTTTCAACTTTAATCAAACAGTTTATCTCTAATTAAGTTCAAGAAGCTGGAATGTATTCTGTACAGTTAGACACTACCCAGGACATTTCTGTGAAGGACCAGTGCTCTGTGATTATTTGTTACGTCACTGATCAAGTACATGAGCGACTTCTGTCTTTAGTCAGCTGCACAGATTCTTCTGGGAAGGGATTTTTGGAGTTGTTTAAAAAAGTCCTTGGAGAAAATGGATTAGATATTACGAAGTGTGTGGCAAATGCGACAGATGGTGCAGCAAATATGCAGGGCACATACAAGGGTTTTTCAGCTTGGCTAGGCAAAGAGTCGCCAAATCAAGTTCACATTTGGTGTTACAGTCATGTTTTAAACCTAGTCATTGGTGATGCAACTCGTTCCCCCTTAGCTGCTGCATCATTCTTCTCCTTGCTTAATGCAGTTGGTGCCTTTTTTAGGGAATCCTATCTCCGTATGGACATACTAGAAAGCTTCATGACTGATAAAAGTGGAAACCAAATGCGATTACAGACCATAGGCCAGACACGATGGTGGGCTAAAGATGCAGCTTTATCCAAATTTTTTGGTTCCTATAAAAACATAGAAAAAGCACTCTTTGTGGATGTCATACTAGCCTTGACCAATGTTGAGGAGTCAGAGAAATTTTCACCTGATCTACGTGCCAAAGCCAAAACACAAAAAGAAGCCCTATTAAAATATGAAACCATCATGACTGCATTTATGTATTTACGAATATTTCAAATTACAACACCCTTATCTAAGTATTTGCAAACAAGTGGCCTTGATTTGTTGAAGGCTCAACAAATGGTTACCTCTTCTCTAGAGCAACTGGTAGTGATTCAGTGAGACCTTGCTAATATCAAACTTGTTGTTGACAACTTTATCACACACGTAAAAGAAGAACTAGTTAGACGATTACCTGAAAACATAATAGAAGTCCAGGAGGATTTCCCTGAGAGGAGAATCCGAAAGAAAAAAAGGATGCCTGGAGAACAGATTCCAGATGAGGTAATTACTGATCCTCTGAAGGATTTTGAGGTTGGCATTTACAACAGGGTCTTAGATGCAGCAATTGAAAGCCTGAAAAGCAGGTTTGCGAAGAATAGTGCAATTTACAGAGATCTAGCTTGTTTATCTCCTACACAGTTTGATGAAGTGAAAGTGCATTTGCCAGACGATGCCTTGGAGAAACTGGGAGATATGCTGACACTATATGATGAGGAAGCAACCAAAGCCAATCTGCAGTTAGAATTAGTTAGTTTAGCTAAAAACTGGGATCGATTAAAACTTACGCTACCAGAAGAGTATTGTCTTACCAGGCTTGATGAGGAGGTAGATGAAATTGAAGAACTGTCATCCACACATAGGCCCTCATTCCGAGTTGTTCGCTCGCAAGGCGAATGTAGCAGAGTTACACACGCTAAGCCGCCGCCTACTGGGAGTGAATCTTAGCTTCTTAAAATTGCGACCGACGTACGCGCAATATTGCGATTACAAACGAGTTAGCAGTTTCAGAGTAGCTCCAGACTTACTCTGCCTGTGCGATCATTTCAGTGCTTGTCGTTCCTGGTTGACGTCACAAACACACCCAGCGTTCGCCCAGGCACTCCCACCGTTTCCCCGGCCACTCCTGCGTTTTTTCCGGAAACGGTAGCGTTTTCAGCCACACGCCCCTGAAACGCCGTGTATCCGCCCAGTAACACCCATTTCCTGTCAATCACATTACGATCGCCGGAGCGAAGAAAAAGCCGTGAGTAAAAATACTTTCTTCATAGTAAAGTTACTTGGCGCAGTCGCAGTGCGAACATTGCGCATGCGTACTAAGCGGATTTTCACTGCGATGCGATGAAAAATACCGAGCGAACAACTCGGAATGAGGGCCATAGATCTGAAGTTACTTCTGATCAGCAACAGGTAAATTGCAGGAGATGCCTAAACTGTGCTATATGTGTATATGACACTCTGAAACGCTACAGTTTATACTCACTGGCCTACAAGAATATAGGCCTAGCTTATAAATACTTGCTAACACTCTCGGCAACACAGGTAGCTTGTGAAAGATCTTTTTCAACATTTAAAGTAGTTAAAAACAGGCTACGGCCCACTCTTGGAGCAACACATTTGGAAGCTTTTATGCTGATGGCTGTTGAGAGAGATGTTTTGATGAACAATGTGGACAGTGAAACTGTCATTGACAAATTGGCTTCCCAGAGTGCATTATTACGAAAAGAATTGTTTTTGGATTGAGCTAATGGAGACCAGGAGGTATATATTTTTGTTGGCTGTTCTTCATTGGTTTCTAAATCCGCTGCTTAGTAAATACAGGGTTATAATTCTGAAACATTGCTGGTTAGCCGATGTTCAATTGTATTCTAATGCCAGGATACGCACATTTTTCTGTCAGTTTGGGTTTCATTAAATCTATGGCATGTAATCACACAAATAAATTGCCTAAAGCCAAAAGCGATGCATAGTAAATATACCCCTAGGTAAGACTTGTTTCTTTAATTTGCTACTAAAAGGCTGAAAATGGGTTGGGTTTTCATTTTTCAGCACTTTTTTTTATTAAAAATATTGCTGTTTTGAGGTTTAAAATAGTAATTTTTTGTTGATTTTAGTTACTATGCACAGTGTTTACATTTTTTTTTTTTAATCATCAATAGTTTTTATTGAATTTTTTTGATTGCAAACAGGGGTACAAAAGGAAGAGAGAGGGAGGGGGGGGGGAGTAGGTACATAAATATATAAATGAACGTTACAGTAGACAATGTGTAAATAAGTACAAACAGTTCAAAGTCTATCACACAGGTACATTGTAAGGAAAACAAAAAAGAAAGAAAAAGAAAGGCATTTATAGACATGGAAGGACGGCAATGACCTCAGTCCAGGGAATTGCGGGTCCGCCCGAAGCCTAGCCGCCAGTGGTTCTATGGCCAGAACGAATATGAGAGGGGAGAGAGGGCAGCCCTGGCGGGTACCGTTATAGATTGGAAAAGGACTAGATAAAAAACCATTACTGAATACCCGGGCCATCGGGGAGCTATAAAGAGCTAATATGGACGAGAGTATATGGTCACGTAGGCCAAATTTTAGTAGGACTTCTCGCATATAAGACCAGTTTAAGCGATCAAAGGCCTTCTCTGCGTCCAAAGATAGCAGTAGGAGACCTTGCTTGGGGGTTAGAGAATCGACAAGGTTGAATACCCTGCGTGTATTGTCGGACACCTGTCTTCCCGGGATAAAGCCAACCTGGTCCGGATGTATCAGGGAGGGGAGGAGGGTGTTCAATCGAGAGGCGATTAATTTAGCATATATTTTAATATCCCCATTCAGTAACGCAATGGGGCGATAATTTTGGCAAAAGGTCGCATCTTTACTAGAGATGAGCGGGTTCGGTTTCTTTGAATCCGAACCCGCACGAACTTCACTTTTTTTTCCACGGGTCCGAGCGACTCGGATCTTCCCGCCTTGCTCGGTTAACCCGAGCGCGCCCGAACGTCATCATGACGCTGTCGGATTCTCGCGAGGCTCGGATTCTATCGCGAGGCTCGGATTCTATATAAGGAGCCGCGCGTCGCCGCCATTTTCACTCGTGCATTGAGATTGATAGGGAGAGGACGTGTCTGGCGTCCTCTCCATTAGAATAGAGATAGATAGATTAGATAGAGAGAGATTGTGCAGAGTCGCAGACAGAGTTAGTTTACCACAGTCAGTGACCAGTGCAGTTGCTAGTTAACTTTTATTTAATATAATATATCCGTTCACTTCTCTCTGCTATATCCGTTCTCTGCCTGAAAAAAAAAACGATACACAGCACAGTCAGTCACACAGTGTGACTCAGTCTGTGTGCACTCAGCTCAGCCCAGTGTGCTGCACAGTCATCAATGTATAAATTAAAAGCTTATAATTAATTGTGGGGGAGACTGGGGAGCACTGCAGGTTGTTAGCAGGAGCCAGGAGTACAATTATATTAATTAACAGTGCACACTTTTGCTGCAGGAGTGGTGACCAGTGCCTGACCACCAGTATAGTATTGTTGTATACTACTAATATCTCTTTAAATATCAACCAGTCTATATTAGCAGCAGACACAGTACAGTGCGGTAGTTCACGGCTGTGGCTACCTCTGTGTCGGCACACGGCAGGCAGTCCGTCCGACCAGAATTGTATTATTTATTATTATATACCTACCACCTAACCGTGGTTTTTTTTTCATTCTTTATACCGTCATAGTGTCATCCTAATTGTTACGAGTATACTACTATCTCTTTATCAACCAGTGTACAGTGCGGTAGTTCACGGCTGTGGCTACCTCTGTGTCGGCACACGGCAGGCAGTCCGTCCGACCAGAATTGTATTATTTATTATTATATACCTACCACCTAACCGTGGTTTTTTTTTCATTCTTTATACCGTCATAGTGTCATCCTAATTGTTACGAGTATACTACTATCTCTTTATCAACCAGTGTACAGTGCGGTAGTTCACGGCTGTGGCTACCTCTGTGTCGGCACACGGCAGGCAGTCCGTCCGACCAGAATTGTATTATTTATTATTATATACCTACCACCTAACCGTGGTTTTTTTTTCATTCTTTATACCGTCATAGTGTCATCCTAATTGTTACGAGTATACTACTATCTCTTTATCAACCAGTGTACAGTGCGGTAGTTCACGGCTGTGGCTACCTCTGTGTCGGCACACGGCAGGCAGTCCGTCCGACCAGAATTGTATTATTTATTATTATATACCTACCACCTAACCGTGGTTTTTTTTTCATTCTTTATACCGTCATAGTGTCATCCTAATTGTTACGAGTATACTACTATCTCTTTATCAACCAGTGTACAGTGCGGTAGTTCACGGCTGTGGCTACCTCTGTGTCGGCACACGGCAGGCAGTCCGTCCGACCAGAATTGTATTATTTATTATTATATACCTACCACCTAACCGTGGTTTTTTTTTCATTCTTTATACCGTCATAGTGTCATCCTAATTGTTACGAGTATACTACTATCTCTTTATCAACCAGTGTACAGTGCGGTAGTTCACGGCTGTGGCTACCTCTGTGTCGGCACACGGCAGGCAGTCCGTCCGACCAGAATTGTATTATTTATTATTATATACCTACCACCTAACCGTGGTTTTTTTTTCATTCTTTATACCGTCATAGTGTCATCCTAATTGTTACGAGTATACTACTATCTCTTTATCAACCAGTGTACAGTGCGGTAGTTCACGGCTGTGGCTACCTCTGTGTCGGCAGTCGGCAGGCAGTCCGTCCATCCATAATTGTATTATTATTATAATATATACCACCTAACCGTGGTTTTTTTTTCATTCTTTATACCGTCGTCATAGTGTCATACTAGTTGTTACGAGTATACTACTATCTCTTTATCAACCAGTGTACAGTGCGGTAGTTCACGGCTGTGGCTACCTCTGTGTCGGCAGTCGGCAGGCAGTCCGTCCATCCATAATTGTATTATTATTATAATATATACCACCTAACCGTGGTTTTTTTTTCATTCTTTATACCGTCGTCATAGTGTCATACTAGTTGTTACGAGTATACTACTATCTCTTTATCAACCAGTGTACAGTGCGGTAGTTCACGGCTGTGGCTACCTCTGTGTCGGCAGTCGGCAGGCAGTCCGTCCATCCATAATTGTATTATTATTATAATATATACCACCTAACCGTGGTTTTTTTTTCATTCTTTATACCGTCGTCATAGTGTCATACTAGTTGTTACGAGTATACTACTATCTCTTTATCAACCAGTGTACAGTGCGGTAGTTCACGGCTGTGGCTACCTCTGTGTCGGCAGTCGGCAGGCAGTCCGTCCATCCATAATTGTATTATTATTATAATATATACCACCTAACCGTGGTTTTTTTATACCACCTAACCGTGGCAGTCCGTCCATAATTGTATACTAGTATCCAATCCATCCATCTCCATTGTTTACCTGAGGTGCCTTTTAGTTCTGCCTATAAAATATGGAGAACAAAAAAGTTGAGGTTCCAAAATTAGGGAAAGATCAAGATCCACTTCCACCTCGTGCTGAAGCTGCTGCCACTAGTCATGGCCGAGACGATGAAATGCCAGCAACGTCGTCTGCCAAGGCCGATGCCCAATGTCATAGTACAGAGCATGTCAAATCCAAAACACCAAATATCAGAAAAAAAAGGACTCCAAAACCTAAAATAAAATTGTCGGAGGAGAAGCGTAAACTTGCCAATATGCCATTTACCACACGGAGTGGCAAGGAACGGCTGAGGCCCTGGCCTATGTTCATGGCTAGTGGTTCAGCTTCACATGAGGATGGAAGCACTCAGCCTCTCGCTAGAAAACTGAAAAGACTCAAGCTGGCAAAAGCACCGCAAAGAACTGTGCGTTCTTTGAAATCCCAAATCCACAAGGAGAGTCCAATTGTGTCGTTTGCGATGCCTGACCTTCCCAACACTGGACGTGAAGAGCATGCGCCTTCCACTATTTGCATGCCCCCTGCAAGTGCTGGAAGGAGCACCCGCAGTCCAGTTCCTGATAGTCAGATTGAAGATGTCAGTGTTGAAGTACACCAGGATGAGGAGGATATGGGTGTTGCTGGCGCTGGGGAGGAAATTGACCAGGAGGATTCTGATGGTGAGGTGGTTTGTTTAAGTCAGGCACCCGGGGAGACACCTGTTGTCCGTGGGAGGAATATGGCCGTTGACATGCCAGGTGAAAATACCAAAAAAATCAGCTCTTCGGTGTGGAGGTATTTCACCAGAAATGCGGACAACAGGTGTCAAGCCGTGTGTTCCCTTTGTCAAGCTGTAATAAGTAGGGGTAAGGACGTTAACCACCTCGGAACATCCTCCCTTATACGTCACCTGCAGCGCATTCATAATAAGTCAGTGACAAGTTCAAAAACTTTGGGTGACAGCGGAAGCAGTCCACTGACCAGTAAATCCCTTCCTCTTGTAACCAAGCTCACGCAAACCACCCCACCAACTCCCTCAGTGTCAATTTCCTCCTTCCCCAGGAATGCCAATAGTCCTGCAGGCCATGTCACTGGCAAGTCTGACGAGTCCTCTCCTGCCTGGGATTCCTCCGATGCATCCTTGCGTGTAACGCCTACTGCTGCTGGCGCTGCTGTTGTTGCCGCTGGGAGTCGATGGTCATCCCAGAGGGGAAGTCGTAAGCCCACTTGTACTACTTCCAGTAAGCAATTGACTGTTCAACAGTCCTTTGCGAGGAAGATGAAATATCACAGCAGTCATCCTACTGCAAAGCGGATAACTGAGTCCTTGACAACTATGTTGGTGTTAGACGTGCGTCCGGTATCCGCCGTTAGTTCACAGGGAACTAGACAATTTATTGAGGCAGTGTGCCCCCGTTACCAAATACCATCTAGGTTCCACTTCTCTAGGCAGGCGATACCGAGAATGTACACGGACGTCAGAAAAAGACTCACCAGTGTCCTAAAAAATGCAGTTGTACCCAATGTCCACTTAACCACGGACATGTGGACAAGTGGAGCAGGGCAGGGTCAGGACTATATGACTGTGACAGCCCACTGGGTAGATGTATGGACTCCCGCCGCAAGAACAGCAGCGGCGGCACCAGTAGCAGCATCTCGCAAACGCCAACTCTTTCCTAGGCAGGCTACGCTTTGTATCACCGCTTTCCAGAATACGCACACAGCTGAAAACCTCTTACGGCAACTGAGGAAGATCATCGCGGAATGGCTTACCCCAATTGGACTCTCCTGTGGATTTGTGGCATCGGACAACGCCAGCAATATTGTGTGTGCATTAAATATGGGCAAATTCCAGCACGTCCCATGTTTTGCACATACCTTGAATTTGGTGGTGCAGAATTTTTTAAAAAACGACAGGGGCGTGCAAGAGATGCTGTCGGTGGCCAGAAAAATTGCGGGACACTTTCGGCGTACAGGCACCACGTACAGAAGACTGGAGCACCACCAAAAACTACTGAACCTGCCCTGCCATCATCTGAAGCAAGAAGTGGTAACGAGGTGGAATTCAACCCTCTATATGCTTCAGAGGTTGGAGGAGCAGCAAAAGGCCATTCAAGCCTATACAATTGAGCACGATATAGGAGATGGAATGCACCTGTCTCAAGTGCAGTGGAGAATGATTTCAACGTTGTGCAAGGTTCTGATGCCCTTTGAACTTGCCACACGTGAAGTCAGTTCAGACACTGCCAGCCTGAGTCAGGTCATTCCCCTCATCAGGCTTTTGCAGAAGAAGCTGGAGGCATTGAAGAAGGAGCTAACACGGAGCGATTCCGCTAGGCATGTGGGACTTGTGGATGCAGCCCTTAATTCGCTTAACAAGGATTCACGGGTGGTCAATCTGTTGAAATCAGAGCACTACATTTTGGCCACCGTGCTCGATCCTAGATTTAAAGCCTACCTTGGATCTCTCTTTCCGGCAGACACAGGTCTGCTGGGGTTGAAAGACCTGCTGGTGACAAAATTGTCAAGTCAAGCGGAACGCGACCTGTCAACATCTCCTCCTTCACATTCTCCCGCAACTGGGGGTGCGAGGAAAAGGCTCAGAATTCCGAGCCCACCCGCTGGCGGTGATGCAGGGCAGTCTGGAGCGACTGCTGATGCTGACATCTGGTCCGGACTGAAGGACCTGACAACGATTACGGACATGTCGTCTACTGTCACTGCATATGATTCTCTCAACATTGATAGAATGGTGGAGGATTATATGAGTGACCGCATCCAAGTAGGCACGTCACACAGTCCGTACTTATACTGGCAGGAAAAAGAGGCAATTTGGAGGCCCTTGCACAAACTGGCTTTATTCTACCTAAGTTGCCCTCCCACAAGTGTGTACTCCGAAAGAGTGTTTAGTACCGCCGCTCACCTTGTCAGCAATCGGCGTACGAGGTTACATCCAGAAAATGTGGAGAAGATGATGTTCATTAAAATAAATTATAATCAATTCCTCCGCGGAGACATTGACCAGCAGCAATTGCCTCCACAAAGTACACAGGGAGCTGAGATGGTGGATTCCAGTGGGGACGAATTGATAATCTGTGAGGAGGGGGATGTACACGGTGATATATCGGAGGGTGAAGATGAGGTGGACATCTTGCCTCTGTAGAGCCAGTTTGTGCAAGGAGAGATTAATTGCTTCTTTTTTGGGGGGGGTCCAAACCAACCCGTCATATCAGTCACAGTCGTGTGGCAGACCCTGTCACTGAAATGATGGGTTGGTTAAAGTGTGCATGTCCTGTTTTGTTTATACAACATAAGGGTGGGTGGGAGGGCCCAAGGATAATTCCATCTTGCACCTCTTTTTTCTTTTCTTTTTCTTTGCATCATGTGCTGATTGGGGAGGGTTTTTTGGAAGGGACATCCTGCGTGACACTGCAGTGCCACTCCTAGATGGGCCCGGTGTTTGTGTCGGCCACTAGGGTCGCTAATCTTACTCACACAGCTACCTCATTGCGCCTCTTTTTTTCTTTGCGTCATGTGCTGTTTGGGGAGGGTTTTTTGGAAGGGACATCCTGCGTGACACTGCAGTGCCACTCCTAGATGTGCCCGGTGTTTGTGTCGGCCACTAGGGTCGCTAATCTTACTCACACAGTCAGCTACCTCATTGCGCCTCTTTTTTTCTTTGCGTCATGTGCTGTTTGGGGAGGGTTTTTTGGAAGGGCCATCCTGCGTGACACTGCAGTGCCACTCCTAGATGGGCCCGGTGTTTGTGTCGGCCACTAGGGTCGCTTATCTTACTCACACAGCGACCTCGGTGCAAATTTTAGGACTAAAAATAATATTGTGAGGTGTGATGTGTTCAGAATAGGCTGAAAATGAGTGTAAATTATGTTTTTTGAGGTTAATAATACTTTGGGATCAAAATTACCCCCAAATTCTATGATTTAAGCTGTTTTTTAGGGTTTTTTTAAAAAAACACCCGAATCCAAAACACACCCGAATCCGACAAAAAAAATTCGGTGAGGTTTTGCCAAAACGCGGTCGAACCCAAAACACGGCCGCGGAACCGAACCCAAAACCAAAACACAAAACCCGAAAAATTTCCGGCGCTCATCTCTAATCTTTACCCGGTTTAGGGATTGTGACAATACGTGCCTCGAGCATCTCCTGAGGGAGAGTGCCCTGTGAGGTAATATCGGTGTAGACTGCCACCAAAGAGGGAGCTAGAAGGTCTTGGAACGAAACATAGAAGTCATTAATAAAGCCATCGGGGCCAGGCGCCTTACCTTGAGGGAGGGACTTGATCACCTGGAGGGTTTCTGAAAGAGACCATGGGGCATTCAGTAATGCTAATTGATCATCTGAGATATGTGGAAGGTTTAAATCCGCTAAGAAGGAGTTGATAGAGGAAGGGGTGGGTTGTGGGGTGGCAGGGTCTGATGCGAGGTTATACAGTTGTGAGTAAAATTTGGCGAATTGGTTCGCTATCTCTCTTGGGTTGGATATTTTGGTGCCTGTGGGGGATATAATGAGCTTGATTCTATTCCGCGCCTGTTGAGCCCTGAGCTTCCGGGCTAGCATTTTCCCCGGCCTGTTCCCCGTTAGATAAAACTTCTGGCGTATCCTATTCAAGGAAGCCTGGGTGCGCGCCATTAGTAATGTCTGGAGTTGAGATCTAATATCGACTAACTGCTTCTGTAAAGATTTCGTAGATCTAGATTGGTTTTTGTCCTCTAATTCCTTCAGTTTGAGCCCCAGATCAACCTGGCGCTGTAGGTTGAGTTTCTTGAGCTGTGCTCCCACCTGAATCGCTGCTCCCCGTATAACAGCTTTAAGTGCGCACCAGAAGTTCAGGGTGGACGTGTCTGAGGGAGAATTAAATTCCATATAAGACGAAATACTGTCAACTATATTTTTTTTTGAGACTGGGTTGGACAGCAAATGAGGAGAGAGTCTCCACGGGCGGGGGGGAGAGTGTTGGCAAGCTACACTCCATTTAAGAATCAGCGGGGCGTGGTCAGACCAAGTTATAGGGAGAATGTCTAAGGATCTGGCGAACTGGAGAGTCCATTTGTCCGAAAATATAAAATCAATACGGGAGTAAGAGTTGTGGACGGGGGAATAGTAGGTGTACTCCCGCCCTGTGGGGTTTTGTACTCGCCATATGTCATAGAGATCAAATTCAGCCAAGAGGTTACGAAAGGCTAAGGAGTTGGCATTGGGGGAGGCGGAGGCGGGGGGAGAGGTCCTAGGGGACCTGTCCAACTTAGGGTCAAGAACTAAATTAAAATCTCCCGTGAGCAAAAGGGAGCCCGTACGAATCTTCTGAATAGCCACACATAACTTTCTGATAAAAGCTACTTGGTTTGAGTTTGGGGCATATGCCGAGACCAGGGTGACCGGCTTGTCGTTTAAAAGGCCGCTCAGTATAAGGTACCGGCCATTTTTATCAGCCAACTGAGAGTGCAAAATGACGGAGACGGAGTCCCTAAATAATATAGCCACACCGTTCCTCTTAAAAGGCCCATTAGCAAAATAACCTAAAGGGAACCTACGATCTTTAAAAATAGGGGGTGCTACAGATGAAAAATGTGTCTCCTGTAGGGTAACTATATCAGCTTTATTCTTAGAAAAATAACCCAAAGCCAACCTACGCTTATTAGGGGAATTCAGCCCCTTGACATTCATAGATAGTATTTGGACCATCGGGGCAGGTTAAAGTACTTTGTTAGAGGTGAAGGACCTTGACATAAACAGAAATAGAATTGTCTCGAGTAGCGAGTACCTACATCATAAAACAGAGGGTGGGGGGGGGGGGGGAAGGGAGGGAACATGGGGGCGAGGGGGGAGGGAAAAACCAAAACGACCCAGTATATCGGGTCGGCATAACTACTGCAAGGAAGGTAAAAAAATGCAGTAGTATATTACCAGGGGGGAACATGTGGCCTAGCTCCACCACCCATGGAGCTAAACAGAAAAAGTAAGCGTAAGCAAAAACAGATACAAATATGCTTACCCACAATATACTTGCGAACACATGGAAATAATAAAAAAAAAATATAGATATAAGAAAAAACACATAAACTTAGATATAACATGAGAGGCTAGTGCACTGTCATCACAACAGGGAGCAGGGCAACTCACGTGACCCCAACAGGGACAATGATCAAGTCCATTCTGCGATGGCGGTGCCGGAGACAGTACAATTTGAAATCCCAGGCTGGTTGTATCAGCATCAGGTGGTGACCCATTCCGAGCTGATGGTGGGTTGTTTCTTGGATCCAGGAGGGAGTCTAACAGCGATATCCCACTACGCTAGTAATTTGACTCCAGTCTCCAATGAAGTCACCGTGTAAGACTTATTTTCATACGTAATGACGAGCCTCACCGGAAAACCCCATCTGCATGTGATGTCTTGGTCGCGAAGTGCCAAAGTGACGGGGAGAAATGCTCGTCGTTTGGCCAAGGTGAGAGCGGAGAAGTCCGGGAATAGTTGTAAACCTCCAAGAACATCTGAGTCGGAGTCGCCTGCTTCTCTGGCCGCTTTCAGGATGCGTTCTTTGATTGTGAAGAAATGCACCCTCAGGAGTGTATCTCTCGGAAGCGAGGGGGCAACTGAGCGCGGTTTAGGGAGTCTGTGAATTCTGTCAATAAGTAACTCTTTAGCGTCAGTTCTAGGCAGAAGCTTCTGGAACAAGACAGTAGCATAGTTTTCCAACTCGGAATTCTGCACGGAGTCGGGGATGCCACGGATCTTAATATTATTCCGCCGGGATCTGTCCTCTATATCTGCAATTTTTAGTTTAAACGCCTCCATGTCATTTGCTGCTGGTCGTGGGCCGTTATGAGGTCATTATGAGACGAGACCAATTCCTCTACTTTCCTCTCCAGATGGTCCGTACGGTCGCCTATAGCGTGCAGCTCCGTCTTAACCTCCCGAAGGGCCGCTGTGAGGTCCTGAGTCAGCTCAGATTTAAATGCTGAGGGGGCTTGATACAGAGTTTTGACCGTGAGAGGTGCATCAGATTCAGGGTCAAACCCCGGCAGGGAGGCAGGGCTGCTAGGGGTATTTTGCGGAGAAGCGGCGGCCGGGGACTTCCGCAGAGAAGAGGCGGTCTGTGACGTTTTCTGAGGCGGGAAAGATACTCTAGGGGGCAGCACCCCTTTGACCTTTTTAGCAGGCATTCCAACGGAGTAAGGTTCTGTAGACAGAATGAGGGTAATAATAAAGAAGCTCAGGATTTTGCAGAATAAATGACGTAGATTTAGGTAAGCATAAAAAGACACGGGTGGTGGCGGGCAGGTAATCTGCGCTACATCAGAAGATCGATATCACACATGACCTGGCAGAGGGTCATCTCCATTCTGCGGGGTCTAGATGAGAGGCTCCCAGCCGGGAGAGAGGGGTGAGTGGACCGGTACACACCTCGGGTCCAGCAGCGCTGTGCTTTAAGTGCTACCAAACAGAGCTGTGGTATGCTTCCCCTCCAGGTAACTCTCAATAATGGGATCCAGCAGGTAGCAGGCAGGAGAGGGGTGAAAGCTCAGTAGTTGCCATCCAGGGGAGCAGGACGTCTAAGCAGGACGTCTGGGCAGGCTGATTATAATGGATCCTGCAGCAGAAGCAAAAAAAAACAAAAAACAAGATGGCCGCCGCACCTTCCCGGGAGTATGTCCCGATCTCCTCCACTTGTCAGGGGTCCCCCACGGCTAATTGCCCCACAGGGTTACCTCCCTGGGGGTCAGAGGAGCTAACTAGGTGGCTGCAGAGGCTCCGGCGGGGTCCGCGTCTCTTTCCGGCTCCGCCGTGGAGCTCAAAACGCGGGCGCCGGGAGTACGCGAGTCCCCGGCTTCTGGATGTGCCTAGGCCGCAACCTGCGGGAGCCGTAAAAACAGCTCCCCGGCGGGCACTGCTGAGTACAGGGGGGGTTTAGAGGGAGAGGGGAGCCCTCAGATAAGGGTTGCAGCAGGCCAGGGGGGAGAATAAAAGCAAATATTGCGGCTGGATAGAGGAGTGCAGCAGAAGCAAGTCTGCTCGCTTCTCCAGCTAGGCCACGCCCCCCGTGTTTACATTTTTCTGCACTTTATTGGTATTTTAATATTGCTGTTTTGAAGTTTGAAATGTTTGTTTTTTATTACTATGCACAGTGCGTTTTCAGTAATTACCAACTGTTATTTATATATTGTTATGCGTTATGTTTAACCTACATGCAAATAAATTATTTTATCTGATATCCATGTCTGGGCAATAATTATAAGAAATATAGTGTTGATGTAGATCATAATAGCTATTGATACAGATTATTGTGTACAGTTTGTACCACTGATGCACCCTACATGGGGGAACACATATGTATACCATCAGATTCCAGGAAAACAAACAGTGGAAGTTTCACTTTTGACAAAGATTTTGCTTCTGAGAAGAGAGCATCCTGCCTTGTCACCAGGCCCCGCCCCTCAACAGACTCCTCCCCTCAGCAGACTCCACCCGCATTAGGGCTGCTTTGAGAAATTTCCCGGGCTGGTTTTCCAACCCAATCCGCCCCTGTATATATTATATACTGGTGGTCAGCAAACTGTGCAAAACTTAAATGCACCACAGGTATGGATGGATAGTATACTTGACGACACAGAGGTAGGTAGAGCAGTGGCCTACTGTACCGTACTGCTATATATTATATACTGGTGGTCAGCAAACTGTGCAAAACTTAAATGCACCACAGGTATGGATGGATAGTATACTTGACGACACAGAGGTAGGTAGAGCAGTGGCCTACTCTACTGTACTGCCATATATTATATACTGGTGGTCAGCAAACTGTGCAAAACTGAAATGCACCACAGGTATGGATGGATAGTATACTTGACGACACAGAGGTAGGTAGAGCAGTGGCCTTCTGTACCGTACTCCTATATATTATATACTGGTGGTCAGCAAAATTATGCACTGTACTCCTACTATATACTACAGTGCAGCACAGATATGGAGCGTTTTTCAGGCAGAGAACGTATAATACTGGTGGTCACTGGTCAGCAAAACTCTGCACTGTACTCCTCCTATATAATATACTGGTGGTCCCCAGTCCCCACAATAAAGCAGTGTGAGCACAGATATATGCAGCACACTGAGCACAGATATGGAGCGTTTTTCAGGCAGACAACGTATAATACTGGTGGTCACTGGTCAGCAAAACTCTGCACTGTACTCCTCCTATAATACTGATGGTCCCCAGAATAAAGATATGCAGCCCCCTGAAACAAAGTGAGAGGACGCCAGCCACGTCCTCTCACTATCATTTCCAATGCACGAGTGAAAAATGGCGGCGACGCGCGGCTGCTTATATAGAATCCGAATCTCGCGAGAATCCGACAGCGGGATGATGACGTTCGGGCGCGCTCGGGTTAACCGAGCCATACAGGAGAATCCGAGTTTGCCTCGGACCCGTGTAAAATGGGTGAAGTTCGGGGGGGTTCGGTTTCCGAGGAACCGAACCCGCTCATCTCTAGTAAATATATCCCCTTGTGTGAAACTACATCATTCGTTGTAATAGTACGACGCGCGTGCGCATTGCGTTGCATACGCATGTGCAGAAGTGCCTTTTTTTTGCCTGATTGCTGTGCAGAGAACAAAAGCAGCTAGCGAACAACTCGGAATGACCACCATTGTGTGATCCTTTTCCAGTAATGTGTTATACTGTTACTGTGTGTACCTACAAGTATGACTAAAATAAGTAAGACTGTAATGCAGTGGTGGATTTACCACTAGGCACATGCCTAGGGCATACTTGCCTACCCGACCCTCTCCATGAGGGAGAAAATGCTCTGTTCCTGGACTTTCCTGGTAATGTATGATTGCCATCACCTGTGGTGAGCTAGTTCATTGATAAGAAAGGTGTTTCACCACAGGTGATGGGAATCACACATTACCAGGAAATCCAGGAACAGAGCATTTTCTCCCTCATGGAGAGGGTCAGGTAGGCAAGTATGGCCTAGGGGTTGACACCTGCTTGGGGGCGGTACAGTATAATTGAATATCCTTTCTTCGCGCCGCAGGGATTTTAACCGCCAACTAGCCATGGGCTAACTGAAAATCCCCCTGTGTAGTAAGGAGGAGGGCCTACAGGAGACTGGAGAGGGGAGGAGTCGGAACAAGAGATGGTAGGAGTTAGACGTGTGACTAAGCAGTAGAAATCCCCTCCCTAAAAGAAAAGTATAGATCTGCCACCAAGCGGTGCTAGCTTAGGGCCCCATGAGGTATAATGTCTACAATGTCGAAATTGATTGAAATTCGTCCCCTCGCAGACTCGCTTTGCTTGCCACGCATTGGGCTCGTTTACTAAAGGTAATGGTTTGTGACATGGATAGTAAATGGAAAAGAAAAGTAAAGGCATGAGAAATCGCTTTAAAAACATGTTGCAACCTTTTGATTGTTGGATTTTTTGACCCTGTCAGACTTTTGACTGTCGACCATATGGTGTCGACCTAATGACGGTGTATCTTTTAACTGTCTATCAACCGCCTCTCCATTTTGGGTTATAACTTCCATGGGTTATACATTCCACCTAAAAAAAAAAAGTGCCAGGTGATGCAGCCACGTTGGGCGCATTGCTTAGGAATACCCTGGGTGGAATAGGTAGTGTCTGAGATTACCAAAAATTGGGTGGTTGCAGCATCCTAGCGCTAGGAGTAGAGTCCCAACATAACCATCAGCTCCACGTATTTTTCATCCCATTTGGGTGAGGCAGCCATGTTGGGCACACTACAAGGGATACAATGTAGGAAATAAGGACCCCAGGCATAAATGGGAAAAACTAACACTTGTAGTAGTATGATATACCCTGTATTGATAGAGC